>NC_142436.1:49127500-49440000 GCF_059453495.1 Arachis ipaensis | reverse complement strand
TAAATTGATATAAAAAAATTAATAGTAAAATATAAAAAAATTGTTAACAAAAATTTTGGTAAAATTATAATTTAATAATTAAAAAATTATTGAAAGGTATCTTAAAAAAAATAATTTAATTATTAAATTTTTTTAAAAAATATTTTGATAAAAATACAATTTAATTAATAAAAAAATAATTTATTAAAGGGTATTTTGGTAAGCAAAATTTAATGACAAAAAAATAAAATTTTTGTTAAAGGGTATTTTTATAAAAAATAATTTATTTTTTTAAAATGGATAAAGTTAATATTAGTTAATACAAAAAACTTAAAATAGATTAAAGAAGAGGTTTTTTAAAATTATAAGAGAGAAAAATGTACATTTTATAAATAGAAACTAAGAGAGTAGAATGTCATTTTAGCATCTCGCAAGAAAAAAGAGTAAAATTTTCTCTTAAAAATATAAAAAATTTAAATTTTTAATATATTTATTTTGTATTCATTAAATAAAAATATTTAACTCCTACGTTAAACCCAAAAAAAAAAAAAAGCTAATGCACAATAATCACACTCCAAGTAAAAAAAAGGCTCCTGAGTGAGATAAAAAAGTGTGTTAAAGTTTTAACTATCTATGTATTTCTTTTCGTTGGTATAAGTAGTTTTGTGATAGATTTGTGTAGAGAAAATTCTATGGGATTACATATAAACATTAAAAAGATTGAAATGTATTTCATATGACGTGATTTGAATAATCCTTCTTTTTGTTATGAGCTGTCCGTTCATAAAAGGTTGTAAATATTTCTTTAGTATTTATTTATTACACATTGTTCCTGTCAGCCTGTCTCGTAAGTTAATTAGTGCCAAAACACTTACACATTGTTTGGATCTGTGGAAAATGAAAGGATAGAAAACCTTTGAACGGAAAATGAATGAAAACTTGATTTTACCTCGTTTGGATAGAAGAGAAAAGGGGATGGAAAAGAAAAAAGTTGCATGGGACCCGTTTAATTTTTTTTCACCCCTGACCTGCGAAGAAAACTAGAGAAGGAAGGAGAATATAGCAAAATGACTTATATACCCTTTGAGTTGTTTATTATTGTATAGTTTTTGACAAAAAAAATAGAGTTAGTTTTTTTTGTTATATCATTTAAAAATCATTGAACAAGAAAGACAATAAAAAAATATTTATAAAAATAATATATTAAAATGTTGAACGTTAAATTGAATAACTCATTTTTTTTTTTGAAAAAATAACTTAAATACATTAGTAATGTATAATTTATATATAATATAAAAGGGTATTAACGTAAATTTACTCTACTTTCATTTTCTCTCTTCTTATTTTTCTTTTCATTCAAACAAATAAAAAATTTATCTCTTTTTTCTTTTCATTCATTTTCCCTTCATCCAAACAACATACAAAAAAATCTATTTTTCCTTCTATTTTCTTTCCTCTCATTTTCTTTCCTCTCATTTTCTTTCCTTTCATTTTCCATCCTATATCCAAACACACTCTTACAGCAATTACTTTAGGAAAAAGTCTAGAGTCAGGAACTTTTTCAAATTTTGATCAGCATGTAACTAGTAAGAAAAAGTGAGTTATTGGATAAAATATCACATTAATCTCACACTATTAAAATAATAATCATTATTGATGACTATTTGATGGCTACAAATACCAAGAGTTACTGACTTCTAGCACTCTTCATTACTTTATTCCTTTTAACTTAAATGCTACTTTTATTTTTTTTACGTTAACTAGAAATTAATGTATTTAAATATAATATTTTGTTAAAACTAAAAATTGAAAGAAATAATTAATTTATGAAGAAAAAAGAGTAAATATAAAAGAAAAAAACAGTTGTCCAAAAAAGATTGTAAGACGTAATAACTTAGCATTAAAAATAATAAACATTTAAATTGATGTTCAAAAAATTTAGACTAAATACTTTAATTTATAATAAATTTTTATTCTTTAAAATTTTTTGAGAATTATTATCTTTGGATAGATTGGTTTTTCTATTGCTTTCAATCAAATTTTTAATATACATGCAAATAAACAAATTTTTAATAAATTTTATTATAAGATAATTAGATTCTAAAAATATATATTCTAAGACAAATTAAACCCTTTTTAAAACGATAGAAGATATTATATATTCGACTAAAGTAATTTTTTTACAAAAATAAAAATTTATTGCAAAACAAAGTGTTAGTCCAAAATTTCTCGTGGGACAAAAATCACAAAACATAGCGTTCGATCAAATCAACGCGGTGCCCCTAATTTCAGTGCCTTCCGGGATTCAGTTTGTTATAGACTTCTATTAGTAGGCTCCTAATATATACAACGATTCCTATATATTTGATTATTTGTTTCTTTACCAATGCGTAAGATATATTATCATGATGATAATGAAAACAAGGAACCAAGTGAGAACCAACAAAATGATGATAATAATGTAGTTGTGGTTCCACCTGTCCATGCTTCCAGATTTCCAGTTACATTAAACGGAGTTTGATGCATATATATTACCTATCATGAAAGGAACTGGTCAATTAAAAATAATTAATTAACATTAACCCTAAAGGATTGAACTAATTTCAGTACTATACCGAAACAAACACTATCTTCGATATGAGGTCACTACTAAACTTTTAATCAAGATTTTTTAAGTTTAATTTCCGTAATATATAGGATGTGACAAGAACGAATTTGATCACGGATCATATTACTTAAGATGAAAATTACATCTTATAATATCTCAAGATAAGGTTGACCTATATATGGTAATTAAGAGTATCATATTACTTAAAAATAAAGTCTAAAATCTTTTATAATTTCTTGGGTAAACTCTGAAGCTAAGAGCTAGTTTTCGCGGTAGAATTACCTTCACGCAAGTTGTGGTTCATATAAGAAAAAAAATTAAAGATAAATGTCATTGTATTCATATTGTTGGAAAGGTTTTGGCTTCAAAATTATTAGAAAGGATTATTATTGATTGTCTCTATTATTATTATACTTCTGTTGAGAAGATTATTTAATTTAGAGTTTTAACTTTTGAAAAGATTTCTATAACGTATTTGCTTTATTTTTATCCATGGATATCGAAGAGTCATGTGTTTTTTTTTTTTTTTTTTTGGGACCCAATTATGAAAATTTATTAATGAGTGATGTGCATTATATATTCAACAATGCTAGGGAATCAAAAGGGTATTAGCCAAAAATCAGCCAAAATATCTTTTGGTGAATCTAAAATCTCTACGAGTTAATATATATGGATGTTTCTTCTGCTAAGTATCAGAATGTTTCTTTTTCATACTAAATGGATGTTCTTTTATATATTTTTCGAATTTTTTTGTATTCTAAATGTGAATGTCTCTATTTCTTTAAGAATTTCATATTTTTACTTTTCCTTATACAACAATGCTAGGGGACCAAAAGGATATTAGCCAAAAATCAGACAAAATATCTTTGGGTGAATCCAAAATCTCTACGAATTAATATATATGGATGTTTCTTCTGCTAAGTATCAGAATATTTCTTTTTCATCCTAAATGGATGTTCTTTTATATATTTTTCGAATTTTTTTGTATTCTAAATGTGAATGTCTCTATTTCTTTAAGAATTTCATATTTTTTTTTTAATTTTATAGACATTTAATTATTTTTGCTAAAATATAACTGGATATTTCTTTTGTTAAGTATTAGGATGCTTTTTTTCATATTAAATGAATGTTTTTTTTATATTTCTGTAATTCTGTAGTTTGCAGTCTCTTTAATCATCAAAACGGCACCTAATATCCCAAAATGCAGAGAACAACATCGTGATGATGCTGTTACCGTGCAACTACTGTGAAAGCCATTGGCAATTCAAACTTCACATGATCACCTGCATCATAGTACCCTCCACTCAATTTCACCTTCAAAAGCAAGAAAAGAAAAGAAACTACTAGGCCATTTGTGTTGACGTGGAATCTAGTTTCTCGAAAGATGAACTCCAAATCTTTATCTTGAGATTCTGGTTTGTCAAAGTCAAAAGATTTGACTTTCTACTTGGAAAAATGACTATCAAATGGTACCAAAATGAGTGGCGCGTTTTTACCTGCAACCACCGTTTACGTGTTACCATAGATGACGTTCTCCATTGAAATCTGTGCATAACCAAACCAAACCAAATTACCGATATCTCTCTCTCATTCGTTGCAGTGTAGCTCTCATATCTGCAAATGGCCAATGCTCTACTTGTAATTGTCAGTGATAGAAGAGGAGTGGGTCGCGGTGGGGAGGAAAAGAGAGCCTGACAGTGAGAGAGAGATCTGTGTGTGTGATTGTTGGAGGTGGGTAGGTTAATGTGAGAGAGAAGAGGAAGGTTTTTATAAGTTTTAATTAGGTTTACTTAATCAATTTTAAATTTTTTAAATTTTGAATTTAAAAATTTAAAATTAATTATTAATATAAATTAATGTGGTTTTGTTTAGTTTTTGGCTGGTAACCTCTTGGTTACATATACTTTTCCTTATATATTTGATTGGGAGATAGAAATTGACTTAGTTACTCTCAGCACGTTAATCATCAGCTTAATTATATAACACCCTAAGTTTTATCCTATCTTGAGGGTCTTTAAAATAAGGTACCACACTCGACAAAGAAAAAGAATGACTTAATGGTTACGCAAGGAGGGAGAAAGTGCACGCATAGAGGAAAATGAGTAGCATTAAAACGTTGGAAATGAATAAATATGAAATAATATCTTAACCACGAGTATGGTTCAAAATAAAATACTTAGAGGAAATTATAGCAAGAAAAGAAACTAATTACGTCCTAACTAATCTCGTCGAAGAGGCTCCCATACTTGTATCCTATCCTATCCTTGATCAGGACCCTTCAGTTATTCACGAATCGAGGTACCAGGGGTCTTCCTCCAACACCTTTTTGCGCAGTGAAGATCTGGTTCCATTGTGTGGGATGAAACAAAACTCGACGGGGTGCCGAAGTGGGGAATAGGGCACGTATTCCACCTTTGGACTTCCGCAAGGGTTCAACTCCTCCTCTGGATCCTCCTCCATGGTGTCTTCCTCCTGGCCAGGGTTGTCGGATTCCTCTCCCTCGGTCTCGGAGTCTGACTCGAGGTGTATCACCTTAGATGACCGATTCCTAGATGCTGAAGCATTCCTATCTAGGAAGGTTACGACGGGCAGTTGGGGTTCTTCTTCCACGAACTCTTGACCTAAGTAGATAGTTTGGAGCACGATAGTAGTGGTCGCAACTACCGACGCGTGCTTCGAGGGGTCATACTCAGAAGTTACCTTCGGGGACATTGCGTCGTCTCTATCCGCTGTGCCATGTTCCTCTGGAGACAGTATGGGAAAAGAAAAGGAATGAGAACCTAACGTCTCAGTAGGAGTGCTATGCAACACCTCCATATCCATCTCCAGTCCACGTGCGGGATTTTTAAAAAGGGGCGTATGATATGGCATGTAATATGAACCTCTTGTAAAGCGTAAAACATATAGGTAAAAAGGAAAGAACATAGAAAGAAAATAAAAGGATAACATCTTAAGTAACATCAACATAATCATAAATAAATCTTAAAAAAAACATAAAAATCAAACTTTCATTCATGCTTTCTCCTTTCTTAACTTATAACTTTTATGGAAGGTATTGAGCTCAAACCGGTATAAAAGGTGGGAGTCCCCTTCCCTTACCGAAGGTTCTTATCCCAAACATTTTGGCGATCACCTTCCCTTACCGAAGGATCATCTCGATCGATCACCTTCCCTTACCGAAGGATCATATCGATACCTTGTCTTTGGGGGTCACCTTCCCTTACCAAAGGATCATTCCCTCAGTTCAATTTACAATCAATGTTATTTTAAACATACATAAAAGAGGGTCATACAAGAAGCATTCATGAAGATGGATAAAATTAGGATATACTAAATAATTAAATGTAATATGGTAAAAAGGTATGTACTCTCAACATTAAAGGAACATAAATGATATAATGATGTGAAAAGTCATGTAAATGCACAGGATAAAATTAGGATATACTAAATAATTAAATAAAACATGGTAGAAAGGTATGTACTCTCAACATTAAAAAAACATTAATGATATAATGATATGAAAAGTCATGTAAATGCATTGGATAAAATTAGGATATACTAAATAATTAAATGTAACATGGTAAAAGGTATGTACTCTCAACATTAAAGAAACATTAATGATATAATGATATAAAAAGTCATGTAAATGCATCGGATAAAATTAGGACATACTAAATAATTAAACAAAACATGGTAGAAAGGTATGTACTCATGAGTCAAGAGATTATGAATGACAAAAATAGATAGACATGGTCAATATGGATAAGGGATGAGAAAAAGGTACTTAATGTCATGAGACGCATGAAAGATAGTAACCATGCATGAATGGAAGAAAAATAACTAGAGCATACTACATGCGAACATAAAGTGAGAAAGGCATAATTTCCTACTCTTTTTCCTAACGCTTCTTCGAGCTTGCCTCTTGTGTTTGCACACGGAATATTATTTCTTTGTAGAGAGAGAAGGGAGAGGATTAATATTTGAGAGGAGTGATTTTCTACCTATGGGTGTGATAAACCACTATTTTATGGTTTATATTGTGTTTAATTGTGTGGTTTTATCATGATCTTTACCCACTTATTCATATGATTAGCATGCATTTATATTTCCTTCCTAAATTTGTTACATGATTGAAAACTTGCTTCCTATAGACTTTTAATTATGTATTTTATCTCTCCTTTATTCCATTCGATGCCGTGATATGTGCGTTAAGTGTTTCAGGCTTTATAAGGCATGAATGAGTTGGAGATTAGAAAGGAAGCTTGCAAAAATGGAAGGAACAAAAGAAATTGAGGAGATGACCAGCGAGAAGCGACGCAGCCGCATGGATGACGCGACCGCGCGAAAGAGAGGAAATCACAGTGACGCGGCCGCATGGATGACGCGACATGGAATAGCACGAGTGACGCGGCCACATGGACGACGCGCCCGCGTGGCAAAGCGAAATGCCGAATGACGCGTCCGCTTGAATGACGCGTCCGCGTGACATGCGCGATCTGCATAATCTGCAGAATCGCTGGGGGCGATTTCGGGCCCTATTTTGACCCAGTTTTCGGCCCAGAAAAGCATACCAGAGCCAGAGAACATGCAGAAACTAAAAACAACATTCATTCCGCGTAGTTTTTAGTTTTTAGATATAGTTTTTCTCTCCTCTAGGTTTTCTCTCTACACATTCATAGTTTTTAGGATTTGTTATTTTTATTGTTTTTGCATTGGGATATTAAGAAGAGTTATTGCCTCATCAAGACTTCGACATTCTAGTTCGTTCTCTTTACTTGTCTCTTACTCTTCCATGTTCCTTAATTTATTTAATTTTACTATTGGATTATTTTAGCATTTATTGATACAAGAATTACTTTTATTTTCAATTAATCTTTTGATCATTATTTATCATGTCTTTCTTTAATTCCCTTTCTTATGTTATGAATTTTACATTTACAATGAGCGAGTAGTTCCCTAACTTGATGGGGAGTTGATTGAAAGGAACCCTTGAGTTGGAATGCTCAAGAGAAAGATTGTAATTGGGTTTATTGTTGGATTGCTCTCTAGTCACTAACACCAATCCTCCCAAGAGCGGATTGAAACTTGTGGATAGAAACAGCATTCCAGCTTGTTTGACTTTCCCTTACTTAGTAAGGGACAACTAAACATAATAACCCTCAATTGTCAATTAATCTTGAGAGTACTCCAACAAGAATAGGGCTTCCAGCTAATCAACTCCCAGTCAAGGCTTTTATTTAATTTTATATAAATTCTCTAATTTAATTTTCTGCCATTCAACTCAACCCTTTTGAAAATATCTGATTAATAAAATAGCACACTTTTCTGCAACTCGTTGGGAGACGACCTGGGATTCATACTCCCAGTATTTTAATTTTAATTTTTGTGATACCCTTTCTAAATTGATAAACGAATTTCTGGTTGGTTGAGGACTATACTTGCAACGCATATTTTATAATCATTCTTAACTCGTCAATTTTCGCAACATCAGGGTGCTCCCCTATTTATATACATTTGGGGATAGGGTGGTTGGGATATTTTAAATTTCAAACGGAGGGTGGTTATTAGGTTCCTATCCATAAATTCAAAATTCTAAGCTTATCTCCTAACTGATTTTCAAATTTCGAATTTAATTTTGTTTCTAGAAGGGGTGGTTGTTACAGATTATATATAATATAATTCATGATTTTCATAATTAATATAATTACATGAAAAATTATACATTAATATAAAGGTTGTGCAGCAACAACAACAATTCTATCAACAATTCAATTTCTCTACAAATTTTTAATCAAATACCTTTGAATCCCATTCAAAACAAGCTTGGAGAAAACAACGATAAAACATGACAGCAACAAACACATGCTGCCATTAGAGGCCAACCATTAGAAGCACATCTCACTAAAGATAAAATTTCATAACAATATGCAAATCAACATCACCATATTACTGGTATTGAATCTCCTCGATACAAACAATGGATCCAAAATTATCAGAATTTGATTTCTTAGTTGTTAGCATTCATATATTCAACTTTCACACACAAGATAATAGGTTGTTCTTATAGCTATCAAATATGGAAGAAGATCGAGTCATACTTTACAAAATTAACAAAATTCAGAGCCAAACAACTAAAGACACAACCCAAGATGATAAAAAAAAAGGACTTACAGCTTCAGAATACATTACCAAGATCAAGACTGCTACTAACTCATTGGCTACATTCAGAAAATCTCTCAAACCAAAAAAACAAATTGAAGCAATTCTAGATAGATTGGCTATATAGCATGACATTATTTTCATAGATTTAATCAAAAAATACTTCTTACATCTAAACCTCGATTTACATCATCAAGAATGAACAATTTCAATTCTGCATCATCTTTATTAGCATCATCACAATCTGGTTCCACAACCTTTACATCTCCACCTTCAACACCATCATATCATAATCATTATACTTATGTTGTTGTACCATCATCCATTGCTGATGCTTCTTGGTACTCAAATTCAGGTGCGTCACACCATGTGACACCCAATCAATCAAACATGCTCACTAGTACAGATTATACTTGTCCAGATCAAGTACAAATTGGCAATGGAACTGGGCTCCTTATTAATTATATCGGTAACCCGTTACCATATTCTTTTGATTCACAAAGATGGTTTTGTTTACAAAAACTGATTCATAGCCCTGATATTACTAAAAACTTGATAAGTGTCTCAGAATTTGCAGAAGGCAGTAATGTGTATTTTCAATTTCAAGCATTCTATTATATTCTTAAATATAAATTCACTCACAAAGTACTTTTGCAAGGATATAGGAAAGGAGGTTTTTATCAATTCAGTAATATAGTAGTTCTTCACTTTGAAAAAAAATTGCCTTTTGTACATTCTGTTCAATACTTTTCCTTCGACTTATGGCACAACAGACTTGGACACTCAGTGACTAAAATGGTAAAATTGGTTCTTTCTTAGTGTAATACTCATGTGAATAATGGTTTGAATAAAAGTTCAGATTTGTTACCTACTATGTGTGAAAACTATGCTCATGCTAGGATGCATAAAATTCCTTTTTCCTGAAACAATTACTGAATTTATTTGTCTTTTAGACTAGGCTTGGAAGGGAGACGGAGACTAAGAGACTAAGCTAGGAGATGGAGACTAAGAGACTGAAACTTAATTAAGTTTCTATATTGTGTTTGGTATAAAATATTTCTACAAGAAAAATATTGAGAACTGTCGGATTTAACGTTGCACATTAGCATCGGCTTTACTGACGATTTTCGTTTCCAACAGTAAATTCGCCGGTAATACTTGCAGAAAAAATGGGGAAATAAGCGCAAAATTTAGCGTGAAATTTATCGTCAAAACAATCCGCCAATACACCCATTTTAGTGAAACGCTGCATTTTGGTGACCCGCAACAAGTTACCATCGGATTTATCCGCCAGTAAATCTGATTATAATGAGCCCTAAAATTCAAAGCGCAAACCCTTTCCCCCTTCAAATAGAAACCTACTCTCTCTCTCTCTCTCTCTCTCTCTCTCTCTCTTTCTCTCTCTCTCTCTCTATCCACCTCCTCTCCTCGCCGTGCCGTCAACCCCACCGCCGCCTGCTCCTCCTGTCGCTGTCTCCCTCCTCTCCTTGCACTGACCCTTCTCCGCGACGTTTTCATTGCAGCCACCATTACAAACCTAGCCTTCATTGCTGCCGCACTTCTTGTCACCGTTGACATCTCACCGTTAGTCCAGCATGCTTCATCATCCACCGCTAGGTCCAGCTTCGTCGTCGTCTGCCAAGTCCAGGTTGGTTAATTTTTCTTGCTTAATTTTTTGTTTTTAACCTGCTTTTCATAAAAAAATGTAATTTAGTTAATGTAGTTTGTAATGTATTCATAATGATTTAGCTAAAAAAATTAGTTAATTTTGTGTGTGTTTGTGAGCTCTGATGATTTCTTATTATGCTATGTATATAATGTAATTGACTAATTTCATGGTTATCATTTTATGATGAGACTTGAATTTGTCAGTTTGTTAAATAGGAGACTTAAATTTGTTGAATCGAAATCTTGCTAATTATTGATTTAGTTATGCTGCTGACTACTAATTTTGTGTACGTTTGCTAATTTTGAATTTCTTGAATGGGAAGTTTGTTTGTAAGACCCCAAATTTTTAAAAAATAAAATATGAGCTATTTGAGATTTGAACTTTGTTTTATGAATAATAAGAAAAAATATTTTGAATAAAAATCCGAACTCTAATCTTAAATATTTTGATCTTAGGTGGGCCAAATGGGCTAAATATTGTATCGGGCCTTCACCTAGGCCCAAGGCCCAAGCCCATGACCTATATAAATCTCTCATTCACTCCAAAACACACTCATTTTACAAAGAGAGGGAGTGAGGCACGAAGAAGATATGAGAGTAAGGGAGAAATCCTTGTTCACTATTTATCACCACACTAAAATCTACATATCTTTCAATCCATAGTTTTGATTGACGACCCCAGCTACACATTCATATTGGCTCCCTCTTCGATTTCTTCTAGCTATTGTGGTAAGAAACTTCAAAATCCATGCCCCATTTCCTGTTTCTTCATTGAAAATGCGTTTTGGGTATGTGGTGTTGAGATTTTTGTGAGTTTGATATTTAGAGAAAGTTTAACTACCAATTTTAGAGGTGTTTTAAGCCAAGATTATGTGGTATAAGGTAAGAGAACACTCTTCCTTTCAATTTCCCCTATATGTGCGATCCCTAGTTGAACTATGTGCAAAATTTGATGTAATTAGTGTTACTTGAGTGCTTAGATTGTTTTGGTGTGGAATTGGATGCTTGGTTTGGCATGTGGAGCTTTGGTTGAGGCTCAAGTTAGATTGTGAAGGAAATTCAAGGGGTTGAAAATTGCCATCAACAAGGTATTATGAGTTTTTCTTAAAACTGTTTTATTACTAAGAATTGTTATAAATCGATAACGATATGGAAATTATATTTTTGGTGATTATGCGAGTCTCATGAATTAGTATGTATGATTGTTGATTGCTTGAATGATGAATTAGTGTGAATGTTGTGTTTGATGGTAGTTGAGGATGTGTTTGATTAGTAAATGAATGTTGTGATTTTGATTACCTTGTGATGAGCTACGAAATTTAGTTGAATGGTGTTTGATGTGAGAGTTGGGCATAAGGCCATGATATGGTGAAATATTTCCTATTTGGTAAGTCACGGTAAGTGGTGTATTTGTCATGAGTGATTTGTTGTCGGAATGATGAGAATTGATTGTATGAATTGATTGTTAGTTTGGTTATTGGTGGGATAATGTTGGAAAATAAATGATTAGGGTTTTGATGGATTAGATTTGGTTGTTGGGTTTCAAATGGCTAGGGAATGAATTGTAATTTGTAATTGTGTAAAGGTGATGCCTAGGAAATGGTTTTGGGGTGGTTAGTTTTGAAATGAAATGACTTGGAGATTTTTTGAAAAATGACATTTTGCAGATTTTGGTAAAAATGGATTTTGATCAAATTTATCTTAAATTAAAGATAATGTGGAGATCTTTAAAACAATTTAAAAAATGAAGAAAAATAAATTTTTTTAGAGAAAATTATAAACGATTGAAAACTTGGATAAAAATCTAAAATATGAGATTATGCAGAAAACCAGAAAATTTGGGCGTGCCTAGACACATGGTTGTGCGTGCGCACCCATCAGAGCGAGTTTACAAGCTTGTGCCCTTGCACAGTATGGTGCATACGCACTCATTGGGAATGACAGTCTGATCTGTGCATAGACACAGTTGTGTGCATGGGCACACACCCTGTTTGCTTCAGAAAAACTTTAGTTTTGACTATTTAGTCTTTCCAATAAGCTTGTAAACCCCTTGTAATCCCTAAATTAAGTCTGATAACTCATGTTCATGCTCTAGATAAAGTTTGGTTAAGTCCAATGAATTAAATTAAATTATTCTCTGATAAACTCTTGGTTAAACCGGATGTTATTGTTGTGAAGATGGTGGTTTGTCCCACCCGCGGTCAGTACGATGGTGTTATCCCACTCACGAGGTAACCTAAGCTTGATAAATTAACAACAATTTGGGGTTAACGAATTTAGTAACTTATGAAATAGCTAAAAGACATTGATGTTGACTATTTATGGCGTGAATGGCTAAATTGGCAAGGACAGAGGTTTGTCCCACTTGCAAGGCAAGGTCGTGGGTTTCGTCTCGCTTGTGAGTTGATTTGGCACCTGCACTGGGCAAGGACGGTGGTCCCATCTCGCGTTTCCATGGTTGCAATGTGATGTAAGGACGGAGATTTTATCCCACTCACAAGTTGGGGAGGTTGAAGATTCTCTCTGGTTATACCTTCATATATATGAAATGAATTTTATAATTAATTATGAATATGATGAGTTTAATGATGATAATGATTATGATTGAAAAGTGTTGCGGGCACTATATCCCAAGAGTGTGCTGGGCACTATATCCCTGATGGATGGTAATTGTGATTATGATGAGATTATGATCGAAGTGTGATGGGTACTATATCCCAAGAGTGAGTTGGACACTATATCCCTGATGAATGCTGATTTTGATCATGATGAGATTTGATTGAGAAGTGATTATATTAAGTTGCGATTTTGTTTGTGATCTTGGTTGTATATGATCTGTTCCCTTTTATTGCATCGTACTCTCTCTGTTTAAGGAGTGTGTCGGGAACTATATCCCAAGAGTATGGCAGACACTATTTTCTAAGTGTGACGGACACTATAACCCAAGAGTGTGGGAGCACTATATCCTAAGATTCTGGCGGGCACTATAACCCAAGAGTGTGAGAGCACTATATACTGGAAATTGTGACGGACACTATATCCCAAGAGTGTGGCAGGCACTATATCCCAAGAGTGTGTGAGCACTATGTCCTAGAAAAGATATCGAGCACTATATTCCAAGAGTGTGGCGGACACTATATCCCAAGAGTGTGGCCGGCACTTTATCCCAAGATTGTGGAAGTGTAATAGAGAGACAATGTACGGATTAGCTACCAGATGTGTTGAGTTCTGGTAGTATAACTGACACATGAGCTCCTGGTCAGTAGGACAGGCATGCATCATACTGCATTTTTTTGCATTTGCTTGGGTTTGCATAATTACTTGGCTTGCCTAATTGACATCCTATTAATTGCTAATTGTACTACTTAACATACTTGCTCTCTATGTGCGATTGTTTGACTATCCGTGTGATTGTGACTCATTAGTTTGAATTATAGTAATTTGAGTACAATTGATTATATATTAGGGGCCAAAGGCCGTGAAGATTTATATATTTGGGTCGGAGGCTGTGATTTGATTATGCTTTGGGTTGGAGGCCATGACTAATTGGGCTAGAGGCCATAATTTGGTAAGTTGGTAAAGGTTGATATGCACATTGACTTGTGGTAGGTTGTATGTTGATTGATTTTGCTTGGGCCAAACACTGAGATTGATTATATGATAGGCCGGAGGCTGCGATTGATTTGTATTTAGGGTTTAGTAAAGTATGAAAAATCAAACTGGTTCAACATAGACTTAATGAACCTATGCTTGGAACAGATTGGTCATTCATACAGTTTAAGTAACTTTTAAGATTTTATAATGGAAATATGAATTTGGGTTTTGAATAAGTAACTATTGGTTTTTAAAATGATTCATAAGACGAGCGATGATCATTGCGGTTGAAAATAACTTTCTTTTTTACATATCCTCTTATGACAATTCTAAAATTTCTCTGGTAAGACCGTGTGGTTAGGTTCTTACCTCCCTACAGCCTTATCTTTTCAGAAAAACAGACAAGAAATTCGACGAAGATTTTGTTGACTAATCGATTGTACTTAATTGTTGTATTATCTTCGATATTTTCCTCGCCTTTATTTTTGTTATTTATTTTTTTTATAGAAGGATAGGAGTTATGATTTTATGATATGTTTGTATAGTACTTGATTATATTATTCTTATATATATAACAATGCTATTATGATTTGTATGTGTATAAATATATAAAAAGAGAAAAAAATGTACTTCCAGTTTTCAAAGAAAAATCCGATAAGGTTTTCAATTAAAGGCTCCTACTTATCATTATAAATATAGCAAAGTAGTCGTAATGTTCTCGCTATCAAAGTGGTGTAGCCGGAAGCATGACATTCTGGTAATAAGGATGTTACATTGTTAATTTTTATATGTTTGCTATTTAGTTCTGCTTTACGTAATTTCATATCTTGAATCTTCCAATGGTTCTAGTTCCATGAAAGGCTGAATAATATTATGAAAATATATCTACATGAGAGAAATTTGAATGACAACAGTAAAATATAAGTTAATAATTGTTATTTTTAGTTAACATGAGAGAGATTTGAATGATAAAAAACTTATTTTATATTAAGAAAAAATTAGGATAAGACTCGAGATATAAACATGAAAATTTAGTTATAATGTTAGTATATTCATTATTTGCTGTGTGTGTGTGTTTTTAATATATAAATTATGAAATTAAAATGAAATTTTTCTTAACTATAATTTTTAGTTGGCCATTAAGAATAAATAGTTGAACTTTCATTTTGCACAAATCTAATCTTATACAAATCCAATAATATTTTATAGGTCATTACAAGTTTACATAATAACTTGTTAGTCACATCTCTGCAGATTGAATTGCTAAGTTGTATTAGTCCATGGCACAATCCCACTCATTCAATCAAATTATGACGTGTGGGCAGAAGTCGGCTAATTAAGAAATCAATATAAAGAATGCATTGAAAGTATAGTTCTTAACCAGCTGAGATCCGCCTTGTCAATTTAAAAAAGTTTTCATGAAATTTAGAAATAAAAATACTGGGAGTATGAGTCCCAGGTCGTCTCCCAACGAGTTGCAGGAAAGGGTGCTAACTTATTAATCAGGAATTTTCGAAAGAGTTTAAGTTTGGGTAATGAGCAATAATTATAAATGAAAGCAATAAAACTAAGAATTATTATTGATATAAAAAGGCCTTGACTGGGGGAATGATTAATTAGAAGTTCTATCCTTGTTGGGATCTCTTAAGTGTAGTATCAAAAAGGTTGTTGTTTTCACTTAGTTAACCCTTACTAAATAAAGGAAAGTCAAGTGATTGAGCTAATCCTTATTCGCAAATCCTAGTCCTCTCCCTTGGGAAGGTCTAGCGTTAGT
Source organism: Arachis ipaensis (assembly GCF_059453495.1). Classification (NCBI taxonomy): domain Eukaryota; kingdom Viridiplantae; phylum Streptophyta; class Magnoliopsida; order Fabales; family Fabaceae; genus Arachis; species Arachis ipaensis. The sequence continues at coordinate 49,424,218 of NC_142436.1, read as the reverse complement.
GAATACAAAACTAGCCAACAATTTCCAATTTAATCAACACTCAAGCCTTCCAACTCAAGTGTTTCCTTTTAATCAACCCCCATGTCAAGTATGGAGTCTACTCCATTGACATGAATATAATACTCAGAAAAATATAAGAAGACATAATAAATAAATTAAAATAAAAGAGAGACTGAAAATTAATTAAAAGTAAAAGTGATCCTCTTCACTAGCAATTCATGAAAATAATCCAATTAGAATTCTAAATAAAATAAATAAGGATATGGAAGAGTAAGGGACAAGTAAACAAACTAGAATAATGTTTTCAACGAAGGTAATGACTCTTCAATATCCAAAAGTATGAAATAATGAATGTAAAGTGAACCTAGAGGGAGAGTAATCCTCTCTAAATTCATATCTAAAAACCTAAAACTATCCTAATGTATCTAAAATTGTATATCTATTATGTCTAAGATGTGTGTGTTGAGTCTCTGCATGTTTCCTGGCTTTATTCTGTGTTTCTGGGCCGAAAACTAGGTCAAAACGCGGCCCGAAATCGCCTCCCAGCATTTTCTGTTAATTCTGTAGATCACGCAAGTCACGCGTACGCGTCGTCCACGCGTTCGTGTCATTCAGTGATTTTCCTTGTCACGCATACGCGTCGTCCACGCGTTCGCGTCGCTGTGATTTTCTCCATTCCACGCGTTTGCGTGGGCCTTGCACTCGCGTCAGTGTTCGCTGGTCATCTCCTTAGTTTCTTGTGTTCCTTCCATTTTTGCAAGCTTCCTCTCCATTCTCCAAGCCATTCTTGCCCTATGAAGCCTGAAACATTTAACACACGGATCACGGCATCGAATGGTATAAAGGAGAATTAAAATATACTAATTAAAGATCTTTAGGAAGTAAGTTTTCAATCATAAAACAATATTACGAAGGAATTATAAAATCATGCAATTAGTATGAATAAGTTGGTGAAGATTTGATGAAACCATTCAATTAAACACAAGATAAACCATAAAATAGTGGTTTATCAAATTCATACTTAAAGTTTTGTATATTGCTTTTGCATTGAATTTATACATGCCGCATTTTATTGTGCTTGATTATGTTAACTTGACTCTAATTAAGAATAAATAGTTCAATCTATTTCATACTTAAAATTTTGCATATTACTTTTGTCATTGAATTTATGCATGTCACATCTTATCGCTATAGATTTGAATCATGAAAGCTCCTTATTTAGTTGAGTTTAATTCTTATGAAATTAATTGAGTGTTGACTGATGCTGTGGAATGAGATTGGTTAAATTTATGGGAACTATAAAGGTAGATATATATCTAATTTTATGGGAGGTTATGTCCAATTTTTTCAGGAAGTTTTGTTGAATGATTCATGTAGTATATATGTTGATTAGTGTTAATAATATATTCTCTTTGCAGACATGATGATAGGTAGTAGAGGTAGATCGAGTGGGTCTCGTGATTGCGGGAGAGGGAGGGTTTCCACCGAATCCCAGGGACTGTTTAATCATCGCCTTCTACCCCGATTACCCTGTCGATCCTTATGACATCATAGGCGGGTCCAGCAGACTAGTAGTTCATCATGGTCCGAAACCTGAACTACGTGCCTCCTTTTGCTATGCCCCCTACAGATCCAGCGACAAATAATAAGTGAGCACATACTATTTTTTAATTTTAAGTTTGTTAATCTTAAGTTTATGTGTTTCTATGTGTTTGTTAATCTTAGATTTTTTTTTTCTAATAGGTTTGCACAAAACAATAATGTACACCACCCATAATCTAACTACACAAAAATCCCTGCTCAGATCAAAAAACGATGATTTCAGAAGTGAGCGGTAAGAATCCAATCATATTAAATTAATTTTTTTCCTTCTTTTATATTTTTTTCCTTCTTCTATTGTATTTTTGTGTGTGTTTAATTTGTTTTTTAGTTGTCACTTCTCCCCAAATTTTCTCCTTTTTTTTTTAATCTTTTCCTTCCAAGTTCACTATACAGAATTACAGATCAGTTGTTTAATTCAGATGGTAAGCATTATAAATTCATTTTCTTTTAGTTTCAAAATTAACAACTTAAGGGAAAATGTCATTGGGATTTTAGATTAAGTCAGTTAGTTAGTTATTCGAATAATTAATTAGTTATCATCAACTGCCACGTGTAGGTATTGGCAGAGTTAGTTAGGAGCTTAAACTTGTATTTAAGCTTAGCATCTCACTTCGCTAATTTAGTTTTCAGTGTATTCTAGTTTCACTGTAAGCAATGCATGAATAATAAACTCTCCCCTTCAAACACTCTTTGATCTCTGTTTCATTCTCTCTAATCTTCCACGCTCTTCTCTTCTTCTTGATCAAGATATTTCAACATTAGCATATATTTAAAATTTTATGAAAAAGAAAAAAATAAACAACAAAAACAGAAGAAAAAAAATAGAAGACTTGGATACCAAACAAACTTGATCATTAATTATTTGTTGTCTATTATTCTTGGAAATGAAGAGTCAAATGCCATTTCTAATGGTATCATGTATTCTTTTTTACAAATAGAGAATTTTTACTCTAAATTACTTTACATTCATTCATTTATCTTTATGTTATATTACATTTTCATTTTTTTAATTAAATATTTGTGACGATGAATCAATGTGAAATAAGAATCATTATTCTTTGACAAATGAATATAGGAGGTTCTCTTTATGAATGGTTGGTTCAAAATTTTTTGTTTTTCCCAAAGTTCTGAAAACGGGATTGAATTAGTCAGTCGAACTTATCAGACTAAAAAAATCGTTCATAAATTCAGTCCGGTCTATAAGATAAACTACCAATTTAAAAAATATTTGAATATCTCACATTTTACATATATTAAAACCCATTCATATTAATATTTTTATAATTATTGAACAAGTGAGTCTACCTTAAAAAATATAATTATATGAAACTTAAATAATAATAACGAAATTACTATTGTTGAATGGGATTCTTGTATCACTGCAAAAAAAAAGTAGTATTTGTTATAAAAAAAATTTGTAACTATGAAAAATGTCAAATTTATTACGATAAAATTCTGTAACAAAAAAAAAATTGTTACCATATGTTCTATTACAAAAGGTTTCTGTAAACAAAAAATGAAATTGTTATAATATAAAATAATATTTTGTACCAATATTTTTAATACAAAAATTAAAATTTGTTACATAATTAATAATAAATATAACAAATAAATTCTTTTTTATAACAATTTAGATTTTTTATGCTATAATATTTTGTTACAAAATACCACTTACTTTAATTTTGCATTTTTATTCTTTAGTTACAAATTTTGCAACATTTAATTAAATAATTAATATATCAATTAATTTTCTAAATACACTAGCTCAGCATTTATATAATTATAATCACATAGATAATTAAAATATCTTACATTTAATATAAATTTTTGTAATAAAATAAATTCAACAAATTCAACTAAACACAACTTTTTTTCTATCATAATATTTGTATCATATAAAATTTATAATTCTTGACTCTTCTAACATGTTTTAGTCAATATACAGTTTAGCATGTTACCATCAATTTTGTACCCTTGCAAATATAAATAATAAAAATTAAAATTAAAAAATAACATATAACACTATCTTCATGAGAGTAAAAATTAAGTTAGAACCTACAAGTCAAAGTTACCTAATTCTTTGATAATCTATTTTCAAAATTCAAAACTAGCCAATTAATAAGGATATAAATTATTAAGAATTGACAATTCAATACATAAACTAAGGCTAATTAATCATACTTCAATCACAACTTGGTGAACAAATTCATTAAATTATATTATATAAGATTTAATTACTCTTTTGGTCTTTATAGTTTCACCAAATTTTCAATTAGATCCTTATACTTTTTTTATTTTCAATTAGTTTCACCAAATTTTCAAAATTACCTACACTGCTTTTAATTTTATAATTAGGTACTTTTCAGGTCGAAAATATTAAAATTAACATAATATTTCTCCCAAAATACATGCGATCAAAGATCTAATTAGATTTTTAATTATGAATACCTTCAATTTGCGAAAAAATATTCAGTCAACTCTAACTTTTTATACACTAAAAAGGATCTAATTATAAAATTAAAAGCAATGTAAGGACCCAATTAAAAAAAAGTATAGGAACCTAATTATAAATTTGGTAAAACTATAGGAATTAACAGAATAATTAAACCATTATATAATTATATATTATATTTTCTAATTAATATATATGATCTAAAAATTCAATTATTATTTTTATAATTATTTAATTTTTATTTTTATTTTTATTTTATATTCAATCTTTCTTAAATTAACTATTTTTAATGGTACAAAATTATTAACATAAACATTAAATTTTTTATTAAACATCTATAAAAAATTAACAAAAATACTTTCATTAATCATAAAATAAATATTTTAATCATAAATTAAAAATAAATATTTTATGATTGGGAAAAAGTTTTTTGTTTATTTTTTATAGATGTTTAATAAAATTTAATGTTTATTTTAATAATTTTGTACAATTAAAAATAGTTAATCATAAAATATTTTACTTAGTTATTTATGATTAATTAAATATTCATAGATGTTTAATTAAATTTTTGTGATTAAAATATTTATAATTAGTAAAAGTATTTTTATTTAATTTTTATAGATGTTTAATAAAATTTAATATTTATATTAATAATTTCATACAATTAAAAATAATTAATTTAATAAATAATGATTATAAAATAAAAATAAAATTAAATAAATATAAAAATAATATTTAATTTAATTTTTAGATTATATATATATATATTAATTAGGAAATAGAATAATATTAAAAAAAGTATAACATATAACAAGAAATAATTGAATCTAGTGATAGTAAAGTTGTTCTCCCTCCATCAAGTTTCCTGTTAAAAAAAATCCTAGTCAAAAGTTGACAAAAAAAATCAGTTGCCACCTTGATATATATTTGAAAAGGATAACAATTTAATAATAAAAAAAAAAGTTAAAACAGTAATATATCAGTTAAAAAAGAAAGTCAAAAATATTGTCATCACTCAAAATTCTCTATATGGATAATCTACTGAATGGTCGATATGTCGTACAATATTACATCAATTCATCACAAGAATCCAACACCTAACCTCACGTTAATAACACACGGGTTAATTATTACTTAAAAACCAAAAGTAACTATTGAAAATTTCCCTTCACTCCTGTGGCAAAAGAGAAGTGCTAGGGGCAGTAGATTTTGTGAGTTGTAGCCATCAATTAGCCATCAATAATATATTTAATGGTGTGAGATTTCATCTAATGGTGGAGAATCACTCATTTTCTTTTTGCTGGCTAAATACTGGCCAAATTAATTTGCTGCCCCTAGACTTTCCCGTGAAAAAATGATGAGAAGACACTATATATAAACCCTTCATTGGAGGCAAATAGCTCATCAGCCACCTTCACAAATTCTTAAGCTCAACTGCTCACTTAACTACAAGATTTTCCAAAACATGGCCTTCAAACCATGTTCCTCTAATAATATTGCTCTTTTCTTCACACTCAACCTCCTCTTCTTTGCACTTGTCTCTGGATGTGGCTACAAATGCCCTAACCCTAAACCTAAGCCGAATCCAAACCCTAACCCTAATAATCCAAATCCCAACCCCAACAACCCAAATAATCCCAATCCTAACCCCAATAATCCAAACCCCAATCCCAACCCCAACAATCCAAACCCTAACCCTAACCCAAACAACCCTAACAATAACATGACATGCCCACGCGACGCGCTCAAATTGGGCATATGCGCCAATGTGCTGAGCGGTTTGTTGAACATAACTTTGGGTCAGCCGCCGGTGACCCCCTGCTGCTCCCTCCTCAGCGGTCTCGTCGATCTCGAAGCCGCAATTTGCCTTTGCACGGCGCTTAGAGGAAACATCCTTGGCATTAACATCAACCTTCCAATCTCCCTTAGCCTGCTTCTGAATGTCTGCTCAAGGCAAGTGCCACGTGGCTTCCAGTGTTCCTAAGCACAAATAATAACTATTATACTTATGTGAGAAGGTGAAAACTCAGGTGCAGTCAACTTCATGTAAAGTGGAAAACTGAGAGTCGTTAAATAATTTGACTGATTTGACTAAATTTTAATCTAACGGCTCTCAACTATCAACTTTATGTGAAATCGACTGCACCTAAGTTTCCACCAAGAATTACACTAAAATAATTTAATTAATGAATAAGTAATCGCTAAAAATAATAAATTCAAATTAGCATTTCTCTACTTATGTATCATATCATGTCCTTGACATACACAATAGTATTTACTTGGTGATGTATTTATGGTAGTGTGGTGTGGTGTGTATTAATTATTCTTATTATTGTATTACGACGTTGTACGTGCATGGATGGTTAACCTTTCGTTATCATCACTTCATTTCAGTACTTTCCAGTCATTGTATCATGAACACTGAATAAATTTCCTCCAGTCATCATTGTGTTGGAGGGACCCAAATGTTTGATGTACTTTAATTTATAGTATTGTTATTTAATAAAATGATTGAAGAATGTTACGTATAATATCAAAGATAGTTGTGACAAAATTGCTGAATCAAGATATTCTCTTTAGTTACTTAAATAGTTTGAGTTTGATGAGTGTTGATAAAAACCATTTTGTTTGAAGTCTTTAAATTTTATCCGTAAAACTTCTGTCAAGTCAACTTAAGTTAGTTCAATTGTTAAAATAGAATCTAAATGTCAAGTTGTGGAAATTACTTATAACAAACGTTTAAGTTATTAGATAGATTTAAATGACTGATTAAGTTGTGTAAGACATTTCTGTACTTAAAGCGTGATTGTATATAGGTTTATTTTTTGCCTTATGATAAAATTCTTTGAAAATAACGCAGATCAAATAATTTTAGAATTTTTCGTCAAATAAATTTGATATTATATTAAATTACATATTTTAAATGTTTAAATTGTTTAGTAAAAATTGAAATAAATAAATAAATATATATATATATATATAAAACAAAAAGTGTTTAGATGAAAGTTTGGCAGTGGAATTTTAAAGACCTTTCTGTTAAGTAATATTCTTTTAAAAGATTTTTAATAAAATAAAAGTAATTTGATATTTAAATATTTTATATAAAAATATATTTTGTCTATTTATCATGTTAAAATATTTTTTAAAGTCAAAAATACCTTTTTAAAAAATAAAATTGTAACTTTTGGAAAAAAATTTTTATTTTTTTAATTTTTCTAATTTTTTTTAGTTAAACTCTTTTTTTCTTAAATTTATTTAAAAAATTTTAAAATATTTTATATTAAAAATTTTTTTCTGATAATTTAATGACGACATCTAAACATACACTAATTCTCAAACAAATTAAAATATTTACAATCCAATAAAAACTTAATTTCCAATATTTTTTTTTTAAAATATAACATGCATAATGTTATATTTTTAAAATAAAATTGATTTAATATGAATGAATATTCATGAACGTTATATTTTTTAAATAAATATTGTTTTAATTAATATGAATGTTATATCATCCCGCGAAAATTGAAATTATCCAATATATAACAATCCGAATATTTCAATTAACTTTTACTTATTGGATTAACACTATTTTTTGGACTGAAATGGGACCCTGAATTACAACATGGAGTAAAACGATATGTAATAGAAAAAAAAAAAAATCCTAACTAATAAGCTAAAACAAAAGAGCACAAAAGTTTTCTTCAAATTAAACTTTTACTCGAATAAATTTATATACTTTGAAGGTTATTGAGGTATTAAATGAAGAAATGTCAGACGTAGGGTTTATGGCCTGAAACATAATTTTAATTAATTATATAATCAGTTATATATGTATAGAATATATATTAAAAAAAATTTAATTTTAATACATATTAAGATATTTATTATTTACATTATTAATATAAAAAAATAATTATTTTTATTAATGTGATATTATATAATTAAACGTACCGTATACATATAAAAATATTTTATACAAATATATATATAGCACATTAAAATTAAATTCTACTAAACATATAAAAATTTGTATTAAAAATTATGAAACAATAATATACATTACACACAAATATATAATAAATAAGTTGACAACTGATTTTTGGTATTCATAAAATAATTTTGTTCATCATATCACTAGGCTTCTTGTTGATGAACCTCCGTTACAAGAATTACAAATACTCTGATAAAAAATGGACATATAGAAGAGCAAATTGGTTGTATTTTTCTCCATCTGTCTAAAACAAATGGTTTATTTTAAAAATTTAATCTTGATTCATTCACAATATAATTATATTTTTGTAATTATTTAATTGATCTATTTTTTAGATAATTATTCACATAATAAATGTGAAAAGTAAATGTTTTTGTTGACGTAACAATATATAACTAATGGACATGCAAATATTTTTTACGTTAATAGTGTATTAACATTATATTCTTACTTTAAATGTATAAATAAATTTTTACATAAATTAAAAAATAACGTTGTTACATATTACAAGTTAAATGAACCTAACTCAACAACTTGCATTGTGTATAGAAAACAATTAAGTGAAATTTTTATTTTTAGAATTGATACTATATTAGAAATTAAGTGAAATCCTAAATATATAATAGCTAAAAGAGAAGACCGTTGCCTTGAATTTATAAAGCTAAGGATAGAAAAACATTCAAGTTTAGATAACATGGGTTGATATTACATAACAAGTGGTGGGTCTAGGAAAAATTGAAGTGTTAGCTTTATGGCGAGTTTTTTTTTTTTTTTTTTTGTCACTGCTAGCTATGTGGCGAGTATGTATTTGGCTGAGAGAGTTAGAGGTCGATTTGTAGAAATATCCAACACGCTTCATCATATGGAAACATTCAAATGAACCCGTGACTAATGTTTGATTGATTTTATTTCATAATTGCATGTATGTGTATTATTTTATTTCGCATTTGTATTATGTTTTCATTATTGAATAATTTTTAAAACTAATCTATATTAGCTGTCTGGGCCAACTCATCAATCCATTTGGCCAGTGAACTGAGCTGTTCTTAATTAGTTTTATCATATATAATATCACGGAGAGGAATATAACTAATCATCATGTATAGGTTGAATCTTATATGAACACTTACTTTAGCTATGACATCCCGCAAGAAATGATTTTTAGTCACGGAGTTGGGTACTCTAGTAAAACTGCTCATTTTAAAAGTTAAATTATTAGGTGGATACATATAAATAATCATGTATTTTAGATGACTTCTGATACAAAGTTTCTTTTAGATTTAAAATATGAATTATATAAGGGTCTTTTTTATCTTCTATTAGAATTTTTTTTTTCTAAAAAAATTGAGATAACAAGAATCAAATATTAAATTTTTTTAGTCATAAAATTAAAATTTTAATATTATATTATAAAATTACTTATTCAAAAATTTTAAAATATTAAACAGATATGTATAAATAATTATTTATTTAACGGGTACAAATATTTAGAATTTGACTCCGACAAAATATACTTTAAATTTTTAAAATATTCAAAAAGTTTCAAGATTTTCTTAACATTTAATTTGAGTTAACTATATCCTTAATATTTAAAATATATTTTAATTTACTGTTATCATCAATTTTTAACAATTAACTATTAGTCAAATTCTATTATTGTAATTTTACTCCTATTTTAATCCGAACTTCTCCGTCCTTCCCCATCCTTTAGGGACGGCAAATAGGTTTGGCCGTCCCACTCCACTCTGCCTTGCCAAAAATTTATTATTTGGCAGACTAGCACATCCCGTTTTGTCCCACCTTGTGAGGTAGTCCTAAATTTCTATTGTCAACAGATTTTTTTATTACTGTAACCCTAGTCGACCTAAACTTTGCAAGTTGCACTAGTGGCTATCATACTTATGTTATATCTATATCCTGTTTTTATTGTTCTTCCTTAATGTTTTACTTTATCTTCGCTTTCCGAACACGCTTTATCTTCCTTCTTAGATACGCGAGTGTTTTTGTTTGTGATTTTTTACTCCTTTTTAGGCTTCTCATTAAATAATTCTATTCATTTATATATGTATTATAAATCCACCTTGAGTCGTACCACCTTATTATCATTGATTTATGACTCGAGTATAACGATTTGAACATTAGGATGTTACACTTGTGATGTGGCTGTGTCAAGGAGAGGCTTGGATAATTAGATCCGAGGGGTATTTTATCACCCGGTAACTTGGGCTAACTAGCCCGGGATTATCGATTAAAAGTCCATTAAGAGTTGCCTTTGTGACAAAATACTAAGAGTTAAAATCCCGCAAAGATCTTTTTCCTAACCCAGATAAGAAGTGAACTGACTTCAAGTCATACAAATTTAAAAGAATTCTTATAATATAAATCAAATTTCGGTTTTGAAAATTTCTAAATCTTAAGTATGCAAGATCTATGTAGGATAAGAGAAGGCAAATGTAACCACAAGAATTATCATAAATTTCACTTTTGTTTCCAATCTTAAAAGCTTTTTAAATCTTTTTCATTGAGCTAAGTTCCGTTTATCTTTTTTTATACTTGAGGACAAGTAAAGTCTTAAGTTTAATGTTATGATGACACGTCATCTTAAACGATTTTTAGGGTACTTTTTTTATTTATTTTCTTAGGTTTTTAATCAATTAATTGCTGATCTCTTTGAATATCTTAGCTCCTAATGGCATCCATGATGATCTTTTTGCATCCGAAGTGGGTATTGTTACAAGACAAAATGCTCCTTTGGATGTAGAGAAATGGAGTCAAGTTGGAGATGATGTCAAGCAAAAAATATGCAACATTATTTTAGTAATACATATTTATATTTTTGGCTATTATATATTTTAAATCTTTATTTGTACTAACTAACTTTGACCAATCTTATGTAGGAAAAGTTTGATATAGCAGATACACAAATAATACGTAAAATGATTTTAGCTAAGGCTAATATCTGTTATTGAAGTTAGTGCTCAAGATTGTGTGAACACTATGAGTTGTATCAAACTGATGAGGAGCGCCTTCAAAATTCACCGAACAATGTTCTTCTAGAGACATGGGAGAATTCAGTGTGCTACTTTGGAGGTTCTTCTTTTTAGGTTTGAATTTTTTATTGTGACAATTATTAAGGTGTTCTTATATTATTTTGCTATTTTAGGTCAATGATATAATTATTACTTAACTCCTTTTGTCTTTTATGAGTTTGGTATTTTATAGGAAAAAAGTTTAAGAAATAAAGATAATAGAAAGCATCATGTTGTACCACATATTGTTGGTCGAAGAACATTTCAAGTTATTAAATGTGATCAGGTAAATAGTCTTGAAGTAGTCTTTAATTTGGTGTTATATTTTTTTCTATGTCACGTTTGCACTTAACTATATGTGATATTTTAAACTTTAAAAAATTTGCAGCGCCATCCTAGAACTAGTGTCGAGCCTGATATTCAAGAATTGTGGCAAATTACTCATCAAAAGAATAATGGAGAATAGGTCAATGAAAAAGCTAAACAAATTGATGTAACATTACTAACCTTTTCCTTTTGCTGTTGTATGGAAGTTAAATTTTATCTTCATTTTCGAATCACAAATTGGATTGTGCAGGATGATATTAGCTGTATGATCAATGAATCCTACGATTCTAAAAATTCTATCACTCAAAATGAAGCTTTTTTATTTGTGAGAGGTGAGAAAAGTGGTGCAAATTATGGCATAAAGGCTTCGAAATCTAAGTTAAGGATTCAACCACAACTTGAAGAGGCAATGCAAGACCATGAGGAGCTAACAAAGGTCATTTAGCTTTAATTGTAGATTGTTCATGCTGAGATATATACGTCGGTTGTTCGTGTAGTACTCAAGTTGGTTTTCTATCTCTAACTTTAAGTTTTATGCTAGACTTACTTTTGCTAGAAAAAAGTTTTAGAATGAAAGTGGGAGAAGGTTTCCTAGTGTGCCTTCTCGAAACCCTTGTCTGCTGAAAACTTGCGAAGTAATAAGGCATTATGCACTAGAACGGCTAGGATTTGATGTTTTATTGAATGCGTGCTTGTTTTAATTTATGCCTACAATTGTTTTCTCTAAAAAAATTGATAAATTTTTTTAGTAGATGTCTCTGAATTAAGAAAAAACTCTGCCAATTTTTTGTTAAAATTATTTAAAAATATTTTTGGTTTGTGAAAAAAAAAGAAAATTACAGTTGGTGGAGGATTCTAATTATAGAAGAAACTCTGCCAAAATTTCTAAAAAGTTTAATAAGTTATGTTATTGGTTGAATTCTAGGTTGTTTATTGCAAAATAATTTCAAGACATCGTATATGGATATATGATAGGAATAATGTTCAACACGAAAAAGGGGTTAAAACCTATGTTTTTTGAGGGGGTTGATCAGTTTGTTGTGTATGTCTTCAACATGGAACTGTTTAAGTCTCAAAAGGTATCTACTATATTTAGGTGTCTGTGATATAAGTGTCGACTGACTAAGTGGTTAAGACCTTCGGATATAACCATTCACCTTTATCGTAATGCGTTCAAGGATGGGTATTGATATAGATGAAACCCGAAGAAGTTGTGACCAGATTTCACCCTACGTGATGTGAGTTTTTTAAGAATTCATTAATATTTCAATTCGTAAGACAATTTTTTCATCTAATCAAAATTTCAATAATATGAAATTTCTTATTTATGATATTGCATCCTAGGGTATTCCAAGAAATAAATCCTGATACATCAGTTAATAATTTTTCACATTGGTTCAGAGAATATGTCCAAGTGAATCTAATTGACACAATAAAATGAGAACTAGTTGCACTTAGTTGGGGCCTAATAAATAAGGGAACAAGCTTCCCAATCTAAAATGTTAATGGATATATGTTTCATTTTTTACAATGGTCAGTGAAAAAAGAAATAGATAACACGATAGTCTGGGTTCATGGGGATGCACAAAGTGGTCATTTTTATTGGTATGATGTGTTGCACAATATAATTTAATTAGGGTATTTCTATCGCACTACGTATAAGGTGTGTGTATTTAAATATGAATGGTATAATCCAAGTCTGTAACTAGGAACATGAAAGCACAATTGTTAAAATATCACAAAGTAAATGTGACTAGAAAATGTAGATATTACAATATTTTTATTCTACCTCAAAATACATGGCAAGTATACTATTTTCTTTTTTTGGGGTCATGCAAGTCTAGTTGGGTAGTTGTGGTTAAGACTAAGTTAAAATGTCACATCAAGTCTGATGGTGTGGTGCAAGACCGCATTTGAGCCGTACAAGAATTGTCTATGGGTTCGGGTCATTCTTTGCCAACAACATCTGCACCTCTACCTTGAGGGTTTCATTTGCCTCAACCACCAGCTTTGTTAATCCCAAGGAGATCGATTTGTGGGAGTAGGTTCACAAGCTCACCCAAAGCCTTCAAGACTAAGGTCACCAGTTACATCTATCTAAGAGGTATAACGAGAACCTAGCAAGCATGGCAGCGAGAGATGCTTGTGAGGCAGAGACGAAGTCCCTGAGATAGGAGCTCAAGCGGAAGATAGAGTAGATTTGGTGGATGCGGCAACAGATGAAAATGTCTATGAGCAGATGCACGCGTGAAGCCAAAGTTACTGGCAAAATTTATCCAAGGGTAACCTCCTCCAATTTTTCACCACCCATTTAATGGAACCCACCGCTAATTTTGCCAAAAATTAGTGGCGGATTACAAAATCCAACAGTAATCAGTTACCAGCAAAATTTTTATTGTCGGATTATGTCCAACAGTAATAAATTTAGCAGTGAATTTTTTTTATAATTCCACCGATAAATCCGATAATATTTAAGAAAGTATTATCAAAATCAAACTTCTCAATTCACTAATTTTGAGTTAAAGTAATACTAATGATGATTCTTACAAACAAAGGCCTCACCACAACTCTGTATAATTTTTTGAAATTAATACCCTCAAGTTGGTGAAATCCTTTGGCAACTAAGCATGCTTTCTACCTCAAGATTTTGCCTTTTGAATTCTTTTTGATATTATAGACCTACTTGTAACCAACAATAATTGCATTGTGTGGAGGATCAAAAAGAGACCAGGTTCCACACTTAGTTAAGGTTTCAAATTTCTTGTCCATGGCTTATTTATAATGTTGACAGATAACAACTTGTTTAGCATTTTTTGATATCTGAGTAAGTAAACCTAAATAATTAGAAACAACCATCAAATTTCTATGTTTTAAGACACCAAACTTTGATCTAATTGTCATAAGTGAATGTTAGGTGGAAGAGAGGTAGTGTTGTTGTCAGTGAGTGTGATAGGAAGAAGGTTAATCTCAATTCCAAAGATAGGAATAGTACTAGTTACTGTTAAAGTATCTGTATTGGTAGGAGTTGTTAAATTACCACTACTTGAGTCAAGAGATTGAGAAAGGGAGATTTATAAGTGAGGAAGTTGGAGTGATAGGTGAATGAGAGACTATAATTGTTGGTGTATAGAGTTGTTTGTTGGGTGATGGAGATAAATGGTTATCAAATTAGGAAGGTATATCAGACTTTCTAGATTAGCTAACAAAGGGATTTCGCCAAAGTTTTCATGATTGAATGATTGAGAAGATTTTGAGTTAGAGAAACAAGAGCTACTCGATATCTAAAATAGAAAAATAATTTCATCAAACAATACATTTCTAGAGATAAAAATCTTTCCCTTTTTGTTGAAACATTTTATTACTAGAAACATAGCCTAGAAATACATGCATCTCATATTTGAAATCAAATTTCCTCTGTTATAGGATCTTAACAAGGGATAACATGTACATCAAAAAACTCTCAAAGACATATAATCAGGTTGCTTATGAAAAAAGCCTCATAAAGACTTTTGAAATTTAATTTTGCTATAGGCAATCTATTTATCAGATAGCATGCAATAGTGAAGGCAATATCCCAATATTCTAAAAGTATAGATGTAGCAGTTAAAAAAGACAATCCAGTCTTAGTTATATGTATATGCTTCCTCTCTACACTTTTTTGTCGTTGGTGAGTGTAGGGGCAAGATAAGCGATGAGAAATTCTATGTTCTTGTATTAAAGATTGAAAGAATTTCATACTAGTTTGATTCTCTATGAGATTCTTATAATTTTGAAAAGTTATCAATGGATAAGATTTGTTGACAAGAAGAAAAATGCATGAAAGTTTTATGAATGCATCAAGAAAGCATATATAGTATTTGAAACCAACTTTTGATGTAAACGGGGCTAATCTGTAAATATCTATATAAACTAACTCTAAAGGACAATTGATGCATTTTTGCCGCACTGCAAAATTCACAAACTTGGTAAGATAAGTTAGACTTTGAGAATGGAATGTGACATTGACTTATCACTTTCTGAACATTTCCTAAATTACTATGAGTTGACAAATGTATTGTGTGTTGATGCATGGGTTTGAATAGAAATTTTGGTACTAAGTATGTGAAATTTGGTAGGAATTTGTTAGAATAGTGGAATTTAAGGATTTGATACGTGAAGTGGATGATTTTGAGTTAAAATGTATGAATCGAGTAAGTTCGAATTTGGTTTATTTTTAATATGTGAATTGGAGTAGTTTGGGATCATTTTGTTGAGTTAAAAACTATTTTGGCTTGTGAACTTTTAGAAAAGTTGATAAATTCTATTTTTGGTTAAAATTGATTTTTGGCCAACTTCGGTGGACTATAATTCAGTCCTCGAAGTTGGAAATTTTATAAAATTGGAGTTTTATGAAAATTTATTTATCGATCTTTCCAACGGTTCAAGAGTGGTTGAAAAATAAATTTTGTAAAAATGTTATGAATGTTTGAAATTTGGGTTGAAAAACTGGTTTCTGCAGCATATCATCATTTTTGAAGTTTTGATATGTCATGTGTACGCCCATTGTGCGTATGCGGGAGTTGGTCACTACTCACACCCATGCGTACGCTAACATGGTCTGCGTAAGCGACACATGTCATGCATACGCGAGCGAGCTCCATTGCCCAAATTTCTCGCGTACGCGACGGTAGTCCGTGTACGCGACTATGCTAATTTTTACCCTCATGCGTACACATGTCCACCCAATTTTGCAAAATTTGAATTTTTGAGTTTTTAACCATTCTATTAGCCTTCTAAACTTCTATAAACCCCGATAAGAATCTAGAGTCAATGTAATTAAAGATAGAGGAGTTAGAGACGAGATATAAAGAGTTCAGTTAGTGGATTGGGGGAAAATAAACAAGATGTGAAGTGATGCATGATGAGGATGAATGTGATGATGAGTGATAATTGATTATGATGACAAATAATGATGTTGAATGAATTTAATTACTATTGAATATGAATTGAAATGAGATAAAAGGGGAGATTGTTAATGAGAATGATAATGAAATTGATAATGGCATTGATATAGAAATTGATTATGATTGAGATATACCTACCTGGGTAGATGCAGTACCGTTGTTTCACTTGCTCCGGATTATGGTTTGAGTCTCCTAGGGTAGATGCAGTGGTTCTCCCCCACTTTCTCCTAGTTGAGAATGATATGTGATATAAAAATGGGTAAATACCCTTTCCGGTCCCTGAACATTTTAAAGTGGGACATATCGCACCTTTATCATCCAGAAATCCCTACCCGATCCTCAACCAACCACATAATTTAACAAATCGACCCCTATGACCGGTTGCTTCCAGGTTACCCGGTTGACGTGTCAGGTAGATGCTGAGGTGTCAAGTGAGTGTGCCACGTGTAACCAAGATTTGTTGCAGGGACTCAAAACCCCCTCCCTGCAACTCAAACGACGTCGTTGTGTTTGGCCAATAATCCCCCATTCTTGAATGATTGAAAAGGTTTAGGGTTTGCATCTTCTGGCTATCTGAGAGGACCTGCAAGGGTGGGCATGGCGAGTGCAAATTCTGGTGCCTCATGGAGTTGTGAGAGAAGATGCGGTGGGGCTGACGAGAGTTGGGGCAGTAGAATGAGTGCCGATGGAAGCATTCTGGAAGGAGCGTCGAGAAGGATGAAGAAGAAGTTTGTTTCTCCAGTGTGCAATTGCGGATCATATGCCATTTTGTTCGAATCTGGAACTTCAAAAAACCCTAAGAGGCATTTCTTTGGTTGTTGCTATTTTAAGGTAAATTTTTCGGATATCGTTTTGTGTTTGGGTTGCTGTGTTATTTTGGTTTCTTGTTGGAGCTGAACAGTATGCATGTTTGATGTAGAAGAACAGAGGACATTGCAAATACTTTGCCTGGCTAGATGAGTATGTTGCCTCTTTTTGTATTGATGAGGTGCTACAAGATGCAGTATCGGACCCAACGAAAAAGATGGAAGAAAGAATTGCAGAGATAGAGAAGAAGATGGATGAGGTCAAAACCGATGAAATTAACAGTGGTGCTCTTAGCAGATGGAAAGTGTTTGGGTTGATCTTGTTGGGCATTGTAATAGGAAAGGGATGTAGTATTGTAACAGCTGCACAATGTTAACATGCCTTTGACATTGTAAATTTAGTGTTTAGTAAAGGGTTCAATGTCTGGATATATTGAAAGAATTGAATATGAAAGTGTAATGAACTATGTTTCTGGAATAAGAGTTTGTTTTGTCAGTTATGAGTATTTTCTGCATTTCATGATTTGTGTGTAATTGATTGACAGAATCATGGTAAACCAAATTGAAAACATTGTAAAAATGCAACCTCTTCACAAGGGTTAAGCATTGTCATTTCACAAATCCAAGTTACAGCTTGGTAACACAGATGGTACAGCAGACAAACATAACAAAATAAACCACACACACTTTGTGAGTCCAAGTAGTTTTCCCAAAAAACATGTCCCTAAACATATGCAGTTTTCAGAATTCTGGTGCAGCATCCAAAAAAAACATAAACAGCAAAGCAAAAACATGTCCCTAAACATTGCAAATTCCTAGTTAACTAAGTCTGCTTTGGTGGCCTGAAATTTGGGGTTGGAATGAACTTCAATATGTCTGAAGAGGTTCCTCCACTTGATGCAGCAACTGTTTCCTTGGTGATGGCCCCAATATTTTCTGCTGCAGAAACTGGTTGGTGGCTTGTTTGTGGAGACAGAGGAGCTGGTGGCCTAAAGGTCTTTAGCTTGGGCCTGAGTCTGGCACTTGGCTGGGCTGGTGGTGCAGGGTTGGGCTGGGATGGTGGTGCAGGAGTGGGCTGTGCTGTTGGTGCAAGCCCTTTCTAGGCTGGTGGGGCAGGACTAGGCTGGGCTGGTTGTGCAGAAATTGTCTGTGTAGGACTTGGCTGGGCTGCTTCACCTTGAGATTCCTATTCAACAACAACCCAAATAATTCAGTTAGTAGGCAAAAAAACATGAGTTAACATCTTAGACTGCATAGTATACTCTAACATATACCACTGGAGGGGCAGATTGAGAGATTGGAATTTCCTCTGGTGGAGCATGTGGCCTCTTGGACACCTTTTTCTTTTGCTTCTTTAGCTTGGCCTAATCCAGGAGTACAATAATAATATGGCATTCATTTCAGCAACAAACATAAACAAAACCAATGAAGCCAGTAAACCTAAAGAACGAAAAGCATAGCAAACACAAGTTCAGATATCTAACCCTAATTTCCTCTAAAGTAGGGTTCTGCCTCTGATGCATGGGTTTGTCTTGAGATTGGCCAGAACTACCACCCTGAACAGTGAGTAAAGAGTTCAGTTAACTTTGGTAGTATTCCATGGCTGCAGATAGAAAATCAAGTTGTGAAAAAAATTATTCCATACCTTGACAGTTCTCCTCCTTTTAGGTTGCCAGTTAGGATTTTTAGGTGCTCCCTTACATGTTTTGAAGTAGTGGCCAGCCTCTCCGCATTTGCTACAGGTAACCTAGAAGGTCCTTCTAACCTTGCTGCCATCAGATGGAGCTGGAGGGGTAGCTGATTCCTTTCTCCTCTTAACTGGTCTACCAACAGGTCTCACTATTTTTGGTGGATCTGCCTTCAGTTGTTCAGTTGGTTCCCAAAACTCCTCACTGGGTACTGGGTTGATACAGATATCATATGTCTTCCTTATTGCCTCCATAGTGAGAAATGGAGACACGAAGTCTTCAGCTGCCTTTACCCTCACTCTGGATATGGCTGCAACAGCATAAACACAAGGTACACCTACATTACAGAATTTAGCAATTATAGCATCTGTCATATATCAATAACCTGGCCAAAAAAATTTGAAACTGTTTAACATACTTTCAACTTACCTGTGAGCTGCCATAAGTTACATGTGCATGTTTGATTTTTCAGGTTAACCCCCAACTTGTGTGTATTCCTGGATACCTCAAACACAACCCTGTCATTGTCACCACACCATTGAGCATTCCACTTGTGACTTTCTGGCTTAATCCACTTGTCCAATTTCATTTGTTGTACTGGAGCCAGCTTTCCTTTATATGTCCCTAGGATCCTCTTGTGTCTAGCCATTTTGTTCATAACTTGGACCCTTAACTCCTCGCACAGTGTCAGGATTGGTTTCTCCCTAGCCTCCACGATCACTGCATTCCAAGACTCACACATATTGTTTGTCACAGCAGCGTTCTTAGGATAGTGACTAAAAAAAGCCCTACACCAGACCTTAGGGTCAAACTTATTCATGTACTCCCAAGCTCCATTACTCACACTTTTCAATCTATCCATAGCAGCCTTGAACTGAACTGGAGTTGTGCTCCTAGCTGCTTCCCAAACACAACCCTTAACTTGTTTGTCCCTAAACCTCTTCTCACAGTTTTTCCACATATGGAGCACACAGTTCCTATGATTAGCATTTGGCATCACCTCTTGGACTGCCCGAACAAGACCCTGCAGTTGAGCATTTCACATATTTAATCTAACATAAAGCTGAAAAATGCATAATGCTATATGATAATTATGAAACTTACTTTCTGTTGATCAGACATCAAATGCCATCCAAATAGCATGCTTGAGCCGAAATCCTCCTGAAGGCAGGTCAGGAACCATTTCCAATTATCAGTGTTCTCAATCCTGGTTACACCAAATGCGATCACGAAGACATGATTATTTGCATCCTGGGTCACTGCATAAAGCAATTGGCCTCCATAGTAACCCTTCAGAAAACACCCATCCAAACCTATCAGAGGCCTGCACCCATTCTTGAAGCCTTTTTTTGCAAGCATCAAAACTGACATACAATCTTTGAAACAAGTTTGGCCCTTGTGGCTGAGGTAAGGTGTTCATGTGTGCTGTGCTCCCGGGATTGCTTTTGTGTATCTCATTCAGATAATCCCTAAGCTTCCAAATTGAGCCCCTTCACTGCCCAACACAGTCTCCCTAGCCTGCTTGATTGCTCGTGTAATCATCTTCCGATTCAGTTGAACGTTGTAGTCTTCTTTCATATGCTGCATTGCCTCCCTAGGTGTCAACTTTGGTTGCGTCTTTAGTCTTAGCCCCAATTTCTCAGCCACCCTTTTTTTATCAGCAAGGTTGCTGCCATAATCACGGCCACATGTGTGCTGATTGTGGAATGTCTTCACCTCAAAAGACTTGGTAACCGAGTTCTTCGACACAAAAATCAGCCAAGGACAATCTTCCTCAGCACAGGCTGCTCTGACTCTCCCCGGCTCATTCTTTAGGTACATGCAATTCCTTCCATCTTGCACAAAGACATCCTTAAGTGCCCTTTTAAATTGCTCCATAGTTGCAAACTGCATCCCTAAACTAAATTGCACCTCTCCAAATGTTTTGCCCTCATTAAAATCTGGCCAAGAAGGGCCCCTCTCATCATCAGATGACACTGGGGTCACAAAACCCTCAGACTCATACTCATAAACAATATCCTCACCATCAAGGAATTCCTCACCAGCCTCACTTGCAACCCCCTTCTGCCCCACATGTCCCTCACTAGCTGGGCCTTCCATATTACCCAGATCCGGCCCAACACAGCCTCTACTACCTGGGCCTTGGCCCAACCATTCCTCTCCACTGCTAGGCCCACTCTCCCTCTCTGTATTCAGGACATGCTTCATCCTCCTCTTACCAGTGTATCTTCTGGAGGCCCTTCTCTTTGCCATGGTGTTAGGTGAGCAAGACTTCCCAATTTTCTTCTTTTTTCTTTTTACCTCAACAGCCTCCTCAGAACTGTCAGTTTCATACCCAGGAAGAGGGGGCTTGTAAACTTCATCTTCAGCACTCTCATATGAATCGTAGGAGGAGGAAGAAGATTTTGAAGAATCTGTTACCGCCAAGACTTCCTCATCTTCAGATACTCATTCCTCCTCCACAGGCTCATCCTCAGTAACCTCAGGGATATCCACTCCATGCTCAAAGTAAAGGTGGAACTCCTTCAGATTATTTCTCATGGTGAAGTCACACATATTGTTAATCTCCTTATCACCATAGAGCACATGCAGACCATCCTCGAACTCAATAACAGTTGGGTCGTGCCAGTAGATTTCTCTGTATGTCAAGTACCCCAAACCCTTGAAAAGTTCTTCCAAATCTTTCTTGTTTACGAAATCAATATCCATTGGAGGAAACTTCTCTACCTTCCCGTCCAAGTAATGTAGCTTACCATTAGTTCTAACAAGCTTTCCGCCATGGTAAAACACAGGGATCACAAACATAGACATCTGCAATATTTAGAAACAGTTTCACGGTAATGCACAACAATGCCACCATCATTATCATCACTATAACTACTACATACAAATTTCATTACCCGGATTACTGATTACGTTTATCAACCCCTAGCATTATCAAACCCTAACTAAAAATAGTGTTTCTTCTTAACCACTTTATCCATTAATCATACTAATAATCTCGAACGTAAAGCTCCTCACATCACACCCCGCATAGAAGTGCATGGAAAAAAACTACATTCTTAACTAACACTGTAAAAAATCGAAAAACTGAACTAACCTTTCAATGCAGTCTCACACACTGAACGTCTATGCCCTACCCACGTTCGTCGCAGATTTGATTCTCCCACACTTCCGTTCTTGCGTGGTGCAGAGGTTCTGGAGGGAAACAATGCAGGAAGATCAAGTGTTAGGGCTTTTTAGTGAATCAATGAAAATAAGAGGGAGTATACAGTAAATGTACTTCGAAGGAATAGGGGATTATTGGCCAAACACAACGACGCCGTTTGAGTTGCAGGGAGGGGGTTTTGAGTCCCTGCAACAAATCTTGGTTACACGTGGCACACTCACTTGACACCTCAGCATCTACCTGACACGTCAACTGGGTAACCTGGAAGCAACCGGTCACAGGGGTCGATTTGTTCAATTATGTGGTTGGTCGAGGATCGGGTAGGGATTTCTAGATGATAAAGGTGCGATATGTCCCACTTTAAAATGTTCACGGGCCGGAAAGGGCATTTACCCTATAAAAATTTATCTGAGTCACGACTTTCTCTGGGTAGATGCAGTGGGTCAGCTCCACTTGCTCCAGGTTGAGATATAGATTCTGTTGACCCTTCGTCGCAAATTGTGACTGGACACTTTAACTCCCCAAATTCCCCCAATGAAATGAAAATTGATTGATGAATGATTGTGAATATATGCATATACTCTTGGGAATGCACGTTTAGGAACTGTCCATGGTTCGCTACCGGACATGTCGGGTTTGGCTATATAACCGACAAATGAGACTCATCAGTCATAGGGCAGGCATACATCATTCTCATATGTTTGATTTGTTTGAGTTTGATTGATTGTAACTGGTTTGACTAATTGTATATGCTACATGATTATATGCTAATTGCTTTACTTGAATTAACTTGTGTATTACTTGTTTGCATTGTTTGTGTTTGCTCACCTAAGAAGTCTCTCATGCTGGTGTTGGTTGACGCTAAGGACTGATTCTGATTCTAGTCTGTTTGGAGAGTTGTTAAAAGACGGGAAATGTTGAATCAGATTTAGAATCCTCTTATGATAGTTGCCAAATTATGGATTAGAGAAAACTTAGGATGGATATGATGATGCATGGAGTATTAGATTGCTTAGTGAGTTTCTATTGCCTTATGCAGTATCTATTCGGCATTTTTACTGTACTGAAGACCCATGGGTTGGGGATTCTCATTCCATAAATATCTCTTATTTTTCAAATGCAGGTCTTGGTGCTCAAGAGTGAGCTGTGATTCATATGGGAGATGGCAAAATTTTTCTGGACTCCTGTTTTATATTTTGTTTAGGATCTCTCCTTATTTATCTTGAAAAACTTATATGTATGTAATTTTATTTTGAAAACTCACCTATAAAGGCCTTGATGTATATTTTGGGAGAGATAGGAAATTAAATGTTGTTGTCAACTTATTTTTATTACTGTAACCCTAGTCGACTTAAACTTCGCAAGTCAGGACTAGTAGCTATCATATTTATGTTTATATACATATCCTGTATTTATTCTATTCTTCCTTAATGTTTTATTTTATTTCCACTTCCTGATAGCGCTTTATTATTTTCATCGATACGCGAGCATTTCTATTTGTGATATTTCTCTTGTTTAATAATTTCTTTCAATTATATATGTATTATAAATCCACCTTGAGTCGTACCACCTTATTATAATTGACTTATGACTCGAGCATAAGGATTTAAATATTAGGGTGTTATGCAACTAAAATCCCAACAATGAAGTTTGTAGTAAATTTTGCAAGAAATGAAATTCACAACGAATTCTGCAACAAAATTCGTAACTAAAATCGCAGCGAAATTTGCAAAAAATGAAATTCGTAGCTAACTCTAACAAAATATTTGCAACTAAAATCGCAACAATGAAATTCGCAGCAAAATTTATGGGAAATAAAATTTGCAACTAATTCTGCAATAAAATTTTTGTAACTAAAACTGCAACAAAAGCTGCAACAATGTAATTTGCAACAAAATTCACAAAAAAATTAATTTGCAGCTAAATGTGCAACAATTTTTTCACATCTAAATCCGCAAAAAATGAATTCGCAATAAAATTTGCATAAAAGTAAAATCACAATTTTACAACTAAATTCGTAAATTTTGTTGTTGCAAATTTTGCTACAAATTTGACATAACTCAAATTTATTGTCAAAATTATCTATAAATTTTGCTGCAAATATTTATTTGCAAATTTTTTAAGTATTTTTCGCTTTCTATATATTATTCCGAATGATAAATTCACATTAAATTTGTAATAAATTTTTGCAAAAAAAAAATAACAAATAATATCTACATCTATTTTACTATTTTTTAGTAGTGACTTTCCTTTGAGTGTAGTCATTGGAGTGAGATAGTGGAAGCTAAGGTCCAAATTTCAAGCAAATTACAGTAATAGAATCAGAATTTATGTCAAGGTACCGAGGGGGCAAGGCATCGTTAATTTCCTACCCCCAACGAGTAACGCTTATAATAGAAACACGCAATATTCCACGTGCAATGCATATTGCAAATTGCAAATCGTAAATGTTGCCATTCAATGAGTCAGAGGATCCCAATTGATCAATCTTACGGTGGAATCGGGTTCCTTGATAGATGCAAAAACATTGAAATTATGGATCCACAAGTTCATCATGTAGTCACAAGAGTCCAAAACCTTATTACCTGATAATACTATCTGCCAGCTAAAACTTTCACGTTCACACATGTTCACTTCATTAGCTTAATTTGTCTTAAAGTCCATTTAACTATTTTCAGCATACAGTTTGCATGGTTATGAATATGCAGTTTGTAAAAATAAACATGGATCTGAGCATCAAGAGAAGATAGAGTTATAATGTTACTTTTGCTCTTTTTTTTTTTTTTTTTAAGATTTATATGACAAACATACAATGACAGAAAAGGATATAAAGTAATTAATAGGTTCGTCATAAAACTATTTCTTTTAAAATTTAAATTCATAAAAAAAACATACGATAAATAATTATATTTTTAATATGTTTCTTTAACTGAAAATTTTTTTAAAATTTGCTTGAATATGTGCATAATTTTTTTTTAAATATGTCTTGTACTAAATATTTTTTGTTAGAATCTAAAAGAGATTGAACTCTATAAACCTTTTAATCATATAAATTCTAATACAGTATCATTGAATTACTCTAAAAGTTAACTTAATAGGAAAAGATAGATAAATAATTATTTATTTATATTTTTAATACACTTTTTTATACCAAAACCGTTTTTGGATTTGCGTGAACTTTTTGTATTAATTTTTTTATTTATCTTTTTTTTTTGTTGAGAATAACAAAATTCGAAATTTGAATTCTAAATTCTTTGATTATAAAAATTTTGATATTATATCATAAAACTACTCCTACAAATTTAAATGAATAAAAAGAGACATGTAATGATTATATTTTTATCATGGCCGTTATTTCTTAATTTTCTTGATAGCACTCATTAGTTTTTATATCTTATTTTTAATATAACTTTTTTCTTACTGTGTGTGCTTACAGTAGTAAGTCTATATTATATAAAATGATTATCGTATTTTTTATATCAAAATACATCTATGTATAAGGTAAAACAGTGTATTATATATAATAATTAAAGAAATGAAGTATTATTAGAGATATAGTTATTATTTATGTGTCTTATTTTCTACACTTAATATTTTATAAAAGAAATAATTTTATGATATGATATTAAACAAAAGACATATATAAAATTTATATAAATCTAAAACTAACTCTTGCATGAGTGAATACGTTAAAAATATGATCATTCTATATATATTATATATGTAAAGTTTAAACAAATTTTTCTCTTTCACTAAATAAAATGTAAAATATATTTTATGTTCATATCATGTATGTTATGTCAAATAATAAAGAAATTATATCGATTTACTAAGACAAAAATAAATATTAAAATATTTCTTATAAAGTCCCTATTCCGATCTTTAATTTATTTGAAATAATAATAATAAGGGGAATGCTAGGGGGACAATGACTTTGTTGAACAATATGAACAACCACCAATCAAATAAAAACACACTATACCTCCAAATTAACCCTCTAAATTTTAATATTAAAATAACCATCCGTACACTAGTAAAATGAACATCCGATACATCTATTGTTTACATTGTTTAATATTTTCATTATTTACCTATACTTTTCCTAATAATAATTGTACGTCCACTCATCAATATTTAAAGTTAGAACAACTCATCACCCTCGCACTATATAAACAACCGTTCACTCCAAGTATTTCCCATCTTCAACAAACACTAATATCTTAATTAAGCTCAAGCACTTGTGAGTGAGTTACATAACTAATTATTAAGTTGAAGAGATGGCTTCCAAAACCACTTCCCTTGCTCTTTTCCTCACACTCAACATCCTCTTCTTTGCACTTGTTTCCGCTAACAATGCACCATGCCCTCCTCCACCAAAGCACAATAAGCACCACCACAAGGGTGGATCGGGTGGATCTGGTGGATCCGGATCCACCCCATCCACACCTTCCGGCGGGGGTGGCACTGCAGCCTGCCCACGTGACGCACTCAAACTCGGCGTGTGCGCCAACGTGCTCAACGGTCTGTTGAATGTGACTTTGGGGCAGCCACCGGTGGCCCCTTGCTGCTCCCTCCTAAACGGCCTCGTCGACCTCGAAGCCGCCGCGTGCCTCTGCACCGCCCTTAGGGCAAATGTTTTGGGCCTCAACCTCAACCTTCCCATCTCCCTTAGCTTGCTCCTCAATGTTTGCTCAAGGAAAGTGCCACGTGGCTTCCAATGCAACTAAGCAATGATGCAAAATATATTTATGGTATTAGTTGTTGTTTTAATTTCCATTATTATTGTTTTCGTTTTCTTAATTTTTCATTATTAATTGGTGTGTGATTCTTGTACGTGCATGGAGAGATTAACTTCTCGTTATTGTCCCTTCAATTCATTGTATGCTTTATCTTTAGAGTGTAAGGGTCTCTCTGAAGCTGTTGAGCTATAGTGTACTTTATTTGATTGAGAAATGATTATATATTCCAATAACTTTTTGTTATTTTAATCTCTCTTTTCTATTATCAGCAAGCTAATAAATTATTTTCGCTTTCTTACTTTTTTCAACAACTAACAAGATAAAATTAAATCAGAAAAAATAAAATAGAAAGGGAGAATAAAAAAAGAAAATAAAAACAAGCATAATGTTAATAAACCCCGGTATGGGCCCGTGAGAAGATTCTTGTATGGGACATGTCTAATCATTTTTTTTAATGGGCAAATCTAATACAACATAAATTAAGTGGACCTTGTTGGATTTTTATAATGGCAAATGTTTTGGTAACAAAAATAATTAGCCAAACATAATTTGAATTTATTTTATTTTATATTTATTAATTATTATAATAATTAATGAATGTTAGATAAGAAAAATTTTAGTTATTTTTTATTTTTTAATATTATTATTTTATAATTAAAAAAATATATAACACAATATATTAAATGATCAATAATTAAACTTTAATCATGTTGTAATATAAGAAGCTAGAATTCTAGAAATAAATATGTCGCATAGTAAAACCAAAACTAATTAATTAAATAAAGGTCATCAAGGCCAAAAATGGTAAAGACAAAGAAACGGCCATTAAATTTGCTGTCTCCTACGAGTTGCTTATATATTAGGGTTATAATTAGTATATCAATGAGAAAAATAAAAAAGTTATTTTTTAACTATTTATTCTCTCTATGCTACATATATAACTATTTATTTTGAAAAAATAAAAAAGTTATTATCAAAATTCTGAAAATTAAATCGGTGAAACTAAAAATATAATAATTTAAAAATTCAACTAATATTCAATTAGAATTAAATCGGATATAATAAAATAATATATTTATATATAAAATATACGTATTTTTTAAGAAAATAAATTTTTATATTTTTATTATTTTAAACTGATTAACTATTAAAAAAGAAGACCAATACCACCAGTTTGTTATTTTTTGACCTACCTTTTTAATTTTTAACTAACTGACAATCAATTTTTATTTTAAATCAGATTGGTTAGTTGTCCTCTAGTGGAGTAGTGGTTCCAGTTAACCACTTCGAAGCGATCCGGTGCTCAAAACTTCGTTCTTATGGTAGGAGTGAATCAATCATCCAAAAACTAAAAATGAAATAAATAAATAAAAACTAATAATTTACCCCACATGGCCACATACATACCAGTTGGGGAAGAATAAAGATCAAACTACGACTCTATTTGCCTATTGCTATAATGTATGGTCAAAGGTAAATTAAATTTATTTCTCTTATTATTTATATAAATTTCAGGAGAAGTTATATTCATTATTGGTTTCGTTGACGTTTGTTGTGACAAGTTTGTCTTTTCAATGGTATGAATTTCCATACAGCTTCAATTCCATACATATATGGTTACTAGATAGCCATTAAAATATATTAACCTTGTGCATTTGAGATGTGCCCTTATATACCAAAATTCCTTTTAGTTGTTATTTAATATGACAATTAATCAAAGCAAATAGACATGTTTTTTCCCATGGAATATGTCTTTTTGATAGTATGAGGATATATTTAGGTTAATGTATACAATAATAATTTATTCAGGATACAGAAACTTCTGATCTTATTAAGAATTTTAATAACATTGAGTATATGTATAGTTGGCAGATTAAAAAAAAATTGTAACAAAATTATTTCATTTGGGTTCATAATAATAAATATAATTTTGTTAATTTATACACCAATTAAAAAATACAAAATCATATCACCCAAAATCTCAAATCCCAGAACTAAATAGAAACTGATATACCATGTCGCCTTTATTATATAAGGTTTAATTACTCTATTGGTCCTATAGTTTCGTGAAATTTTTAATTAGGTCTCTATACATTTTTTTTAATTGGGTTCCTGCACCAAAAATTTTTTTTCAATTAAGTCCCTCTTAGTAGTAATTGGTTTAATTTTATAAGGACCCAACTAAAAAAAAGAATTGATACAGGGACCTAAATAAAAGAAAAAAAAGTATAGAGACCCAATTAAAAAAAATTTTGGTACAAGAACTCAATTAAAAGAAAAAAAAAATATAGAGACTTAATTAAAAATTTTGTAAAATTATAGGACCAGCAGAAAAATTAAACTTTTATATAATTATATTGTATTTTTTTATTGTATACTCAATCAACATTGCATATTGTATGGAGGGTAAAGCCGAACGATTCTTAATAAATATTATATAAAAATGTGATAGATATTATAAATTAAAAGTAACATTTTTAACAATGGAAAATACTATATAGTATATATACAAAGAAAATGTTTTGTGCAATAAACAAAGTGAATCATATTTCACACATCTGATCTCTTTTATTTTTCAATAATTTTTTCTTTTGTAAAACAAAAAAGCATGGTGTGTGATACATGATTCACTTTATTCATTATTGCACAAAGATTTTCTTTCTACATATATATTGCATTACACTAAAATTAAATGTGCAGTTTAAACACACATGCCCCGATTGATTTTATTTTATTTATTTTTAAAATTAGCTTTTTAATTTATTTGACACAAAATTGTTCAATATTATATGTAATTAATTCTTTTTACTTACAAATTTCTAATTTCATTCCTTCATTTAAAATTAAATATATGTCTATAAATAAAATTTAATATTTTAAATAATTTTTTTACTTTTAATATTAAAAAGTTTTTCTACAACATTCTTACTTTTTAAAAAGAAAAAAATTAACTGCGATAATTGAATAAACATTAAGTACATATATCCTTTTATTTATATATTAAAACATTTTATTTATTTATATAATTTTAATCATTACTAAATTTGTTTATTTCTTTTTTTAACTAATTTTTATAGTTTTAAACACGTATTTTAAGACGGGAAATTAACTATATACATTTATTGTTATTGTTATTTATCATAACATATCTAGAAGCAGAGGTTCCAGGGCATCGTTAATTTCTTACACTTATAAATCATGCATGGGACCTCTCTTCTCTTCCACATGCAAAAAGTTGCGTCCGAGTAAGTCCGTAGTTCTTCTATAGCACATTATTTTATTATAATAAACCATTTATGAAATCGAAATAATTACTTATTACAGGTTTTTTTAATTTTATTAGTTTAAATTTAAGAAAAATAAGTTTATAATATAATATTAGAATTTATCTAATTTAATATTATTATTGAATCACTTAACTGCCTGCAAATATTTACACTCTAAATGATCATTTTTAAGCGTGAAAATAATTGTTTAACAAGAATTTCAAAAAAAAAAATATTTATTTACTATTTTTTTGGTTTAGACTTGCAAGCAAATTGTCTAGGGTTTGAGCAATCTGCACCAGTTATTTAAATATTGTGCATATATGTGAAATTCTCTCTCTCTCTCTCTCTCTCTCTCTCTCTCTCTCTCTCTCTCTCTCCAACAATCTGCAACGTCTACCACTCTCCACAATCGTTGTAACGATTCTATTTTGTCGTTTCAGATATACGATGATCTTGGTTGAACTTTTTTTTTTTTCATAATTCATTCTTCTTTTTCTTATGTTATTTTTCAAATTTGTAAACCTCCTAATTCATTCTTCTTTGTCTTCAAATCTTTAAGGCCTCCTAATTCATTCATTCATTCATTTTTTTCTTAGTTTTTCAACCAGATTGCTAAACTCTAGACGAGTTAAGCTAGATCGATCAGACCCTAAGCAGCCAATCAACTTCCAAGATAAAAAAAAATTGAATTTAGTAAATAAAACCTTTATATTTTCCAAGGTTGCGAGAACCGGACCGGTCATCGAACCGGTCAAGTGACTGGTTTAATGGTTCAATGGTTCAACCGTGGTTGAACCGGTTTAATTAAATAGAGAGCGAAATTATAAAAAATTGAATACATAATTTTAAAAAGTTAAATTCAATAATTTTTAAACTAATAAGATTCAAAATTTAACAATTTCACAAAATGAACAATACATAATTTATCATTAAAAGGCCATAAACAACTTCAAATGACAATATTCAAAACGCACATAAATGACAAATGACAAAGTAACAAACACAATGTTTTGCAACCAAAAGAAACAATGTTCAACAAACAATACTTTAACTAAACAAAGACACTACTCATCAGAAGTCATAATCATCATTAAGTGTTCCGATGTCTCCATCATAAACAGGTAAGCCAAAGCCAGCATCTTCAGAAATATCACCAAAAGAAGTATTTGAGGATTCAATTACAACATCAGGCATATCCACTTCAACTTCCATGTCTCCACCATCTAATAAAATAGAAAGAAAACTCAATAAGAAATCAATGTTAATGACATGTATCTTTATGGAAGGAAACAAAGTTTGCTATGTCACTCACCATTAGGATACGAAGGCATAGCATTATCAGTGTATATTAAACTTTCAATGCCTTCAACATCTCCATTAGTAAATTCAGGATCATCCTCATCTGCCATTACCCAAAAATCTACTGTGTCAATGCTTTGAATGTCAATTGGGTCATAATTCCTCTTCTTTCGATGCAACCTAGATTGAAGGCGTAGGTTATAGGTGACATAAACAATGTCACTTAACCTTTGATGCTCTAATCGGTTCCTCCTCTTTGAATGGATTTGTTCAAAAAGGCTCCAGTTCCTCTCACATCCAGATGAAGAAGAGGTTTGATGAAGAAGACGAACTGCCATTTTTTGCAAATTAGGAGCACTCCCACCATGTAGCCTCCACCATTCACCTATATAGATATAAAAATCAAATACTTTTTAATGTTTACTAATTATCACCCAACATAATAAACTTTGAAACTAAACTGAACTTGGATATGAAATAAGTCAAATAACTTACCAGGTTCGAGTCTTGATGCCGCTCTCTTAGCACTTTCCCTCCCAAAACTTTCTTTACAATCTCGATACAGCTGTATCTCTTGCATTGCAGCAACTGAGTCATCACAAAGTGTTTCAACATCAAGCAAATCAAGTAAAGATCTCAAAACATTTGCCTTCTCAACAAAACCCTCACTGTAGAAAATGCCCGGATTTAAAAAGTACGCTGCCGCATGGAGATCACGCTTCAAATGCTTATCCCACCTCATTTTCAAGATACTCGTGTATGGCGTATAAGCAGCTTTCCGATTTTTGAACATGGTCTTGATAGCCTTTTTTGCTCTTTGCATGCCTTCATACACGATTCCCAAAGAGGGTTTTTCATCAGCATCAACAAGCCTCAACAACTTAATAAGAGGACCAACAATTTTCACAGTGGTAAAACAGTCTTGCCAAAACTTACTATCCAAGACAATTGAGCTAACCATCTTTCCATTAGCACTTTTGGATAACTTATGAGAAGTAAAATATTGGTCTACCATCAATGTCTGCAAATCTACCTTGTGATCATATATACTTTTCAAAGTAATGAAAACAGTGGCAAAACGTGTGACTCCTGGTCGAACAATTTCTGTCCAACTTTTTCTTTTTCTAAGCCAAGACAATAAGATCATATGATTGTAGACAAACACAGTCACTTTTGAAGCACGGGAAGCAAGGTTAAATATATGAGGAATACTTGCAATATCTTTCAATATAAGATTGATACAATGGGCAGCACAGGGAGACCAAAATATATTTGGGTATTTTTCATGAATAAATTTTCCAGCAGATACATAATTAGCAGCATTATCAGTGACCACATGCACAATGTTACTAGGCCCAACCCACTCAATAACATCAGCAAACAAATTAAACAATGCATTGGCAGTTTTTATCACATCAGAAGCATCAACAGTCTTAACAAACGACATACCAGCAGGACAATAAACTAGAAAGTTAATTAAAGTTCGTTGCCTTTGATCAGTCCACCCATCTGCCATCAGTGTACAACCCGTGCTTTTCCATGAGCTCCTATACTTTTCAACCAGCAACTGACACTCTCTCTTAAGATCAGCCAGCAAATGAACTCTCATTTCATCATATGAAGGTCCCTTAAAACCAGGTCCAATTGCAGCAACACCATCCAATGCAGGTTGAAAGTAAGGTGATTGAATTGCATTGAAAGGAATACGTGCATCAACAATCCATTTGGCAAGTCCCAACTTAGCCATGTGCACAATTTCTTTGCTAGCCAAAACACTTCTCAAAGTTGGTTGAGATCCTGGAGTAGTTCTTTCTTTAAAGTAACTTCCAATTTGTGTAGCTACTACAGCTCTTCT
Organism: Arachis ipaensis; assembly: GCF_059453495.1. NCBI lineage: Eukaryota > Viridiplantae > Streptophyta > Magnoliopsida > Fabales > Fabaceae > Arachis > Arachis ipaensis. Next base: position 49,391,049 of record NC_142436.1, on the reverse strand, counting down.
CTTTCCTTTGTCTCCCGTTGTTGTAGGAACAGCAGCTTGTATAGGGTTAGGCGATTCAGCCTCTTGTGCATGTGCTTCCCCACCATAAGCCTCCTCCTCAAATTTTCTTTTCTCCATCTTATTTTTCTTGTTTTCCATCAGAATCCTTTTGAATTGAAGTTCAACTTCTTCAGTTACTTTGCTACATACTTTGATTTGTCCAGGAATTTTCACAAGATGATATTTCATCCTATATATCCCCCCTCCATTATAAGTGTTCAAACAAAAAATACACGTATATTGTGCCTTATTATTTTTATCATATTTCACAGTGAAATATTCCCAAGCCGGGTCAGATTTTCCTCGAGAGGAAGCTGTCTGAGATTCTTGTCCAGCATTATGTTGTTGTTGTTGATCATTTTGTGACTGTTCCATCTAAATTCAGAATGCCAGCAATCCAGAATCTAGAAATATATCAATTCATAGTTCATAGTTCATACAATTTATAATTTTATATGCATTCAATAGAGCAGAATCGCAAAATAAAAAAAATAAACAGAGCAGACTTGACAAGATTAAAAAAAAATAAAAATTGAAGAACAGAGCAGAACATAATTTTCAATTTCAACATGCATCAATTTTATTCCCAAATCCAACATACAAATATACAACAAATTCATGTGGAATAAACAGACTTGACAAGATTAAAAAAAAAAAAATTGAAGAACATAGCAGAACATAATTTTCAATTTCAACATGCATCAATTTTATTCCCAAATCCAACATACAAGTATACAACAAATTCATGTGGAATAAACAGACTTGACAAGATTAAAAAAAAAATTGAAGAACAGAGCAGAACATAATTTTCAATTTCAACATGCATCAATTTTATTCCCAAATCCAACATACAAGTATACAACAAATTCATGTGGAATAAACAGACTTGACAAGATTAAAAAAAAAATAAAAATTGAAGAACAGAGCAGAACATAATTTTCAATTTCAACATGCATCAATTTTATTCCCAAATCCAATATACAAGTATACAACAAATTCATGTGGAATAAACAGACTTGACAAGATTAAAAAAAAAAATAAAAATTGAAGAACAGAGCAGAACATAATTTTCAATTTCAACATGCATCAATTTTATTCCCAAATCCAACATACAAGTATACAACAAATTCATGTGGAATAAACAGACTTGACAAGATTAAAAAAAAAAATAAAAATTGAAGAACAGAGCAGAACATAATTTTCAATTTCAACATGCATCAATTTTATTCCCAAATCCAACATACAAGTATACAACAAATTCATGTGGAATAAACAGAGCAGACTTGACAAGATTAAAAAAAATAAAAATTGAAGAACAGACCAGAACATAATTTTCAATTTCAACATGCATCAATTTTATTCCCAAATCCAACATACAAGTATACAACAAATTCATTCCACATTTGATTAATCATATAAAAAAAATAGAAGAACAGAAGCAAAAAAAAATTGAAACAGTATACATACACTGAACAAATACTAGAAACCCAGATCTTACCTCAAGAGAAGAACGAAGAAAAGCCAGAAAACAACACAGCACGAACAGAAGCCACAAACCCAGAAACCAAGAAGCCAGAAACGGAGAAACCCAGAAACCCAGAAGCCAAACGGAGAAACCCAGAAACCCAGGTGCGCGACGGTGCGCGAACGTCGGCGACAGTGCGCGAACGTCGGCGACGGTGCCTGAACGTAGCCGAACGTCGGGTGTTCTTCATGGCGCCCTAAGATTCGTTGTGTGCAGAAGCTGCTTCAATTTCGGAGAGTGGAGAATAGATTGGGAGTGGAGCTGATGGTTGGGAGTGGCAATGGAGGTTTCTTCAATCTTCACTCTTCAATCTTCAGCAATGTTCTTCGAATGTTTTGGAGAATAGGGTTTAGGGATTTTGCCTTTGGATTTTCAATTTTAGGAGTGGCAGCCTGCAAGTTACGCGTTATTCATCTTTGTTTTTTTTTTTTTTTTTTTTTACAAACGACGTCGTTTTACTAGCAGAAGGAAAAACCGGCGCCTATAAAAACCGGACCGGTTCGCTCGGTTCACCGGTTAACCACCGGTTTGATCGGTTTTTTACAAAGCGGTTTTAGAGGTGGACCGGACCGGTTAGGAGACCGGTTTCCGGTTAACCGGGTTGAACCGGCCGGTCCGGTCCGGTTTTCAGAACATTGATATTTTCTATTAGGATATAATTTTTTTTTAATTATTTTTAGAAATAATTTTCGTGAAGCAGTGTATAATAAATTTTACATCTCTCAAGAATAAAGTCTCTAGAGATTTATAAATGTGAAGCATTTTTGATCCTATAGGCTAGTTTTTGAAAATGATTTAGGCCACCTAATCTCTATTTTAACATGGTAACAGAACATCTATAATTAAAAGTCTAGAATTTGATTCTTATTAAAAATGTTAACAAAAATTCAGCATAAGACAAATAAAAAAAAAAAAAAAGAGATTTTTATATGCAGAGAAGTATTAGAGATATAATCTCCATGTACTTCCTTTTTGAGCACTTTTTATAATATCTATTTCAAACGCATTTTTAAATTTTATTTGTTCTTTAATTTTACAAGGAAAAAATGGAGAAAGGTTTAGAGTATAAAGTAGGTTAAATTTTACACTACAATCCCTTCTTTTTAAATCAAATAACACAAACACTCTTTAAAAAGTACTGATTAGCATTTAGCAAAATACACATAAAAAGGTTAAGTATATTCTTAAGGGTTAATTACTCTCTTGATTTTTATAATTTTATACTTTTATACTTTTTTTTTTCAATTAGATCCTATATTACTTTTAATTTTATAAGTAGATCTTTTCTAGTATAAAAAATATTAAAATTAATTGAATATTTTTTAAAAAAATTAAAAGAATCTAGAATTAAAAATATAATTAAATTTTTTATCACATATTTTTTTAGAGAAATATTTCTCTAAAAAAAATGACTTAATTATATATTAATATTCTGTTAATATTAATATTTTTAACATAAAAATAATTTAAAGATTTAATTAAAAAAATATAAAAACTTAATTATAAATTTAACAAAATTATAAAGGTGAATAGAATAGTTAAACCTATTTATAAAGAATAAGATACGGGTATCTTTATTTATGATTATATAATATAAGTTAAACTTGCTTGTTGATTATGTACATATATTATTTTCCACTAATGAGACAGACAAGTATGGTCTAGAGAACGTTACTAACCCACAAGTTCATATATGTGTAGTCCCCACATCCTCTCTTATTATTTTCCAATAATAAGTCACAAATGGCCAAAACCTTAATGTATACGTGATTACTCTGCCAGCTACAACTCTCATGTTCACACATGGCCAATTTGATTACCCTAATTTGTCCCAAACTCGTTTTATATTTATTTTTAAAAATAACAACAATAATCATTGTACCTTCACACAATAATACTTAACAAGTTAGAAAACAACTGATCACCCTACACTTTGGTGCACTCAAATTGGGTACCACCACCACCACTATAAAACCCGTTCCATTGAATAATAACTTACACACTTTTCTCTTAATTAAGAACTAGCAATAGCTAATTAGGGCACTTAATTTACGAGTTGTTAGTTTAATATAACGAATTCTAGAGTTTGAGATGGCTTCCAACAAAGCTAGTTCCTCCATTGCTCTTTTCGTCACACTCAATGTTCTCTTCTTTGCACTTGTCTCCGGATGTGGAAACAAATGCAATAGTCCCGGTTCCAATCCAAATCCTAACCCTAACCCTAACCCTAGTCCTTCAAGTGGCGGATCATGCTCACGTGATGCGCTCAAACTAGGCGTGTGCGCCAATGTGCTCAACGGTTTGTTGAATGTGACTTTGGGACAGCCACCAGTTACCCCTTGCTGCTCCCTCCTCGCCGGCCTCGTTGACCTTGAAGCCGCCGCGTGCCTCTGCACCGCTCTTAGGGCAAATGTTTTGGGCATCAATCTCAACCTTCCCATCTCACTTAGCTTGCTCCTTAATGTTTGCTCAAGGAAAGTGCCACATGGCTTCCAATGCAACTAATGAAAAGCTTTGAGGGCAAATGATGCATCAAATTAAAGGTCATGATATTTAATTTGTTACATTTGTGAGTTTTCACTGTATTTCTCAATTCTATGTTGTGCGTGTGTAAGAGTGTACGTGCATGGATAATTAACTAATGGTTATTATCTATTCAATTCATTGTGTGTTTCACTTAAAATAATAGCTCCAAAGCTATTGTTGAGCTAGTGTTATTTATTTGATTGAGAAATAACAATGATTATATGTAATTTATTTGTTAATGTATGAATTTTTTTTCTCTTTTTATTTTTTATTTTTTATTTTTTTGGTCTTCCAAGCAATGTGCTACAAGAGATATAGAGTAAACCAAAATTAATAATGATATAATAAAGAAACAAATTATTTAAACTTAATTGAAGGTGACATAATAGCTGAAATCCAGAATTAGACAACATAGGGACAATAGTTAATTAAGGTATTAAGATCCATGCATCAATATAAACAAATTCAAGAGGTCCATTGAATTGAAAATTATTACTTAAAGTAAATGTACAAGTTGATGCATATATATTAGTAAAATAATATAATAATGTTCATAAACAACAGAATCAACAGGTACAACAGCATTATTCAAGTTCCAAGAGTTCAGAATGAAGATACAATTTGCTTAGAACAATGGTCTAATCCCCTGCTAATTACAATTCAACATGATGATGGTGTTCCTTGAAGGAGGGCCGCATGAGTTATCTGAAACTTAATGATAAGATTATACTATTTACAAAACTAGCTTTTTAAAAAGAGAAAGTATAGAAACCTAACTTTCAGTTGTTTAACATAAGTCAATTTTAGGGTTTAGGTTATGATTTAGAATTTAGGATTAGGTATTTATGATTTAATGTATAAAATTTTAAAATAAATAAAAAATTTAAAAAAATTAGTTGATGGTGGTCGAACAAAATTAATTTCTTAATATTACTCTTTTTAAAATTATTAAATATTTAAAAAAATTTTCTGACAATTTACAAAAACTTACAAAATCTTTTACTTTAAATAATAAAATTTATCAATATATAAAGTTACATTGCAAGATACACAGAAAATTGTAACAGCAAATTAGCGACAATTATTTGAATTGCCACGAATTAGTAAAATAGCGGCAATTCTCATAGTGTTGTCAGGCTTCGTTCCAAGTGGATCTGGTTAGCGGCGATTTTCAGTCCTAACTGCAGCAAATAACTTATTTGTGGTGGAGGGGGGAGTTTATTAAAATTTTGGGTAAACAAAGTGATGGCGCCATCCTTCACGTTTGCGTGCGAACCCCAGATGAGCAAAGGCGCTAATCACCATCTTTGAGATACTCCGCCGCCGTGACTCTTCTCTTCGTCAGTTCTAGCCGCTACGTCTGTGTCATCATTTTTTCTCGTCACCCGTCTGCTCCCTCCGCTGTGTAGCTCCCGCGCGTGAAAGGAAAGTGAAAAGGGTCGTCCAAGTCTTCTCCATCCGCCATGCACGTCTGCATTGTCGTCAGCGTCCTACCCAACTATCTGTCCTAGTGCCATCATCGGCAGCCTTCCCTCCTTGCACTGTCCTATTGTGTATTGCCGATCGCTCGTCTCTCCTCTTTTTGGTTTGTTCTTTTTTCTTAGATTGTCCCAATTTAATTTGTCTGGTTGTTGATCGATTAATTTTTGCATCAATTTTATTCCTGTGTCTTCTGAATTTTGGTACGAATAAGGTTGATTAATTTTGCTCTAATTTGCCTTCTCCAATTTACACGATGAGATAAAATTAAGTAAAATCACTCTTGTCCTCAAATAATGTTTCAAGAAAACTTTGCCTGTCATCCATATTTCAACATGTATTATTCTGACTCTTCGAAGCCCTATTCAGACGTTCTCTAGAAAGATCCCACGCGCTTAGGTTGCGTTTGGTTGATGTCTTAAAATAATAAAGACATAGACACAAATACACATGAGTACATAGACATAAAAGACACTCAATTTTTCATCTTGTTTGGTAACTTAGATACAATAGAATATACAACTCAAAATTTTACTAAAATGTCAATTTTATCCCCATCATTCTTCTCTATCACTATTTTTGTCCAATCCCTTCTTTCAGAGTTATCATCAACATCAATACCACTATAATCTTCAACCAAATACAAAAGCAACAATATGTCAATCTAAATTAAATTTAATAAAATCAACAAAAATTTTAATTTGTTGCATATCTGTAAAATAAAATATACAGATAATTTTTTTAATAAAGGGATAATAGAAGAAGAAAAGATCAGAGACGTTCTTTCTAAAAAGGATGAACGACGTTGGTAGAGAGAGGATGTGGAGGGAAGTGCCATCAAAACTTGAAGCCGCCGGCGAATCTGGATGACGATGGATCTAGACTCCCGTAGCCCAAACCCTTCGAGAGAGAAGGAGGAGCAGAAGCAGCGGTTCTTGATGGAGGAGCAATGGCAATCGACGGCAAAAAAAAATGAATTCAGAACATTCATCTACATAATAAAATTAATTACAAAATCAGAACATTCATCTACATAATCCCATAACAAAACAAGATTTACAATATATATTCTGAAAAAATTTAAAAATAAAAATAAAGAAGTACAAGAAGATAGAAATAAAATAATGGTAGTATAATGATACTCACATTAACATTAATCAAATTACAACAAATTTAATATCAAAATTTAACAGTCAAACTAAACTCAAATAACCAAATCTGTGTTTAAATATTATTATCTAAAAAAGAAAAAATCTTTGAGGTAAAGTTGAAATAGATAGAACAATGGACACCTGCAGCACCCACATTGACGGCGAGTCTGAAACAGTGAGGGAGGGGCGATGCGGTGAGACCCGTAACAAGGAGGGAAGGAAGCACGGCAAGATGCAGAAGCGCAGAGGCAAGAGGAAGAAGAGAGACAACATAATGGTGAGAGGAGAGGTTGGGTCGGCGGAGTTCCAAATGAGGGATGCGGCTAGCAATGGCGGCAAGGAGATTGAGGAAGGCCGGAGGCGAGACAGTGGTCTGACTTCTAAGAGAGAGAAGAAGAAGAAAAAAAAAGAAGAAGAAAGAAAGAAAGAAAGAAGGAAGGAAGAAGATCTGGAAAGAAGAAGGAGGTTGAGGCACTGACGGAGGAGAAGAGAAGGGCCAAATGGTTTGGATAAATCTGAAATTTTTAAAAAATACTAAGGATAAATTTGTCCAAAATTTTAGTTTAATTTGTGTCTCAGGATAAAAATTCGTGTCTCGTGATTTAGAAGAGACGCAAAATACACGTATTTTATGTACTCTTGTGTGTAACCGTATGTCTCTTTTTTTTGTGTTTCACAAAACAAACAACACACATATACTCTTGTGTCCATGTCTTTGATGAACAGAAAGACTAAACAAACACTACCTTAGTGATGATAATATTGACATCCCTTGTTGAGGTTAGACATCCGCCTTTGATTTTTTTTCTCTTTTTGTTTCCTTCTTTTGTTGAACATACAAAATACTCAAAGTTTCATAACAACAAATATCAAAGAATAGTGCAATAAGCTGTCCAGGCAAAATTATAACCATATATATATATATATATATATATATATATATATATATATATATATATATATATATATATATATCTTTACATTGTGGTTGTTAGAATACATTAGAATTAATTAAATTTTATTAAAATTATTTGCTAAAAGCTCATAGGAGAGATTGAAGGTGAAATTGGAACTTATGCATTTAAGGTATTTATTGTTTTGATAAATTCCTGTGTGTTTTTTTTTTAATGGAATCTAGACTTTTAATGATTACAAATTTTGTAAACTAATTCATCATAATATATTCTAACAGTGATCAATTAAATCAAAAAACATAACATGATACTGATATACACCATAAATAATGGTCAAACATCATATCTCCTCAAATAGTGTGGACCATCAATTTTGCAATAAGACTTGGAAAAACTTTTGTACATAAGAACAATAAATGGTCTTTAACCAAGGAAGCGTTCCTATCAAGTAAAACTATATCTCACAAGTCTTTTCTTTTTGGCCCTACGTTTAAATGGACACAAGGGCAGTGTTGTTCATCTGAGTATTAACACTTTTAATAGATTTCTAACTTAATATTTTAAAGAACTTCTTAAGATTTTTTTTTCTCTTTGAGAATTTGTTTTCTAATTTAGTATTTGTATTTACTTTCTTTATTTTGAGATAATGAATGACCTAGCAACCTCTAAAAATGTGTACTGGGGAAGTATATCTATTTCTTTTAGCAACCTTATTCATATCAGTTTACTTGGATAAAAAAAATGAATATAATTATTCATAATCTTATTTATTTTCACTTTATAAATATTACTCCATGTTTTAATTGCTGTTGCTATGAATGACTTGCAATCTTGAAATATTACACAGGATCAAATTTTTCTCATGCCATGAAATACTCGTTACTACACGAAAAATATATTTTAGTGATAAAATTTTTAATGGCAATATAATAGCCACTAATTTTTAATTTAAATTATATTTTTACGGTAGTTATATATTTTCTATTATTATTATATATTATAATGACAATTGTCATTATTATTATTACTAATAAATACAAGAAAATATTTTTTTAGTAAAAATTTTAATGACCACAGAATGATCAGTATTATTCTTATTAAAATTATATTATAATGATAATTATTATTATTATTATTATTATCATTAATAAATACAAAAAAATAAAAATCCTTTTTAATAAAAAATTTTTAGTAGCTTTAGAATTATGACTAGTATTATTTTTATTAAAATATTTTTTTATCTAAACTAAAGTAACAAGAGATTCAGAGAAATTAAAACTAGGTCTCAGAGAAGAGAGAGTATAAGCTCACCGCCAAAGCTCGCCGTAGCTATTGCTGCTGCCGTTGCTGAGTTCAGATCAAAGAAAGGCTCATATCTATCGCTTTCTATCTTTTTCTTTGGTTTTTTATTTAGGGCTCACGAACTCGCTCTTTGACTCAGATCTTTCTTGCAGCTCCGATCTGCTCCTTCAGGTATCGCCGAGTCAACTCGTTCGCAGTTTCGATCTAATGTGCTTTCTCTTACAACTCCTTCATTTCATTCTCTTACAAGTTAGATCTTTGTATTTGCGTTACTCATCATTTTTATTGTTTTAGATCTTGCGGTTCTAGTTCTTAAGTTTCGAATTTAATTTTTTGCTATTAATACTAATTCTTGTTCGTGCAACTGAAGCTATGTATCGTCAATTGATGAACTGTCGTTTAGTTTTTTTTTTTTCAATTTAAGATGTGAGATGATAAAGAAATCTGCAATTTGGATGATGCCTAATTAATGTGTCTTTGAAAGTGTATTTTTAGCTTACGAACTTGGTTTAGGTGTTTTAGGATAGGAATTTGGTGGATTTCTCTTGGTTTTAATATGTGTTCATTTAACACTGTCATTTCTTTGATGTATTATTATTTTTTCAGTGTTGTTAAGTGTTTAGTTAAATCATTGTTCTTAATTCTTTATTTTTAAGTATAAATGTTGTAGATTTTGCCAATTTGTGTAGATAATTGTTGATGTTACTAAAGCTTGTCAACTGTGTACTAAAAGAGAGTATGCCAGATGGCTAATTAAATTAAATTCTTCTCTTGAAAGGTTAGCTCCTGAGACATGCACTGATTTTGAATCATTCTCTCAAGAAAGATTTATTGCTTAAGCATGGCCTGACATCAATTAAAAGTTATTTGTGTCTTTCTAGGAACCTCAAACATAGGATTGCTCCAATTATATCACTTTTCAAGTTCATAGTTACTGTATTTGATGATGTTAGTATGAAAGACCCTAATTTTAGATATATTTAAAGTAAAAACTATCATAACTTTACTTCCCATAAAAGTTATTTTTTTTACCTGTAGAAGTTTGAATATTTCCTTCTTAATTTGAGGTTAAAGCCTTAGCAGAAGCTAATGTAGTCTTCAACAAATTGTATTCAAAGTATAATTTTAGTTCTGGTAGATCAAACATCAAAGATAATATAAATTTTTGTCTTGATAGGTAAGTTTCAATTTGTATGAAATCTATATTATACATTTTATAATAGACAAGTTCAATTTTTATTTTTATTAATTTAGATTTATGTATACTGTAGATTCATCTCAAGACAGGATCTAATAGACTGGAAAGCTCAGTTGGAGTATAAATTTTTTACTGAAGTTACTGATTAGGTAGGCCATTTTCAAAGATAACATAAATATTTGTACTTGTGATTGATTCTGTCTTGAGACTGAATATTGGTGAATGAATTGATGCTTTTGATAATAGTGTGGTTGTTATATGTTGGGCCAGAGGCCGAGAGTTGTTTATATGTTGGGTCGGAGGGGCGCACTTGATTATATCATGGAGTATTATTTGAGCTTTAAAAATTTTTATAATTAATAAGGAACTTTGAATTTTGGATAAGTAAATGACGCGTTTTTAAAAAAGATTCATAAGACGAACGAAAATCTCTATTTTTAAAATTCATTCTTCTTTTTATACGCATCCTCTTATGACAATTTTTAAACCCTCTATTAAGAATTTACGAGGACGATGTTCTCACCCTCTATAAAAGGCTTCTCTTTTCAGGACGGACGAGGAAGCTAATGAAATTTTTACTAAGTCCTTAGTTGTGTTAGTTTTGTTTATATATATATTAGTCATCGTTTTTTCTTTATCTTTTTCATTATAATTGTGTAAAAGGGATAGGAATTGTATATTTTGTATGTATATAATATTTATAAGTTACTTGTATAAGAATTTTTGTATATATGTATATACCTTTTTATTTTCAAGTAAAAAGAACTTTTGATTTTTCAAAAAAATAGCTATCCGTTATTCGAGTTAAAGGCTCCTATTTTATTATTAAGTATAGAAGTCGGCATAATATTCTAACTATTAGAGTAGTGTAACTAAAAGTGTGACCTTCTAATAGTAAGAATATTACATAGTTTGTGGATTGTAACCACTTAGTTCCTTAGACCTATGTGTATAAATACATATTCTAGTATGCAGAACAATTTAACATACTGATATACAATTTACAATAGTCATTTAGATAAAGAAAAGTTCAATTCAATTTTCTGCATCATGTTTCAACTTCTTGAATCCAGTTTCTATTTCTAACCTTCTTTAACATTTTAACAATATGTATTTTATATTTCATTATGTCATAAAATCATAAAAATTCTTATATCATGTCATAAAAATATTTTTATAAAAATTTAAACTGATAAAAAGAGGTACATAAATAATTATTTCTAATATATATTTTATATGAATGACTAATTTTTTTTGTATATATAGAATAGTTGACAAAATATATAAGGATTAGATTTTATTGAATTTTGAAAAGTTTATTTTTTTTAATATTTTTAAAAGATTTTTTTGTAGCAAAATTATTTCACATCTAATAAACTGTTAAAAATTACTTTGGATTATTAAGAGTATTTTCAATTTTATTTGGATAAAAAAAAGTAACCTTTTGAAATTAAATTACACAAAAATATTGGATATATTGAAGCAATGCCTCCAGTCATAGTGTTTTGCTTTGTTTCTTATTTTTCGCTTTCATGAGCTCATAAATACTACTTACATTATAATATATATCAGAAAATAATGCACTAACAGGGGAAAAATGTGGTAGTGTGGAAGAACATTTGTGAACATTATAAACCAATTATAGGAGATGAGGTAACTATGCCGAAAATGCCTCTTGGATTTTAAGGCATGGAAATGGAAGAAGAAACAATAAAAGATAAGCTGTGATAAATAATTTTACGAAACTATATAATCTTAAAAAATGCTGGACAAATCGTAAACTAATTTTAATTACGAATCTTAATTATATGTTGTCAAATCCCAAAATACTAGCTATTATCCAACTCACTCTACATTTGATATTGTTCCAAATCAATTCATATCTCTAGCTAATTGAATTTTTTAGCTGCCCCAATCTAGAAAATAATCTATTGTACTATATATATCGCCTCTATTATTTGGATTGTTAATCTTATCTTATCAGGTCTTAAGATGGGAATGTCTCATTAATTAACTTTTAAAGCACGTATCACGCTGTGTTATTATTTCCTTTAACTATGCTAAATGTTAAAAATATTCCAAGGATTTAAAAAACGCGTGGAACACTTTGATTTGCTCTCAATATTAATGGCTGCCCTTGTCACGCAGAGATTGGAAATATTTATGCGATCATCTCAAGTTACCATTACACTTGTCTAACGAATATCTAATTTTTAATGAATCATCAGATAAAGGAATGTCAAATAATGAAGCTGGTTTTCAGATTAGTGCAAGCTAATATAATTGTTAGCATTGTTCCCGCAATAATATCGTGAGATTATTTATTTTTTAAATAATACTACACATCTAAATTTTTTTTATGAATAAAATCTAATAAAATTAAACAATAAAATTTAAAATAATTCTAGTTATAATTAATTTTTATTATATTAGACAAATTTAATTAATCAAAAAACTTAAATATATAATATTATTCTTATTCTTTTATTTATATATTTATATATATATTTTATTTTTTTTCTTCTTCTTCTTTCTTTTTCTTTAACCAGAGTTTTATTGGATTTTTATAATGTAAATAATATGATCTAATATTCATCTATAATTCTTGGGTCTATATTTCTGGCTAATCTAAAAATATCCCTCTTAAAAATATATTATATATGCTACACATCCAAGTATTTTTTTATCCAAGTTTTATCCAAGTAGGTCTAACACCAATAAAAACCATTCATTAAAAGAGCGTCATTAGGGGTGTTCAAAACCGATTCGGACCGACCTAAACCGACCAACCGAACCAAAAAATCGAAAACTGAATAAACCGAAAAAATATGTTTTGCTATTTTTATTGCAGTTCGGTTCAGTTTTGGGTTTTGATTATGAAACTCCAACCGAACCGAACTGAACCGGTATATTAAAAACCTTAAAAAACCAATCCCCCACCCCCAAAACGTGCGTGACCTAATCCCCCCCCCCCCAAATCCCCAATTGCCCCAATGTAAACCTAGCTCTATTCTCTCAGTCTCGCACTCTCGTACTCTCAGTCTCGAGCTCGAAGCCCTTCCTTCCACCACCTGGCAGCGCTGCAGAAGCCTTCTTCCTAGCGCCACCGAAGCCTTCTTCACAGTGCCGCCGAACCTTTCCTCCTCGCGGACACCACCACCGATCCCCAACCAGCACCACCCTCGCGAAGTCGCGGTTGTCGACACACATCGGCGCCACCCCCAACACCGTTTTTGGCCACCCGCAGCACCGAGCCACCCAGCACAGCACCACCGAGACATGAAGCCCGAGCCTCTGAATTAGGTATGTAATTATTTAAATACTTATCATACTGCTCTTCAGTCTCTGAACTAACTTCATTGTTAGATTCTTCTATTAACTAGAAAAGGAATTTAAAGGTTCAACATAAAAAAAGGGTAGAGAGCCAACAGAGGGTAGTTGTTTATGGTGAACAAGAACAAAGAAAAGTTATTGTCATCAACATAATAATCCTGTGATTTACTTGTTATTGATACATTGTTATTGCTTCATTGTTCTGATTGCTAGTTCACTGATCATTGTTCATTTTATTTGTTGTTCTATTTTTATTTATTTGTTGTTGTGTTTCTGCTCTTGATTTTGTACTATTGCTATATTATTATTATTATTATTTGTTGCTCTTTATTTGTTGTTGTGTTTCTGCTCTTGATCATTGTTTAATTTATTTGTGGTTGGCTTGTTCTTGATTCTATGGTTGAGTTGTTGATTCTGATTTAGTTTTTTAATTTTAAAATTTTTGTTCTGTTTTGATTTAGGGAAACTCTGGTTTTGGGTTGATTTTGAACTTTTTAGTTTAGAGGAAGACTTTGGAAGAGCTAAGGTATATAGCTAATGTGGGAACCATGAATTAGTTCAGCAGGCGATCGACAGTTGGTATGTCTATGAACATCACTCTAATAGACTATATTTATTGATCATTTCTAATATTATTGTGCCTGTTTTGACCGTGCCTTGAACATGATTACTTCTGCTGACAGTGAATGTAATAGACTAAGCTGACTTTCATGAAGCTGTTCACCATTATATGATTGATGAGAAGCTCCTGAAATTGAACAAGGATGGCCTAAGATTGATGAGAAGGTGTAAAAGATTCACCATTATATGATTCCGACCATTTATTTTATACTTTTTCATAACCTCTGTTGCATATAATCTGTTTGAAACCATTTATGTAATTCTTGGATTTACTTGTGCTGCAGGCGGATATGTACAACTTAGGTGAAAGAGAAAAAAATTGTGGAATTGGTGCACCACATGAACATTTTTGGAATTAGTTTGGTTGTATTTTTTACTTAGTTTGGTTCTATTTCTTGATTCAGTTTGGAATTGGTGCACCATTTTTACAAAATTTTTGAAATTAATTTGTTAGTGATTTATAAGTTAATCATTGTTCCATCTGCATCTACTGATTTTGCAAAATTGTTAATTATTTTAGTACCCTAGATATGATTTGATGATTAGAATAGGAAAGGTTTTCAAAACAATTTAAAAACCGAACAAACCGAACCAAACCGAACCGCACTATTAATATAACATTGGATCGGATGACTTTTCATTAAAAAACCGAACCAAACTGCACCGCAAACCCCCCTAAGCGTCATTACACGCAGATTCTTCTTCTTCTCCTCCTCCTCCTTCTCCTCTTCTTCTTCTTTTTTTTAAAGAAACTAGCTCAACACAACAAGTGGAGCGTACGAAGAACAATAAACAAGATCATCAAAACTATAAAAAGAAAAGAAAAACTAGTCAACACAAAGAACGATAAACTTTATTCTTTGTTATTTTCGGTATTGCTTGTCATCAACAACAAAAATGATCCACACCTAGCCACTCCTTGTAGTTTGTACATCACAAATGGGTAACTTCTTCAACCCCTTTTCCTTTATGCTGAAAAATCATTGTATTCCTTTTTAGCCAGATATTCCAAATAATCGCACAGAAACACACCATCCAATTCTTACGCACCTCCTTGCTATTGGATATCTCAGTCCAACTTAGAAAATGCTCCTTCAACATCCCTGGACATGTCCATTGCCTACCAACAAATGATAGTCAAGCACACCAAACCTGTTGAGAAAAGTCACAACAAAGAAACAAATGGTGACAATTTTCAACACCTTTGTTACATAACACGCAAATAACATCTTCATGGTTGATAACCCCAAACCGACTCAGCCTCTCCTTAGTGTTGACTTTTCCAGTCAATACAAACCAAACAAATAGTTCAACTCTTGGTGGCACTAGCCCTTTCCAAATTGTCCTCGTGAAGCTATAGCTTGTTATATCCTCCAGAGTTATTTCCGCCTGCAAAACCTGCACAAAAGAGTTAGTAGAAAAGACTTCTTGTTTATCAAATTTTCACACGACTCCACCCTCTCTGCCATTAGCAAGTTTGACCAGTCTTAGTGTATCATGTAGCTGGTTCATTAAATCCAACTCCCACTGGAATAACTCTCGTCTCCATTGGAAGTTTCAGATCCACTAAACCCCATCCCAAAACCCACAGTCCCCTATAACGAATCCTCTTTGGTTTGAAACTGAGAAGAGTCTTGAAAACTGATCTTTCAGAGAACCACCACGCAACCAGACATCCTCCCAAAAATGAGTCCCACTTCCATCACCAACCTCCATTGACAGTCCAGTAACCATCTTCTGTCTTACTTGCTGATCCTTGAACTATATCTGGCATATATTCTTCCAAGGGCCTCCCCGAACAGGTAAAACCTGGGAGGACAACATCACATTTGGGTCCAGGTTATTACAAGAGCATACCACCTTCTTTCACAACGGGCACTCCTCTTTAGAAAAACGCCACCACACTTAAATAAAAGGGCTGTATTACGCACCATGGCATACCCAACACCCAAACCACTAAACTTTTTGGGTGCCTGCACCATCTTCCACCTGACCAAGGCCATACCATTCTTCTTACCATCTTCCTTGCTCCACATAAATCGTCTCTGTAGAGAAATCAATTTTTTTGCAACAGCCTTTGGCATCTTATATAGACACAGATAATAAATAGGGAGACTATTTAACACAGATTTGATGAGCACTAACTTACCGGTTTTATTGAGGATCTTGGCTTTCCATAAGCTCAATTTATCCTCCACTTTGTCTATAATTGGCTTTCAAGTCTTCACTAATCTCGGGTTAGCTCCTAGCGAGATCCCCAAGTATTTAACTGGGAGAGAGGCTTCCTGACAGCACAGTATGTTGCATATACGCTGTACCCATCGATCATCACAGTTGATTGGAATCAAGTTAGATTTGTCAAAGTTAATACTTAACCCCGACATCAATCCAAAGCAACGTAGAATCCTCCTATAATTTTTAACGATCTCTTCCTCTGGAAGGCAGAACAGAATCGTGTCATCTGCAAACTGTAGATGCGACAGCTCAATATGATCTCTACCAACTAGTAGCGGAGATATGCGCCCTTTTTAACCGCCTCCCCAAACATCTTGTGTAGGGCATCCACAACAAGTACAAACAAAAATGGAGACATTGGATCACTTTGCCGAAGGCCCCTTTCCACCTTGAATGGATTAGAAGGTGAACCGTTTATCAATACATATATAGAACACGTACTGACACACTCCATGACCCACCCCCTCCATCTCCGACCCGTCCATATCCCATCTTCTCTTCTTCTCTTTTGTTATCGTCATCACCAACAATACAAACATTTTGTTAATGGATTATTTTTTCAATCGAATTGAATAGAATGAAATTGCTAAATTGAATTGAATGGACGCAAGTGTTCTGAATATGAATTGAATTGATGATCTTTAAATTGTAAACAGAGGTGTTTTGAATTTGATTTTATATAATGGATTATGTTTTATTCATTTAGTACTATACAATTATTTCACCATGAGTACGTGTTAGGTTCATTATGCAGAAAGCTGTTTGAATTTGATTTTATATCATGGATTATATTTCGTTCATTCAGTACTATACAATTGTTTCACCATGAGTACATGTTCAATTGATTATGCAAAAAACTGTTTGAATTTGATTTTATATAGTGGATTATGTTTTGTTCACTCAGTACTATATAATTTTTTCACCATGAGTATGTGTTCGATTCATTATGTAGAAAGCTGTTTGAATTTGATTTTATATAATGGATTATGTTTCGTTCAGTACTATACAATTGTTTCACTATGAGTACGTGTTCGATTCATTATGTAGAAAGCTGTTTGAATTTGATTTTATATAATGGATTATGTTTCGTTCACTCAGTACTATACAATTGTTTCACCATGAGTACATGTTCGGTTCATTATACAGAAAGCTATTTAAATTTGATTATATAATGGATTATGTTTCGTTCACTCAATACTATACAATTGTTTCACCATGAGTACGTGTTCAGTTCATTATGCAGAAAGTTGTTTGAATTTGAATTTATATAATGGATAATATTCTATTCATTTAGTACTATACAATTGTTTCACCATAATAACATGTTCGATTCATTTCTATTATGCACAATTCAAAACTCTTTTTTCTCACTTTCTACTGCTTCTTCACCAGGGAGAGAAGGAGGAAAAGACAAAAAAAAAATACAGGAGTAACAACAACAAAAGAATGACGATAAGGAGAAAATACGTGAAGAAGAAGGAACGCGAAAAAGAATGAGGAGAATGAGGAGGATGAGGAACGCAAAGAAAAAGGCGAAAAAGAAGAAGAAGATTCATGCGTAAATATGCGTGAGAAGAAGAAGAAGAAGAAGAAGAAGAAGAAGAAGAAGAAGAAGAAGAAGAAGAAGAAGAAGCGCGAGGGAGAAGCGAAAAAGAAGAAGAGAAGCGTAAGGAAAGAGGAAAGTGAGAAAAATGTGTGACCTAAAACTATTTGGATAAACTTAAATGCCAAAATTATTTGGATGCGAAGAATATCTCTAATTCATAAAAGATATAATTTGAATCATCTCTGTAAAAGTTTTTGTGTATATCTCGCATAGAAATCTATCTAATTTCTCTCCAAATTCATTATATTCTCCAAATGCTATAAATAAATAATTTAATATATGTCAAAGTATATTATATACCCCTAATTATTATATATTCTTCTTAGATTATTATATACTTGAGTCTTAGGGTGTTTTACAAATACCCCCATTTTCGTAGACATGCCAACCCAGAATAAAGAAGCTCACTGCAACCTCAAGTCACGATCGTACATATATAGTTATATTTGAGGATTAAGAGAGATACTCTTAAATTTACCTTGAGAACAGCAAATATGTATAACGCTATGTCTTTGGAAAGAACATATAGGAGCGAGATAAGAGTTGATAGGAGGTCCCAAATTTAAAACTACAAGTTCAACTACTCGTAACTCCACAAAAATTAACACAAAAAAAATTATATAAAAATTTTGCCCGGGAGATATTTCATTTGTCAAATTTATTTATTCATTAAGAATGCTAGTAGGTTTTGTAATTTGTAGTTATTAATTAGCTATGATTAATGTTTTAATAGTGTGAAATAATATTTAATGATGTGAGATTATTCATTTTTTTTGCTGATTAAGTGTTAACTAAATTTTAATAAAAGTGCTGACTTTCTAAACTTTAATTATGTTTCTAATAAGTTTTCCTTTTTTGTTACGTGAATTTGTATAGATTTTTTTTTTATTAGTCTTATGCTAATTTTTTTTCTTTTTGGAGTTAATAAGAATAAAATTTTAGACTTTTTGACTATAGAAATTTTGGTACCATAATATAAAATCACTTCTAAAAATTTAGACTAATAAAAAGATGCATATGTATGATTATACCTTTAATACTTACTATATAAAAATATATTGGGAACAAAAATCCAATAAGATAGTAGATGAACTAACCCAAAAGTTTAATTTAAATTATAATTCTATGATATAATTTTTTGTCTCAAAAATTAAGTGATTAAATAAAAATAAAAAATATTATTTGTATATTAAAATTAGTTATTAAAATTAATTATTATGTATTTTTGTATGAATATATGTGTTATTTATCTCATTTTTAATGTATATTTTGTATTTTAATATATATTTTATATTAGTAATTGATCTTAGTAGCTGATTTTAGTGTATACCTAATATAATTGAATAAAATATATAAACAATTATATATATGATAAATACTATCATTAAGTACTAACTAATTTTTATAAGAGGAATGTTAGAAAATTATTAAAATTTATTATTTTTGTCTATTACTTAATTATTAATATTTAAAAATATAAAAAAATTATGTTGTTAAATTATTAAACTAAAAAAATTAAACTAAAAAAATTAAATATTATTAAATAATAACAAAAAATAATAAATTTTGATGTAGTAGCATTTCTCATTTCATAATACTTAATGTTCTCGCGGTAAAGGACCATTATATTGTTAACGTATCATAAGCTAAAATTCAATTGCTTTGATAATAAACTAGCTTTCACAACGTACGTCTCATCCTGGTTGTCTCTTTTGTCTCCCAATCACATCATGATAAAACTTTTGCATTTGTTTACACCTATGCATTCAAAGACATCGATGTATTGTACATATAGATATAGATATAGATATATAGTTAGATACAAGTTATTAGAATTACTAATTGTTAATGTGAAGATCTGGTGTGTTGAGTTGGGGTGTACTCATGACTCATTACTAGATCCGAATTTCAAACCCAAAGAGTGACGCATAATGGGACCCACTATTTCACGGGCGAATGCTTGCGTTTGAAGTCCGCGAATTCCGCTGGTATAACTTAATTATGGAATTATGGATTCACAGACAAATTTTCTTCCAACCTAGTTGTTTTTAACTTTTTGTTTCCATGTTTATCAATAATTGAATAATATATTGTTTGATTTAAGAATATATTATTACAGCTAGAGAATAACATATAATAAAACTGCTCATTACTAAAGTAAATTACAATTACTACACCTTTCTGAGTTTTTGATTAGTAATTAGTAAAATTATAGTAAATTTCGATCCAAACTAGTTACAAAATTACACTTAATCCAATTTGTTTTAAGGTGGATATTCCTATAATTATCTTTATATAAAAAAAAATTTATTATTAAATGATGGATTATAAAATTTAATTTTAATATATTATAAAAATATTATCTTTATTTAAAAATATTATTTTTTACAAGTCACACTTTTAAATATATATTTTAATGGAAAAATAATTTTGACATTTTTATGGAATAAAAATCTTTTTAACTATTGTTGTTGTTATCTCTTGTAATCTTAATTAACTTGATGTATATCACGTACGTCAGGGAAAAAAACAAAAGCTTACTGTATATATACTTTTCTAATTACTTTTATACAAGTTTTATTATGCAAGTATCTGGCTTTTAAAATTTTACAAAAGTAACATTTAATAAATACTAAAATATAAATAAAGTTTAGTTTATTTTAGTTTTCTTTAGTCTCATCTACTACTGGCACAAGTAAATTTGTTGTGATTCAAATAGAATTTGGCTTATGTCATAAAATTATTTCTTCGATTATAAAAGTTAAAATCAACCCAAAAAAATACATATATAATTATATTTTAATATATTCTCTTACGTAAAAGTTTTTTATTTTTATATATTAAAGCTTAATTGTGTAGATGTATTTTTCTTTTTGTCTGGCCTTGCTTTATGCTGAATTTATTGCTTCTTGAAATAATAAAAATAGAATTTTAAATTTTTTTATTTTAAAAATTTTGATATCTATTATATTTATTATATTATTATATATCTCTAATTTTACGACCAAAATGTGCTACATATCATTTTTTCATTATAATTGAAATCAAATTTTTTCCTCTAAATTAAAGAATTCTCCTATTCTTACTAATTTTACAACAAAAAAAAATATGTCACATATTACTCTCTCATTGTAATTGAAATTAAATCTTTCCCTTCAAAATTAAAGAATTCTTCCCTCCTTATATATTTTACAACCAAAATGTACCACATAACACTCCTTCATTGAAATTGAAATCAAATCTTTCCCTTCAAAATTAAAGACTCCTCTCCTCCCTCTTCCTTTCTCTATTTCTCTCATTCTTTCAACCACTTTATCTATTTTATATATCATTATCAATATCAATGACTAATTACTAATTTGACAATCAAAATGTGCAACATGATATTCTTTAATTGTATTAAAATTAAAATTGAAATATTAAAATTGAAATTGAAATATACCTATATTATGTATCATACATTACTATATAATTTAATAATCAAATGTGTCACATGACACTCTCTTATTAAAATTGAGAGAAAATATTTTTTTTCAATATTAATAAACTCTCTTCTTAAATTCTCTCATCTACCTCTTTCTATTTTTCTATTTCTCTCTACTATTTTTACTCTATATATAATTTATATTTTATATTAATAATTTGACAAATCAAAATATGTCATTTGATATTTTTTTACAATTAAAATATTTTTTTCTTCTAAAATTAACAAACTCTCACTCTCACTCTCATTCTTCATCTTTATCTTTCTCTCTCTTTTCTCCCATTCTCTATTTTTTCTATCTTTCTCTGCTATAGAAAATAAAATTAACAAAATAATATAATTTAAATAAAAATATTATTATTATTATTGTTATTATGAGATAGACTCGATGTAATAAGAATTCTACTTTCTCTTTTTGGCCCTAATCCTAAAGACTTCTATTCTCTCTTATTTTCTATCTAATTCTCTATTTCTTGATACAAATTTGTATTAATTTAATTATTCTATTAGTCAGTTTTACCAAATATATAATCAGGTTCTTATAGATTTTTTCCTTTCAATTAGATTTCTACACTACTTTTAATTTTATAATTAAGTTATTTTCGTCTCAAAAATATTAAAATTAACATAATATTCCTCTAAAAAAATATGTGGTCAAAGATTTAATTGATTCTTAATTGTTGGTACATTCAAATTTAAAAAAAATATTTTGTTAAATTTAACATTTTATATACTGACAAGGATTTTATTATAAAATTAAAAACAGCGTAAAAATCTAACTAAAAAAAATAGGATTACAAATTCAGTAAAATTATAAAAATCATTAGAATAATTAAATTTTTTTAATTAAGCGTTAAATATTTTTTTTTATGTTAGCGTTGGCTGCCATGTTAACTATTCAATGTTAACTCTTAAGACTTTTTGTTTATTTAAATAATAGATCATTCAAATGTAACTTATGTTTGTTCAACCAATTCAACCTTTTCATTCGACATATAATCATATCATATATGAGAGCTTCTTACTAATGGCTAATACCAATAATTTGTAACTTTCAGTGACTTTACTGGCTTACTGGTTGTAACTACTCATGGATGTCAATCTAGCAAAAGCTTTGATCGATCATCTTGTCCTTGCAAGGCTAATCACTCTTTCTTATATATGAATTAGTGTTTTTTTTTTTTTTTTTTTTTTTTTTTTTTTTTTTATGGATGAGATATATATCAATTGAGGAAGAAACAGAGTATTCGTACCTACAAAAAAACACTCCAACTCTAAGATTCAAGTTAATAAATTAACAACATATTCTTTTTTTTTGTAAAGCTATTTCTTTTTATAAGTATAATAGAATTATAGTTGTTGGCCAGTTACAAATAATTTACTAAAAACAGAAAATCATAACGTAATTATAAAGTTAAAATTCAATTTATAAATCCATTACAACTGAATTATTACAGACATATCACATTTTATTGTTGCCCCTCACTACGAGTACATTATCATTAATTTGTTTGAGCATATAGCTTGCATGTCATCCAATGTGATCAAAATTACGCACTATCATTCGTATTCAAATAGTTTAATTAATACTCCTATATTCATCACCTTCATAAATATCTAGGTTTACTATTTGTTTCCTCTATAATCATGATTCAACTATGGCCTTTGCATGGTGACATCGAGTTTGAAACGGGTGATAAAGCACAATAAATTTATTAAGATTCAAATTTAGATTTTCAAAATTTAACTTAGTATAGAATCAATTACTATTGTAATCAATTTCACTTACTGTAAATCAAACCTAATAAGTATTGTTTAAGCATAATTCGGAATGACAAATAGACCGAAATTCGTCCAACCAATTTGTTTAACTCACTAATAAAGACGGACCAAGTTAAAGTTTTGAGTCCACTAAAATATAAAAAAAAATCTCGCTTAATTCGCACGGGCTAATTCATAGACTTTGGTGGATTTCGACGAAATAGATTAACAAGCTTGTCACCCTTAAATGTTATTGCAATATTCTTTTCTATATATTTATTACTTAAAAAAAAATACGGATAATCAAATTTTAGTTAGTCAACCTTAATTAACTTTTTTAAGTTTAGAATTTATAATTTCGAATTTAGAGTTAAAAATTTATAATTTAAGATATAAAATTTAAGATAATTAAAATAATTTAAAAAAATAGACGGAAATATTAATTTCATAACATTACTTCTTATAAGGAAAATGTGTTTTGGATTTTATCTTTGTAAAGTTTTATTAAAATGACAACACTACTTATCCAGAGATTCGGCAACTCCCCAATATATCCTCTTATGTCACAAGACTCCAAAACCTAGTTACGTGAGATTACTCTGCCAGCTACTACTTTCATGTTCACACATGCATGACTGATATTTTATTAACCAATCATTTAGTTTCGTCTCTTGCTCGTTAAATTTTTTTATAACAATCATTGTACGTTTAATAAATACATATACAACTTAGAACAACTCATACCTCACACTTTGGTCCTCTTAAATCAGACACCCCCAACACTATATAAACCCCATGCACTGCGAATTAATTCTCATCTTCAACTCAATAAGCTCTATTAGCTATAATACATAGCACACTTAGTGAGTCAATTGAAGATTCCGAAAACCCTAGTGTTTGATATGGCTTCCAACAGAGCTAGTTCCTCCATTGCTCTTTTCCTCATAATCAATGTTCTCTTCTTTGCACTTGTCTCCGGATGCGGAAACAAGTGCAATAATAGACCTAGTCCTAACCCAAACCCTAACCCTTCAGGTGGTGGAGCATGTCCACGTGACGCGCTCAAACTTGGCGTGTGCGCCAACGTTCTCAACGGCTTGTTGAATGTAACTTTGGGGCAGCCACCGGTGACTCCTTGCTGCTCCCTCCTCAACGGCCTCGTCGATCTTGAAGCCGCCGTTTGCCTCTGCACCGCCCTTAAGGCAAATGTTTTGGGCATCAATCTCAACCTTCCCATCTCCCTCAGCTTGCTCCTCAATGTTTGCTCAAAGAAAGTGCCACATGGATTCCAATGTAACTAAGCGCTTTGGGGGTGCACGATAAATAATGCATTATATATGTTGTTGATTCATGCATGTATGCATGCTATAGTTGTGGTTTCCTATTAGTGTTTGTTTTTCTTTTCTATTACTTATTGGTGTGGGATTGGTTGTTGTATGTACGTGCATGGTTGATTAACGACTCGTTGTCAACCTTTAATTTTCAGTTTATTGTATGTTGCAACGCGTTGTATTTTTACCGTGTATTTGAGATAGTTTATGTTCTTTATTTCATTGAGAAATAATATATTGTAATAATCACCCAGTTAATTATTTATTTTGTTCTCTCTCTCTCTCTCTCATGAGACCAGCAGCTTCTCTGACAAAGAGAAAAATTAAATATGTAACAAAGGAAAAACAAATAAACATGCAAATCCTGAATGAAACACCCGTGAGTAATGTGGTATATAGTCCACCGAGTCCATGCATATCTCCGGAGAGAAAAAAAAAAACTAGGTATGCATTGTAAATGTTGCAAGGGTGAGAAGAGTACAAAGTTAGTTTCACATCAAAGTAAGTAAAGAAGAGTGAGAAGTTTATAAGATGAGAAATCTATTAACTTATTACATTAAGGTTTTGAGGTGGATGTGATGTCTTCTCATCTCACTACCACATTTTTTATCTATTGCAACATATTTTCAAGACAACATTTTAAAAGAGTTGTCTAAAATAAAAATAGACAACACTTTATACTAATTGCTAATAAATAGAGTTATTACAACATATTTTTAATCAACATATTATAAGTGATGTCTTAAATAAATTAAAAGACACTTAACAAGTGTTGCTCTATCAAATATATAAGACAATTATTATAAAGTCAATATGTTACATTTTATAAGTGTTGTCTTTAAATTTATTTTAAATTTCGTCTCCTAAGTGTTGCCTAAAATTTTTAATACCTTTCTCAAAAATAAATCTTATAATTGGTACATTATTTAGCTTTGCTTCCCAGTTTCCAGTTTTCCACCGATTTTGAAATAAAACGAATCCAACTTATCAGGAAATAATAGAAGTATTTCTCAAACGAGAACGAGCAAGGAAAGGGACTAGGTCTAGGGTTCTACATTGTGTTGAAAAAAGTGAGCACGGCGATGGGGAGGGACACGGAGAATGACGAAGAGAACGAGAGAAAGGGAGATCCGCCATCGAAGGAGGAAGAAGAGAAAGATGGAGAAGGCGACAATGGAGAGAGAAGTCGCCACCGCTGCTTCCTGCACCTCTAGAGCTATCTCTGCCTTGCGCTGCTGTTGCCGTTTCTATCTTGCGCTGCCGGATCCGCCACTTCTGTAATCCCTCTTCTCTGCCTTGCGCAGCCTGAGCCGTCTCTGGTTGTCGTCGCTGCTCGATGGTCGTCGTCGGCTCGTCAATGCCTCACGTCTTCGCTGCTCTGCCTGAGCCGTCTCTGCTGTAATCCTCACTGCTCGCTGCAATCATGTCTCAGGTTAGGGTTTTTTCTCCTCCGTAATCTTAGGAAGCTAATTCTATTCTCAGATTGGGGAAATTGAGGAATGTGTTTATTGTCTAATCATGTCTCAGGTTAGGGTTGCTCTTATGATACTGATGGCTTACCTTTCATACCTGCTTGTTGAGGTGAGAATCTCCTTTTAATTTTAATGGAGGTATTTTTCCATGTCTATTCATTATTGATGCAATTAATTCTAATACTAATAATTTTATTTTCAAGAGTCACAACCAAGTACGTCAAAAATTTCAACATGTTTGATTTATTATGAGATTGCTGATCTGAATTAACCTATTGCGGGCATGTTTTTGCAACATTGTCATTCATTGTTGAGATATTTATATTCCTTTATGTTGGGATGGATGCACTGGACATAGAGAAGTGGCGATTCATAAGCCAAAGGTAATACTAACATTTCTAGATTAATAAACTTTGTAAAACGTGAAAATTTTAATTAACATTTTTGGTCTCTTGATTCATTAGTCCTGGAAAATCAGTTGGGATCAGTTCAGTGCTTCTAGGACTTATCCTATTTGGAAGAGCAGCATTTGTTTTCCCTCTCTCATTCTTATCCAATTTGCTCCAGAAATCCCCACATGTGAAAATTGACATGAAGCAACAAGTATGTGTTTTCTTTTCCTGTTTCAATTTCTTTTCAGAGCCTTCCTTGGTACATGACTCTTATCTCCTATGATCTTGTTTCACAGGTCACAATCTGGTGGTCTGGTCTCATGCGAGGTGCTGTTTCTATAGTACTTGCTTACAACCAGATGAAGTAATCAAACTTCATGGCTAGCTTTCAATACTAACTAAATCTGTATCTGGTTTAGCAATAAACTGAATCTTTGACATGCAGTTTACAAGGCTAGGCCACACTACGTTGCGTGAGAATGCCATCATGATCACTAGTACCATTTCTGTTGTTTTCTTCAGCACAATGGTTAGACACTAATCTTTTCTTGACCAACTTGGTTTGTAAGTAATAAAACAAGTGTTTGATTGAAAATATTGAACTAAAAGTCAACACTAAAAGGAAAAGGGGGACTTTGGTGGATTTGAAAAACAATAGTGTCAATGCATCATTTTCTCATACATGTGATGTGATCCCAGCATGTAATAATGTTTATCTTATTTTTCTTCTTGTTTTGGTTATTACAATTACTGGTTTCATGTCTGTAGTATTGGATTTTGTATCACCTTCTGAGAAACCTAAGCATAATTCTCCACGTTATGGGAGGTTACTGTAGAACAACAATATCTCAGGTCAAATTCTGCCAGAGTTTGGAACCCTTCCAAAGCTTCAGACATTGGATCTTTCCAATAATTGATTCTCTGGGGTGATTCCTTCCACTCTCGGCCAATTAGATAGACTCCAATACCTGTGAGTAGTTTCTTATTTTGTTTTTCCTTTTATTATCATTTTAAGGAGTAAATTGATTTATTAATTTTGGTACTACTTGTGAGTAGTTAATGCAAATAAGTAAAAATTAAACAAAGGTAATTAGATGAAAATGATATGATGATAAAGGTAATATAGTATATCTTTTTTTGTTGCTTTTATAATCTCACGCCCACCCCAGCCCAGGCCAGGTCAGACCAGCGAGCTCCATGAATGAATGAATGAATTGAAGGAAAGAAGGGTTCAAAGTTTGGGGCTGGGATATAGAAAGTTTGGTGTCTCTCTATACAGTTATGGGAATGAATTGAAGGAAAGAAGGGTTCAAAGTTTGGGGCTGGGATATAGAAAGCTTGGTGTCTCTCTATACAGTTATGGAAAGGACTCTGATGTTATTTTCTGGTCTCTTTCTCAGGTATCCAAGTGATGCAGATAAGCATCTCTTGGCGTGGCAGACTGGCCTCTCCAGAAATCAGGTTCCCCTTCCCTCCCCCCTTCCTCCTCTTTATTAACTTTCATTTATTGCTTTGCTTTCATTCATATTCACAAATTACAAATACAAAATCCTCATCTTATATTTATATCTTGCATCAAACATCCACTAATCATTACCAGTTATATATAAATCTCTTACAATAATCATGACAAATTATGGCAGTTTAGCTAGCTATTCTCTTTAGTCTTTAATAGTTGTTAGTCTTGATATTTAATATGCTAATGTGGTGGAACGATATCTTAGATCATTGATTAAGTCTGAAGTTATTAGTTTGGGGGTCAGAATATTGTACTTGCTTCGATCCTCTCTGCTCGCGATTCGAGCTTCGAGTCTCTCCGCTCGGGTTCGAGCTTTGAGCCTCTTCGCTCGCGTTCGAGCTTCGATCCCCTCTGCTCGCGTTCGTTCATCACCACCGGTTACTATTTCACAGGTACCTATGATTCTGCCTATTCTTTTTTCTTTTCCATTTTCGTGCCTTGAATCCTAATTTTAATAATATTGTTGTTGCTATTGTAGCATTTTTGGTAATAATGTTGATGTTTCAAGCTTCTCTAGTTTCTGCTCGCCATTCATCTCTTACCAAAAGAAGAGTGGCAGGAGTTGATTCAGGTTCCTCTCTTATTTAATCTTATGAGATGTTAAGATATATTCAGCTAGATCTAAATTTGCAAATTAATTTAATTGGTTTGTCACATTTCTCTGGAGTTGTTAAGATATAAATAAATATATTTATAATTTTTTATTATTAGAAAAA
This sequence comes from Arachis ipaensis, assembly GCF_059453495.1. Lineage (NCBI taxonomy): Eukaryota > Viridiplantae > Streptophyta > Magnoliopsida > Fabales > Fabaceae > Arachis > Arachis ipaensis. Next base: position 49,362,445 of record NC_142436.1, on the reverse strand, counting down.
GTTATTGTGAAATTTGATATATTTCATTTCTACTTTTGATTGTTTGGTGAACAGATCTCAACAATTAATATGTTCGCCATTGCGTCAAAGTTAGTTTTCTATCTTCAGTGTTTTAATCTTACATAAAAGTAATTAACCTGTGGCATTAAAATTACAAAAAGATTATTGTAGATATAAATAAATATATTCAGTTGTTCTGATTTGGTATGCCAGTTCAATTTCTTAGCGTAGCTATGTTGCTTGCTTGTTTCTACTTTTGAAAATTTTGTTCTTAGACAAATCATGATGGCCTTCACTAGACTTTTGCAGAAACTATTTTTGTGTGTCATTATCTCATTGCTATAGCACTTTAATTTGTCTCCATCTCTATGATCTCTCTTTACACAATCCAAGCACTTTCCATAGGACAAGATGAAGACTTACTAAAAATGTCTCCTAAGCCTTACTTCTATCCATTTGATGAACCTGAAGATAAAGTTTGAGAAGATAACAGTTCAAGGCTATCCTCTAATATGTCCTCAGTTAGTGGTTCCAAAGAATAGAACTGTTCTGTTTGGACTCTGATCTAATATAAATTTGCAAGATCTGCATCTAGCTTTTTTCCTTGGCTATCATATATATGTGTATTTTTGAGGTATATGATAGAATCAATTGATTTGATTAATATATGCTATTGATTTGATTAATATATGCTGAATATGATAGAATCAATTGTTCAAGAGCTTTGTGTTTGTCATAGATTCTGCTAACAAAAACACTCATTCTACTTATTAGAGATCAAGTACAAAATTCAATATTAAGATTCCCAGTTTCTTTCAATAAATGTATTTTCCTTTGGATTCAATCAATGCTACTAGATTAGGAGTTCCTCTTGTTTTTTTGCTAGCTAGGCTACCAGCGAAGTTAGTAGAAGTGGTAGTTTACAAAGAAGAAATTACAATTTTTGTTGTTGGATTAAAGTGATTCAAGTATCTATTTCAAAGTTTCATGCAATTTCGATAACAAATTTCGGAGAACTTCTAAAACCACTTTTTAATGAGGTAGCAAGAAAAGTTGCCGGATTTGGTCCTGAATGATAAGAAATCATGTATTTATAAGAATTAAGATGGTGACTTGCTAATTTTGCTTTAACAAATATTCTATTAGAAAAACTACAAAAAATACTGCTCATGAATATATATATATATATATTTGTTAGGGGAATGTACAATTTAATATTCATGTATAAGAAACATCTCCAGAGGTGAGGTCCTATTACCTTTCACTCTTGTTGTTTAGAAGGAGTTTTTTAAACCTATTTATTGCTTTTATATCTATAGTAATTAATATCATAAAGAAATTTTTATTATAATTTTTCAGTTTTAATGGTAAGTTGCTTATTTTTTATTTTGTATTATTTGCAGATTTAGCATATGGGACAAGTCAAGCATGGATATAAAATAGGCAAGTAGATTGACATTTTTTTGATAAATATTAATTACTATTTTGTTATAACAATTATTGTTAGACAATAATTTTATTATTTTGTTGAGAATTATTGATAAACATGTATTTGAAATACTAATTGAACTTTTTAATATCTATTTTAATTAGAATTTTATTATTAGTTATCTTGTCTCTTTTATAATTTTTTTCTATTGTGCACAAATTTATTTATTAATTAAAATAATTACACATGTATGAACAAAAAATTTTATTGTAAATTTTATTTTTTGTATTTTTATTACAAAATTAATTTTTATTTTTATAAAAAAGGCAACCCTTTTATTAGTTGCATATTTTGAATATTAGACAACACTTGTATGGTTGCATATCCAAAAGAAAAAGCAATACTTGTATAGGTTGTATATCCAAAAGAAAAGGCAACACTTGTATAGGTTGCATATCCAAAAGAAAAGGCAATACTTTAAAGGGTTGCATATTCAAAACTAATAGGCAACATTTCAAAGGATTGCAAATTCCAACTTATAAGCAACACGTAAAAGAGTTGTATTTTATTGCAAATAGGCAACACTTTTTAGTAGTGACCAAAATACGAGAGAAGAGACAACACTGCAAAAGTGTTGTCTCAAACACACCTTTGAAGTGTTGTTGTTTTTCAACCAAAGGCAACACTTACCAAGTGTTGCTCTCAAAAGCGTTGCTTTTGAAACAAAAAAGTGTTGCCTTGATCTAAGGCAATGGCTGCATATGCAACGCCGCCTAAAATCGTTGCCTTAGGTCCAAAAGTGTTGCCATAGATCAAAAGCAACCTTTTGTCAGCCTTTAGGCAACACTTTTTAAATGTTGCTTCAACCTAAAAATGTTGTAGTGTCTTATCTTATCTCACTTAATTTTTTCTCGATTACTCGTAGTGGAGGAGCTAGAAAGAGGGGCATCACAAGTTACTTCCACATAAAAAAAACAAAGAAAAATGAGAATTTTATAAGATAAAAAATCCATTAAGCTAGAACTCCCATTTGATTCTTTAATATGTTTATTTTGCTCTTTTTTCAAGTAGTTTTGTTGAATAATTGAAAATTTTTTATTGTCTAAGTTATTTTATTTTTATTTTCATAAAAGAAATTCTCCTTCTCTAAAGTAATAAAATTACAGTAAGAACATTGATTTTAAATATATTGGGATGTCACTACTATATTTTAGACTTTCAGTAACATTTGTTAAAATATTAGTATTGTAGATAAAATTATATTTAAGATAACATTTACAATGAAATGTTATTAAATATAGTTAATTTTTTTAAAAAGTTTAAAGAAATGTTACCTATTCTTATTCCTAAACACAAAGGGGTTCATAGTTTCCCAAAAACCCTCTCACGAACCATTGCATGTTTTCAGTTTTCTCGCTCAGTGCTTTCAATCGGTGCTCACAATCATTATTTCCTTTGAAATCAAGAATAAAAAAAATCATTCTCCAAAACAATCTCTTCCTCTCTCTCTTTCTCTATCTCTAGATCGTGATTTGTTCTCCTTGGAATCTTTCTCAATCTCAATCTAATTCAAGGGTTTGATTATTCTCAATTCTGATTATTTCATTTTCGTTTCATGCTTGTTCTGAATTTTTTTTTTAAATTTGTTCCCAAAAATTACGTGCAGAAGAAGAGTTGCATTATTCGAATCTGATCGTAGTGTGCGTGAGTGATTGAATCGGAATTGCGATGAGAAGGGAAAAATTCAAGAGCAAACCCACCGGTCGCCACCAGTTCTCCACGCCGGAAGATCTCCGTAAGCATTGCATGCTCTCACTCTCACTTTCACTCTCAGTGCTATGAATCTCTCAGTCTTGCTCTGTCTCCATCTCAATCTCTGAATACTTTGAATCTTTGGATTTCATTCTGCCTCCTCAGTTGCTTTCTACTTGTAAGTTAAATTTTCGTTGTCTTCTTTCTTGTTCTCTTCAATTTGGGAGTTTAGGTCCTTTAGATCATGTTTTTTTTAATTAATGCTGATTTTATATTAAATCCTTCAAGTCTTGTAAACCATGCATACTTGAGATTAATGATTATGAATGTTAGGTCTTCTCTCCTAGAATTGAGCTATTTTGGCCAATAAAATAATCAGAGGTGGTTGCTCTTCCACACCTGAGGCTGAGGTTGAAGAATCTACCGTCAAGACTTCCAATCTTTTTATCCTCTGGCAGGTAATTCCATTATTTCTTTCTCTCTCGTTTTTCTTTTTCAATTATTTTAAATTAATTCAATTTCTGTGTGATTTGTTTTAATGAATAAGCAAACTGGAATCGCTTCTCTTTGTGTGGCTTGAACCTATCACGCTAAAGGTTATTATTATTATTATTATTATTATTATTATTATTATTATTATTATTATTATTATTATTATTAATTTGTTTTTTCTTTTTTTCTGCTTGCTGATTAATACCAAAGGCACGTGCAGGTATGCAAGAAGTACATTTTCTTCCTTTCAATCCAACTGATAAGAGGACTGCATTGACCTATATTGATCAAGATGGTAAAATGTATAGAGTAAGCAAAGGTGCACTAAACAGGTAATTTACCATCATTTATATACTTTTATAGTTAACTGTTAATATTTTGTCTTTTTTATTCTCATTGAGTTGTAACATGATGGCTAGATCCTACACCTTGCCCACAACAAATCAGACATCGAACACAGAGTTCATGCAGTGATTGATAAGTTTGCAGAACGCGGTCTGCGATCTCTTGCTGTAGCATACCAGGTAATTGATGAATTCGTCACATTGTCATTTGCTATATTTGCTTGCTTATATTTTAAGATAGTAGAAATGGTATGATTATGTTAACTTCTCCATTTCATAAAGGAAGTTCCCGATGGAAGGAAAGAAAGTGCTGCAGGCCCATGGCAGTTTATTGGCCTTATGCCCCTCTTTGACCCACCTAGACATGATAGTGCCGAAACAATACGGAGGGCACTAAATCTCAGAGTAAATGTCAAAATGATTATAGGTCCATAGTCAACACCTTTGACTTGGTTGTGTTATTGTACAGAATCATTGTAATTAAGTTTGCAAAGATTGGGAATTGGCTGTTGTATTGATTATCATGACAGTTAAGAATTTGGGCAACACAAAGTATCCTTTAGAAATGAATATAATCATTTATATATCTTTCCTTTTTTTGTTATCAGGTGATCAACTAGTTATAAGAAAGGAAACAGGATGACGCTTGGGAATGGGTACCAATATCTACCCTTCATCTGGTTTACTTGAACAGGACAAGGATGAATCCATTGCTGCCTTGCCTATTGATGAACTAATCGAAAAAGCAGATGGATTTGCTGGTGTATTTCCTAGTATGTCTCGATATTATCCCGGGGACTTCACGTGTACTCGAATAAGTATTAATATGATTGTTGTTTTATATTTTTGGTCAGAACACAAGTATAAGATTGTGAAGCGTTTGCAAGTGAGGAAACATATCTGTGGAATATCTAGTGATGGAGTGAATGATGCACCTGCTCTAAAGAAGGCAGACATTGGTATAGCTGTCGCCGATGCCACGGATGCTGCTCGTAGTGCATCTGATATTGTTTTAACAGAACCTGGTCTTAGTGTTATCATAAGTGCTTGCTAGTTTTCTTGTTTAAGGTGATTTACCTTGCCTAGTAACGTTTTTTTTCGCACTCGTGAATATGTGGAGGAAATATCCAACTCCGCTCGACCCTCTCATTCGTTCCAATAAGCCAAAGGATAAAAGGTAAATTTAACTAACTACCACTCTCACCCTCACTCTGGCTCATTCCTCTACATTACATTGTTTATTTCTAGTTCTGATATGATGCGAATGCTTCTTTAGTTGGATTTGGATATTTTAATATGAAAACTGCAATAGCAATTTTGAGCTCCTCTATCTGCATTATCATGTAACTCAGTTTAGCAGAATATCTACAGGTTCCCGTTTGACTCTAGCCTTGTTCAACCAAAAGATTCAAGAGGCAACCGTGATGCTTCTGCACTTCTTGATGAGGTTAGTTGCTTCTTGTACCGCACCTTTGGTATGCATTTCCCATAAAAGAGGATTTGTATGTTTCGAATTGAGGTATCTTCTCTGTCTACAGGTTGATATGCTCCACGAAGAGAATGAAAGCATACTTGACAAGGTATTTTAATATTATTTCTTTATCCCTCTTGATGCTTATAGTACTAACCTTGGTTGAAACCGATACACATAGCTCAGAGTTGAGGAAGAGAGATACAAAGAAGTAGAGGCCAGAGTTAGGGAGCTTGAGAAACAATTACTTGCTTTATTTCTTTCTTGGTATATGATTGAGGTTTACTAAATGATTGTCTACTTGTTCTCTGTTGACATTCTTAAATAGTTCACCTTTAAATATAAATGACAAAAAGCTAAGGAGGAATGTTAGGAAAAAGGCATGAAATAAAGACTTCTTATTCTTCATTTCATACTAATTTGACAGCATTATAGGATAAATATGTTCTCGTGTTATTTCTTCTTTAGTAATAATTTTTACTTTTCTGTTTCATGAACCCTTGGTTTTTCCAGATATAATTATAATCAGTTTTAAGCAGGTGATGAAGCCCCAGATAAGAGGAGCAAACTTGTTCCAGACTTGAATGATCTTACTAGAGAAGGAAATATCGAGAGTATGCTTTCAGTTAAAATGGGACTGAAGGAGCTTGCATCTTTAAAGGTTTCTTTGAATGCATTGATTTTCTTGTTTTCCTAAAATTCCTCTAGTGCATATTTTCATAATTAAACCATTTAAAATTTTCATGTTTTTGTTTATAAGGCATTGTATTTGCTGCTATGAATTCCCAATTAATAGTTGTCATGCATAACCTGTCAAATCATTTTTTCTTTTTCATTTTGGTTGCTTACTTTAGGTTGAGGATACTATTGTATAAGTATTAGCCCAACAAATTTGATTTTTAAACTGTTCAGGTAGTTCTTATTTCTTAGATTAGAACATTAGAAATCATCTTCAGCTAGTGGAAAATAGTTTAATTTTTGCTGCATATTACATTAATGATTTTCAAGTGGTAGGTAAGCTCATCCTTTTTCCCTTTGTCTCGAGTTCGAGCCCTTGGATGTATATAAAACTGTATTGAGAAAAGCAGTTATAGTTCCTCCAGTCATGTTAGTATACCAGCGGCAAAGACTCATGGTTTTCATTCTTACCTTAATTGTGCTTATTAATGGAGTGTAAATAGAGAATATAAAAGAGGTTATAATTTCAATTCAGGATTTTTATTTTTGGGGTAGAATCAGGTCATCTTTTGCTATTAATATTGTGAAAGCAAGTTTTTATTGACATGCATAAAGATTGAAATAATAGATGTTGTGGAATGGATGGAGTATTGGAGTATGGTTCTATATGGAAGGAATGCACAAAATTTTGTATGTTATATGTCAAAAGTTTTCCCCTTATCACAGTACATGTGAAAGTGGAGCGTATGTATAGGTGACTCCATGTTGTTTTTGGCTTAATATGTTCAATTGCATAAGAAGGCAGTGATGAATTTTTTGCAGATTCCTGATCTCTGCATGCTGCAGGAAGTTGGGAAGACTGAGTTAGTGCTTCAGATTGCCAATAACTCATGTTTTATATTCCTGATGTGCAGAAAACGATCTGACACAAAACTCACCGGCAAGTGTACCAGGTCGCATCAAGTAATAAAACTCACGGGAGTGAGGTCGATCCCACAAGGATTGAAGGATTGAGCAACTTTAGTTTAGCGGTTGAATTAGTCAAGCAACAAGTGTTGATTGTGTGAAATTGTGTCGACAGGAATTAAATTGCATAGAATGTAAAGGGGAGTGGGTGATTTGCAGGAAATTAAAGGGAACAAAAAGAAAAAGAGCTGAATCTTAAAGAACAAGAAATTAAATGGCAGAAACTTAGAACGCAAGAAATGTAAATTGCTTGAATTATAAAGGGAATTGGGAAGTGGATTTGCAGAAATTAAACAGGGAAAAGTAAAATTCAACAAAAAGAAATGTAAAAGATGGATTCAATTAAACTGGATCTCAAATGAAAATGAAAATAAACTTGGTGTAGCAACGAAACAAGGAAATTGAAATTGAAAAACGTAGATCTCAGGACCCAAGAGACTAGATAACCAAGTCTAGATCTCAATGCCTTCCTAGATCCAAATTGAGAATTCGACTGCAAGAAAAGTAAAGATCAAGCAGTAGAAGAAAGGAATGCAAATATAAATTTCTTAGAAAGTGCAGTAAATGAAACAGAGGGATCTTAGGGTGAGATTGAAACAGAATTCCTTCAATTCTCTAACACCCAAGATTCAGACAAAAAGTAAATGAAATTGAAAATAAGAAAACTAAGAGGAAGAGAATTCAATTCTCCTTCCCCGAGACTCAGAGACTCAAAACAACTCAAAACCAAAAGCTCTCCAAAAACTACTCAGCAAAACTAAAAGAAAAGCTCTCCTAAAACTTCAAATCATAAGCTATTTATACACTTTCTTCAAATGATCATTAAGTCTTGAATTGGGTCTTTAGTCTTGATGAAATTGGGTTGATAGTAGCCTCCGTTGATTGCTCTTGGTGTTGGAAAGAAATCCATTTGTGAACCGGGCCATGAACCATTTACGTTTGAATCAACGTTTGAGGCAAACGTTGACTCAAACGTCCCTTGTGTGACATTATGCAGCTCGGCCAAGTTGCTGTCTTCCACGTTTGAGGTCAAACGTGAGCTCAAACGTGGTTCCCCCATGCTACTCCTTTGGCCAACGTTTGGCCCAACGTTTGAGGCAAACGTTGGCGCAAACGTGGCTCAATTAACTCGTCAATCAGGGACTCTTCTTTATGCTAAATTGGCGCCAACGTTTGACCTCACGTTTGAGGCAAATATTGGCGAAAATGTTGGTTTGCTCCAGGGGTGCTGATGAGCGGATAATTTATACGCTTTTTGACATTGTTTTTAGTATGTTTTTAGTAGGATCTAGTTACTTTTAGGGATGTTTTCCTTAGTTTTTATGTTAAATTCACATTTCTGGACTTTACTATGAGTTTGTGTGTTTTTCTGTGATGTCAGGTATTTTCTGGTTGAAATTGAGGGACTTGAGCAGAAATCAGATTCAGAGGTTGAAAAAGGACTGCTGATGCTGTTGGATTCTGACCTCCCTGCACTCAAAGTGGATTTTCTGGAGCTACAGAACTCGAAATGGCGCGCTTCCAATTGCGTTGGAAAGTAGACATCCAGGGCTTTCCAGAAATATATAATAGTCCATACTTTGGCCAAGAATTGACGATGTAAACTGGCGTTCAACACCAGCCTTCTGCCCAAATCTGGCGTCCAGCGCCAGAAAAGGATCCAAAACCAGAGTTGAACGCCCAAACTGGCACAGAAACTGGCGTTCAACTCCACAAATGGTTTCTGCACGTGCAACACTCAGGCTCAGCCCAAACACACACCAAGTGGGCCCCGGAAGTGGATTTATGCATCAATTACTTACTCATGTAAACCCTAGTAGCTAGTTTATTATAAATAGGACCTTTTACTGTTGTATTAGGTATCTTTTGATCATCTTAGGATCTTTTGATCATCTTTGGATGCCTGGTTCTTAGATCAGAGGGGCTGGCCTCTCGGCCATGCCTGGACCTTTCACTTATGTATTTTTAACGGTAGAGTTTCTACACTCCATAGATTAAGGTGTGGAGCTCTGCTGTTCCTCAAAGATTAATGCAAAGTACTACTGTTTTCTATTCAATTCTTCTTATTTCGCTTCTAAGATATCCATTCGCACCCAAGAACGTGATGAAGGTGATGATTATGTGTGACGCTCATCATCCTTCTCCCCTATGAACGCGTGCCTGACAAACACTTCTGTTCTACATGAAATAAGCTAGAATGAATATCTCTTAGATATCCTAACCAGAATCTTCGTGGCGTAAGCTAGAATGATGGCGGCATTCAAGAGAATCCGGAAGGTCTAAACCTTGTCTGTGGTATTCTGAGTAGGATTCAATGATTGAATGACTGTGACGAGCTTCAAACTCGCGATTGCAGGGCGTTAGTGACAGACGCAAAAGGATAGTAAATCCTATTCCGGCATGATCGAGAACCAACAGATGAATAGCCGTGCCGTGACAGGGTGCGTGAGCAGATTATTCACTGAGAGGATAAGATGAAGCCATTGGCAAGGGTGATGCCTCCAGACGATTAGCCGTGCCGTGACAGGGCATTGGATCATTTTCCCGAGAGATGACCGAAAGTAGCCATTGACAGTGGTGATGTATCACATAAAGCCAGCCATGGAAAGGAGTAAGACTGATTGGATGAAGATAGCAGGAAAGCAGAGGTTCAGAGGAACGAAAAGCATCTCCATTCGCTTATCTGAAATTCCTGCCAATGAATCTACATAAGTATCTCTATCCCTTTTATTGTTTATTTTAATCTAATAAAGTATCATGTTTAAATCCGCCTGACTGAGATTTGCAAGGTGACCATAGCTTGCTTCATACCAACAATCTCCGTGGGATTCGACCCTTACTCACGTAAGGTATTACTTGGACGACCCAGTGCACTTGCTGGTTAGTTGTATCGAAGTTGTGACATATTATGAATTAAGATCAGAGCACCAAGCTTTGGAGCCATTACTAGGATTTGTTTGAGCCTGGAGATCACAATTTTGTGCACCAAGTTTTTGGCGCCGTTGCCGGGGATTGTTCGTGTTTGGACAACTGACGGTTCATCCTGTTGCTCAGATTAGGTAATTTTCTTTTTGTTTTCTTTTCAAAAATTTTTCAAAAATATTTTTCAAAAATTTCTCCTTTGTTTTCGAAAAAAAAAATTAAAAAAATAAAAAAATAAAAATGTTTTCAAAAAATTTTATTCAAGATTTTTAAGAATGAATTCTAGTGTTTCATGAAGCATGTTGAAGCCTGGCTGGCTGTAAAGCCATGTCTAAATTCTTTTGGACTGAGGCTTCAACTAATAACTTCAATGCATGTAATTCCATATATCACAGCTTGGCTGGCCATTGGCCATGTCTAGTGTTTTGGACTGGAGCTTTCATTGAAAGCTTGGCTGGCTAGTGAGCTATGTCTAATTCCTGGACTGAAGCTTTAGACTAAGAATGCAAGATTCCTGGAATTCATATTAAAAATTTTGGAATCCTTATTTTTTCTTTTTCATATTATTTTCGAAAAAAAAAATCCAAAAAAATTAGAAAATCATAAAAAATCAAAAATATTTTCTGTTTCTTGTTTGAGTCTTGAGTCACATTATAAGTTTGGTGTCAATTGCATATGCATCTTGCATTTTTTCGAAAATATCATGCATTCATAGTGTTCTTCATGATCTTCAAGTTGTTCTTGATAAGTCTTCTTGTTTGATCTTGATGATTTTTTATTTTGTGTCTTTTCATGTTTTTCATATGCATTCTTGAATTCTTAGTGCCTAAGCATTAAAGAATTCTAAGTTTGGTGTCTTGCATGTTTTCTTTGCATTAAAAATTTTTCAAAATTGTGTCTTGATGTTCATCATGACATTCATAGTGTTCTTGGTGTTCATCTTGACATTCATAGCATTCTTGCATGCATTCATTGTTTTGATCTAAAAATTTCATGCATTGCATAATTTTCATGTTTTCATAAAAATTTCAAAAATAAAAAAAAATATCTTTCCCTTTTTCTCTCATCAAATTCGAAAATTTGAGTTGACTTTTTCAAAAGTTTTTAAAATCAAATTGTTTCTTATGAGTCAAATCAAATTTTCAATTTGAAAATCTTATCTTTTTCAAAATCTTTTTCAAAAATCAAATCTTTTTCAAAATTCTTAGTTATTTTCGAAAATTTCAAAAATATTTTTCAAAAATCTTTTTCTTATTTTTATACCAAATTTTCGAAAATAACAATAACAATTAATGTTTTGATTCAAAAATTTGAAGTTTGTTACTTGCTTGTTAAGAAAGATTCAAACTTTGAGTTCTAGAATCATATCTTGTGATTTCTTATGAACCAAGTCATTAATTGTGATTTTAAAAATCAAATCTTTTTCAAAACTAATTTCAATCATATCTTTTCAAAAATATCTTCTTATCTTATCTTTTTCAAAAATATCTTTTCAAAATATCTTTTCTAACTTCCTAACTTCTTATCTTTTAAAAATTTGTTTCAACTAACTAACTAACTTTTTGTTTGTTTCTTAACTTTTTCAAAACTACCTAACTAACTCTCTCTCTCTAATTTTCGAAAATATCTTCCCCTTTTTCAAAAATTTCTTTTTAATTAACTAATTATTTTTATTTTTATTTTTGATTTCAAAAATTTTCGAAAAAAAAAAATACTAAACATTTTTCAAAAACTATTTTCAAAAATCACTAACTCTTTTTCAAAATAATTTTCGAAAATTTTCCCTCCCCCATCTTATTCTATTTATTTATTCATTAACTAACATCTCTTCCTCACATCATCACCAAATTCGAACCCCCTCCTCTATCTGTGTTCGAATTTCTTCTTCTTTTCTTCTACTAACAATAAGGATCCTCTTTACTGTGGTAAAGAGAATCTCTATTATTATTATCATTTTTCTATCCATTCTTCCTTGTCATATGAGCAGGAGCAAGGATAAGAACATTCTTGTGGAAGCAGATCCAGAACCTGAAAGGACTCTGAAGAGAAAATTAAGAGAAGCTAAAATACAACAATCCAGAGATAACCTTTTAGAAATTTTCGAACAGGCAGAGGAGATGGCAGCCGAAAATAATAATAATGTAAGGAAGATGCTTGGTGACTTTACTGCACCTAATTCCAATTTACATGGAAGAAGCATCTCCATTCCTGCCATTGGAGCAAACAACTTTGAGCTGAAACCTCAATTAGTTTCTCTGATGCAGCAGAACTGCAAGTTTCATGGACTTCCATCTGAAGATCCTTTTCAGTTCTTAACTGAATTCTTACAGATATGTGATACTGTTAAGACTAATGGAATAGATCCTGAAGTCTACAGGCTCATGCTTTTCCCTTTTGCTGTAAGAGACAGAGCTAGATTATGGTTGGATTCTCAACCTAAAGACAGCCTGAACTCTTGGGATAAGCTGGTCATGACTTTCTTAGCCAAGTACTTTCCTCCTCAAAAGCTGAGCAAGCTTAGAGCTGATGTTCAAACCTTCAGACAGAAAGAAGGTGAATCCCTCTATGAAGCTTGGGAAAGATACAAACAGTTGACCAAAAAGTGTCCTTCTGACATGCTTTCAGAATGGACCATCCTGGATATATTCTATGATGGTTTATCTGAGTTATCAAAGATGTCATTGGATACCTCTGCAGGTGGATCCATTCACCTAAAGAAAACGCTTGCAGAAGCTCAAGAACTCATTGACATGGTTGCTAATAACCAGTTTATGTACACTTCTGAAAGGAATCCTGTGAGTAATGGGACGCCTATGAAGAAGGGAGTTCTTGAAGTTGATACTCTGAATGCAATATTGGCTCAGAATAAAATATTGACTCAGCAAGTCAATATGATTTCTCAGAGTCTGCATGGAATGCAAGCTGCATCCAACAGTACTCAAGAGGCATCTTCTGAAGAAGAAGCCTATGATCCTGAGAACCCTGCAATAGCAGAGGTAAATTACTTAGGTGAACCTTATGGAAACACTTATAACTCAACATGGAGAAATCATCCAAATTTCTCATGGAAGGATCAAAAGCCCCAACAAGGCTTTAATAATGGTGGAAGAAACAGGTTTAGCAATAGCAAGCCTTTTCCATCATCAACTCAGCAACAGACAGAGAACTCTGAACAAAATGCTTCTAATTTAGCAAATCTAGTCTCTGATCTATCTAAGGCCACTGTAAGTTTCATGAATGAAACAAGGTCTTCCATTAGAAATCTGGAAGCACAAGTGGGCCAGCTGAGTAAAAGGATCACTGAAATCCCTCCTAGTACTCTCCCAAGTAATACAGAAGAGAACCCAAAAAGAGAGTGCAAGGCCATTGACATAAGCGCCATGGCCGAACCTGAGAGGAGAGGAGAGGACGTGAATCCCAAGGAGGAAGACCCCCAGGGACGTCCAGTGATCAATAAGGAGCTTCCCTCTGGGGAACCAAAGGACTCTGAGGCTCATCTAGAGACCATAGAGATTCCATTGAACCTCCTTATACCCTTCATGAGCTCTGATGAGTATTCCTCTTCTGAAGAGAATGAGGCTGTTACTGAAGAGCAAACTGCCAAGTTTCTTGGTGCAATCATGAAGCTGAATGCCAAATTATTTGGCATTGATGCTTGGGAAGTTGAACCTCCCTTGTTCATCAATGAACTAAGTGATCTGGATCAACTGACATTGCCTCAGAAGAGATAGGATCCTGGAAAGTTCATAATCCCTTGTACCATAGGCACCATGATCTTTAAGGCTCTGTGTGACCTTGGTTCAGGGATAAACCTCATGCCCCTCTCTGTAATAGAGAAACTGGGAATCTATGGGGTGCAAGCTGCTAAAATCTCACTAGAGATGGCAGACAGCTCAAGAAAATAGGCTTATGGACAAGTAGAAGATGTATTAGTAAAGGTTGAGGGCCTTTACATACCTACTGATTTCATAGTCCTGGATACTGGAAAGGAAGAGGATGAATCCATCATCCTAGGAAGACCTTTCCTGGCCACAGCAAGAGCTGTGATTGATGTTGACAGAGGTGAAATAGTCCTTCAATGGAATGAGAACTCCCTTGTATTCAAAACTCAAGGATCCCCCTCTGCAACCATGGGGAGGAAGCAGGAAAAGCTTCTCTCCAAGCAGAGTCAACCAGAGCCCCCACAGTCAAACTCTAAGTTTGGTGTTGGGAGGCCACAACCAAACTCTATGTTCGGTGTTGGAGAGTCTCAACAAAGCTCTGCACATCTGTGAGGCTCCATGAGAGCCCACTGTCAAGCTATTGACATTAAAGAAGCGCTTGTTGGGAGGCAACCCAATGTTTATCTAATTCTTATTTTTTATTGTTTTTCATGTTTTCTTAGGTTCATGATCATGTGGAGTCACAAAATAAACAAAAAAATCAAAAACGGAATCAAAAACAGCAGAAGAAAAATCACACCCTGGAGGAGCATCTGTCTGGCGTTCAAACGCCAGAACAGAGCATAGTTTTGGCGCTGAACACCCAGAATGGGAGCATCCTGGCACTGAACGCCCAGAACAAGCATGGTTCTGGCGTTCAACGCCAGAAATGGCAGCAAATGGGCGTTGAACGCCCAAAATGGGCACCAACCTGGCGCTGAACGCCCAGAGTTGTGTGCAAGGGCATTTTGCATGCCTAAATTGGTGCAGGGATGTAAATGCCTTGATACCTCAAGATCTGTGGACCCCACAGGATCCCCACCTACCTCCACTCACTCTCTTCTCTCTTCTCAATCATCCTCTATTCCCAATAAACACTCTTCCCTACTAACTCTTTACCACTCACATCCAAACACCCACTTTCCTTCAAGATTCAACATCTCTTTCCCACCCAATCCCACCCATATGGCCGAATACACATCTCCCTCCATCTCCTCCATATCTTCTTCTTATTCTTCTATTCTTTCTTCTTTTGCTCGAGGGCGATCAACATTCTAAGTTTGGTGTGGTAAAAAGCATAGCTTTTTGTTTTTTCCATAACCATTGATGGCACCTAAGGCCAGAGAAACCTCTAGAAAGAGGAAAGGGAAGACAAAAGCTTCCATCAAGGGTCTATAGCTCAGTGGTAGAACATTTGACTGCAAATCAAGAGATCCCTGAGATACCTCAGGGGATACATTTTCTTCCACACAATTATTGGAAGCAACTAAGGGTGGAACATCAAGAGCACTCCATCATCCTTCATGAAATCAGAGAAGATCTAAAAGCAATGAAGGAGGAGCAACAAAGACAAGGAAGAGACATAGAAGAGCTCAAGAACATCATTGAAACGCCATCATCACTAAGGTGGATTCATTCCTTGCTCTTATTTCTTCTGTTTTTCGTTTTTATATGTTATGTGCTTATATATGTTTGTGTCTTCATTACATGATCATTAGTAGTTAGTAACTATGTCTTAAAGATATGAATATCCTATGAATCCATCACCTCTCTTAAAAGAAAAATGTTTTAATTCAAAAGAACAAGAAGTACATGAGTTTCGAATTTATCCTTGAACTTAGCTTAATTATATTGATGTGGTGACAATGCTTCTTGTTTTCTGAATGTATGCTTGAACAGTGCATATGTCTTTTGAAGTTGTTGTTTAAGAATGTTAAATATGTTGGCTCTTGAAAGAATGATGACTAGGAGACATGTTATTCGATAATCTGAAAAATCATAAAAATGATTCTTGAAGCAAGAGAAAGCAGCAAAGAACAAAGATTGCAGAAAAAAAAGGGGCGAAAAAAAAAATTAATTAGAAAAAAAAATAGAAAGAAAAAGAAAAAGCAAGTAGAAAAAGCCAATAACCCTTAAAACCAAAAGGCAAGGGCAAATAAAAAGGATCCCAAGGCTTTGAGCATCAGTGGATAGGAGGGCCTAAAAGGAATAAAATCCTGGTCTAAGCGGCTAAACCAAGCTGTCCCTAACCATGTGCTTGTGGCGTGTAGGTGTCAAGTGAAAACTTGAGACTGAGCGGTTAAAGTCAAGTTCCAAAGCAAAAGAAGAGTGTGCTTAAGAACCCTGGACACCTCTAATTGGGGACTCTAGCAAAGCTGAGTCACAATCTGAAAAGGTTCACCCAACTATGTGTCTGTGGCATTTATGTATCCGGTGGTAATACTGGAAAACAAAGTGCTTAGGGCCACGGCCAAGACTCATAAAGAAGCTGTGTTCAAGAATCATCATACTGAACTAGGAGAATCAATAACACTATCTGAACTCTGAGTTCCTATAGATGCCAATCATTCTGAACCTCAATGGATAAAGTGAGATGCCAAAACTATTCAAGAGGCAAAAAGCTATAAGTCCCGCTCATATGATTGAAGCTATGTTTCATTGATAGTTTGGAATTTATAGTATATTCTCTTCTTTTTATCCTATTTGATTTTCAGTTGCTTGGGGACAAGCAACAATTTAAGTTTGGTGTTGTGATGAGCGGATAATTTATACGCTTTTTGACATTGTTTTTAGTATGTTTTTAGTAGGATCTAGTTACTTTTAGGGATGTTTTCCTTAGTTTTTATGTTAAATTCACATTTCTGGACTTTACTATGAGTTTGTGTGTTTTTCTGTGATTTCAGGTATTTTCTGGCTGAAATTGAGGGACTTGAGCAGAAATCAGATTCAGAGGTTGAAAAAGGACTGCTGATGCTGTTGGATTCTGACCTCCCTGCACTCAAAGTGGATTTTCTGGAGCTACAGAACTCGAAATGGCGCGCTTCCAATTGCGTTGGAAAGTAGACATCCAGGGCTTTCCAGCAATATATAATAGTCCATACTTTGGCCAAGAATTGACGACGTAAACTGGCGTTCAACACCAGCCTTCTGCCCAAATCTGGCGTCCAGCGCCAGAAAAGGATCCAAAACCAGAGTTGAACGCCCAAACTGGCACAGAAACTGGCGTTCAACTCCACAAATGGCCTCTACACGTGCAACACTCAGGCTCAGCCCAAACACACACCAAGTGGGCCCCGGAAGTGGATTTATGCATCAATTACTTACTCATGTAAACCCTAGTAGCTAGTTTATTATAAATAGGACCTTTTACTGTTGTATTAGGTATCTTTTGATCATCTTAGGATCTTTTGATCATCTTTGGACGCCTGGTTCTTAGATCAGAGGGGCTGGCCTCTCGGCCATGCCTGGACCTTTCACTTATGTATTTTTAACGGTAGAGTTTCTACACTCCATAGATTAAGGTGTAGAGCTCTGCTGTTCCTCAAAGATTAATGCAAAGTACTACTGTTTTCTATTCAATTCTTCTTATTTCGCTTCTAAGATATCCATTCGCACCCAAGAACGTGATGAAGGTGATGATTATGTGTGACGCTCATCATCCTTCTCCCCTATGAACGCGTGCCTGACAAACACTTCTGTTCTACATGAAATAAGCTAGAATGAATATCTCTTAGATATCCTAACCAGAATCTTCGTGGCGTAAGCTAGAATGATGGCGGCATTCAAGAGAATCCGGAAGGTCTAAACCTTGTCTGTGGTATTCTGAGTAGGATTCAATGATTGAATGACTGTGACGAGCTTCAAACTCGCGATTGCAGGGCGTTAGTGACAGACGCAAAAGGATAGTAAATCCTATTCCGGCATGATCGAGAACCAACAGATGAATAGCCGTGCCGTGACAGGGTGCGTGAGCAGATTATTCACTGAGAGGATAAGATGAAGCCATTGGCAAGGGTGATGCCTCCAGACGATTAGCCGTGCCGTGACAGGGCATTGGATCATTTTCCCGAGAGATGACCGAAAGTAGCCATTGACAGTGGTGATGTATCACATAAAGCCAGCCATGGAAAGGAGTAAGACTGATTGGATGAAGATAGCAGGAAAGCAGAGGTTCAGAGGAACGAAAAGCATCTCCATTCGCTTATCTGAAATTCCTGCCAATGAATCTACATAAGTATCTCTATCCCTTTTATTGTTTATTTTAATCTAATAAAGTATCATGTTTAAATCCGCCTGACTGAGATTTGCAAGGTGACCATAGCTTGCTTCATACCAACAATCTCCGTGGGATTCGACCCTTACTCACGTAAGGTATTACTTGGACGACCCAGTGCACTTGCTGGTTAGTTGTATCGAAGTTGTGACATATTATGAATTAAGATCAGAGCACCAAGCTTTGGAGCCATTACCAGGATTTGTTTGAGCCTGGAGATCACAATTTCGTGCACCAAGTGCCTTTTCTCTTCTTTTTGGCGCCAACGTTTGACCTCACGTTTGAGGCAAACGTTGGCACAAACGTTGCCTTCCCTTGCTTCCTCTTCAGCCAACGTTTGCCTCAACGTTTGAGGAAAATGTTGGCGCAAACGTTGGCTCTTCTCCAGGGTGTTCTTCATCTGCTTCTCACGTTTGAGTTAACGTTTGAGGCAAACGTTAGCTCAAATGTGAATCCCTCTTTTCAAGCCCATTCTTGCAGCCTTCTTCCAAGCTTTATTCCACCTATCATCAATCAACAATTGTATCAAAGCTATGCCATAATCATGAGAGTTGTTCTTCTTCTTGTCACATGAGCAATTATGGCACAAAAACTCATAAAAATGCATCAATTTATCCATGGTTGATTGAATCAAAGGAAACATGAAATTCAACCCAATTGGCTTACTTATGGCTTAAGAAAGTGCATAAAACTAAATGAAAACAAAGGAAAAAGACTAGTGAAACTAGGCTAAGATGACTTGTCATCAATTCCCTTGTATCACTTTTTCTTTTCTTTTTTATATAGAATATTCATAGAGTTTGAGTGCTATAAGTATTTTTTTTCATTTTATTTGCATCACGAAGCAAACTTGTACAATGATTATTGATTAATGAAAGAGGTTATAATAATTTCATTTTGTGAATTTGTGAATTTAATGAAATATTTCATGTTGTAGTAATTAATTTTAGTATATTTATATTGTGTATAATATTAAATAAAAATAGTATAACTAAAAAAATGTTACTAAAGATCTTTTGCAATATTTTTTAAGTGTTACAAAAAATATCTACGGTAACATTTTTTCAAGTGTTACAAAAAATATCTATGGTAATATTTTTTAAATATTACATAAAATATCTATTGTAATATTTTTTAAGTGTTACAAAAAATATCTATGGTAATATTTTTTTAAGTGTTACCAAGAAATGTCTATTGTAACATTCTCTTAATATTACTATAGAATATCTTTTGTAACATTTTTACTAAATGTTATTAAATCTTTAAAAGAATGTTAGTAAAACTCTTTAGTAACATAGGGTATATTTAACATTTGTTAAATGTTAGAAAAAGTCAATTATGTAGTAGTGTGTTATATTAGATTAAGAAATTACAAAAATAAGTCATTGTAGTTTGATTTTCAATAATTTTATATCTTGTTCTGTTTAGGATCGATTCTTGGTTGAAGAATTTGAAATTGAGGTGCATTTATGTCATTGGTAGCTAGCTTGTCGTAAAAGTTAATTTTAATTTTGATTTTTATTCTTTACTTTTTTTTAGAGAGAGATTTTTTTAAAGAAGTTTGAGGAACTTTGGTGGACACTCTAGGACTTGAACATTGTAATTTGTTGATCCATGACCCTATAAGATTTTTATTTTGCTTACACTTGTTTGCTTTCAACGTATATTATGTACCTTTGTGCAATTTTTTTTATATTGATAATCTTTTGATATTTAGTCTACTTTTGGATAACTAATATAACTTTTTTTAAATTTTAATAATAATATTATTTTGCGCCATCTAATGAATTTATACTAAATATGTATGAACATTTTTATTTATATGCTTAGTTAAATAGTAGTAACAATATATGAATAATTGGATGAGTTTGTCGAGAGATAAAACTGAATTTAGTAATGGTGACAATAATTTCTTAGATTTTACTTATTCTATAAAAAAATTCACAAGGAAAAAAAATCGTATACCCTTATACAAAGTGTTGTAATTTCTTGTGACAACAAAGGCAAATGATTTATATCCATTTGATTGTTTTTGGATTTGTTATACGAGATAAATTCATCATAGGGAAAGCGTAGTCGGCATGGATGTTGATGGTGATATTGATAGTGATAGTGAGAGTAAGACTAACTTGTATGACAACATGGAGGCTTTGTTGAACAATAGATTTAAGGATGTGATACAAGAGGAAAGAATAAAAGAAGGTAAACTACAAGAGACACGCCGAATAGCGGCGGTTTTTTTAGGAATCGATTTTTAACCACCGCGAAACGAAATTTCAGCGATTCCACAAGCGTTGCCTATTTGGGGGGGTGGAGATTTGATTTTGCGGCGGTTTTAGAAAACTGCTGGCACAACCGCTGCAAATTAGATAATTGATTTTGCAGCGGTTGCAGAACTGCTGCTATTTGGTAAATAGTTTTTTTTTAATTGTGGTGGTTTTTAACCGCCGCTATCGTGCACGATGGTTTAAAAAAAATTGTGGCAGTTTGAAACTACCACAATCTGAAGATTATAAAAAAAATTCTAAAAGTCAAAACACTTTGAAATAACCCCCTTTTATGGGTGAAATACCTACGTACGCTAGAAAGGTTGTGAATTTTATCTACATAGCAACAATCAGCAAAAGAAAGATAAAATGCTAACTTAATACATCAACAAAACATGTATATAAACATAATCTTCAGAACTCAACACATTACAAAATTCTAAAGAAAGCACTGCTGAATTATTTACTTTCCATTATATTTCTAACGAATAAGCAAAACCAATTTCTCCATTATATACTTCCCCCAAAGCTGTTCTAAGAAGATACAGATAAAAAATCAACTTTTTAATTTGCAATTCTAAAATAGTCTGATGGGCTAAACCACGAATTTTAGATGTCATAATCATTCATAGTAAGTTTTCAGTTAGTAGACCATATAAGTTATTATTCTAAATGATATAGCAGTTTACTAAATTAAGCTACCTAAAAGGACTTAAAATCAAAAGCCAAGTTAAATTTTCTTTAAATCAATGTCATTATAGATAAATAGAGTTGATACATCATCAACCAAAATTTACAATTACAAAATCCATATTGTAAGAACAGGCATAACCGTTTTAATAAAATAATAATTTTTAAGTGCCTGAAATAGATTCAAAATTTAGAAGTTTTAATTTGAAAATATAAAGGTGAAATTTGAATTCAATGATTTTTTTGAGTTGGAAAATGTATCTTTTACGAAAAATTTTTGTAAAAAAACGTACCGGTCCTTAACCCGGCAGTACCGGCTCTAGTATGTCCGGTACCACGTATTTTGAAAAATAAGATTTTGAAATTGATTTATTGTTTTGAAAGGACAAAAAATAATTTAGAATTGAAAGCCGGGCACTAATCTTAAAGGTTTTTGCCCAAAGTGGGCCAAACGAACCTAAAACGCACACGGGTTGGACCGGACCCAAGTTGCGCCCAAGCCCAACATATATATGCATCCTTTCATGAGCTTTCAGCTCATTATACCCTAATGGAGAGAGGGAAGGCCCTGATGAGAAGAGAGAAGAGAAGAGTTAGGGTTTCACTATTCACCCCAACCTTGTTTTGATCATATCTTAAGCTATGGAGCTCCGATTGACGAGCCGTTTGCGGCCAAGCGAAGTTCTCATCAAGCTGTTTGTTTCTATCTAGGCTTTGCTGGTAAGAAATTGCAACCTAAGCTCTAGTTTGCTGCCCTAGTTTCTGTGCATTTTTGGTTATAGATTTTGATTATATTTTTGTGGTTTTGGTTGTTTAGGGGTGATCTAGCATTGGAATATTGTCGGGTTTTGCCCCAATCACCATTGGATAAGGTAAGAAACCTCTATATCCTTGAAGTTTGATGTAGTGTGAGCTTTAGTTGTTAATGCATGGTTATGTTGTATGTATGAAGCTTGTTTTTGGAGTTGGTGGTGGCTTTTAGTTTGGCTTTGGTGGTTTGGAGCTTGGTGGAAGCTTGCTGGAATCAAGTTTGGTGTTTGAGCATATTGAAAATCGGCTAAGGTATGGTTTTGGTTTCCTTTATGTAATATGTAATGTTTCTGGAAACTTAGACCAGTGGACCTTAGGATAGGATTGAATTGATGATAAATGATGATAATTGATGATGATTGTGATGTTGATACGGGGTATGATGGTCATTGGTGTTAATGATGTATTGTGATGTTGGTTGATGTTGATAAGTGTGTATGTTGATTGTGGTAACATGGATGTTGATAATGATTGCTAATGTTGAGATTAATTGATGAGGAGTATGAATATTGATGTTGATGACAATTGGTGAAGAAAGTGAGTTTTATGAGGATAATTTGAGGAATTGGAAATCGGTGATGGTTATGAGTAGTTGTTGTTTAGAGTGTGCGGGGATTATATCCCTGGCGTGGCAGATTTCTCTGCTGCATGAGTGTGCAGGGCCTATATCTCTGGCGTGGCAGATTTTTCTGCTGTGTGAGTAGTTGTGGTTGTTTCCTTCTCTGCTGCATGAAGTGTGCGGGGCCTATATCCCTGGCGTAGTAGACTCCCTACTGCATGAGTGTGCAGGGCACTATATCTCTGGCATGGCAGAAAAGGCTACATCCGGAAGGATGCGTCGGGTTGGCATTTACGGACCGACAAGTGATATCACAAGCCAATAGGACATGCATTCATCATATGCATCTCTTATGTGCTTGTTTGCTTTGATTACTTGAGTTTGCCTAATTGTGTAATATGCCTACTTGCTTCTTGAATTACTTGTTATATACGATTACTATCTGTATCATACTTGCTTGCATTATCTGTGATTTGTCTGGTGTTGAGGAGGTTAGGTAGGCGGTGACGATGGGATCGCACAGAAGGTAGGTTGGTGAAGGCTGTGGGACAGCGGTGACTAATTTTAGTTAAAAATCCCCTACGTTTAGATAACCCGGTTTATGGTTTATGGTTTAAGTTATTTATTTTTGTTAAGCTTGAATATCTGTTTTCGATGTGAAGTTCTATGATTGCCTTTGGCATCCCGGAACCTTACATCTTATATATTGGGCACTGTTACCATATTGAGAACCTCCGGTTCTCATACCATATGTTGTTGTTGATTTTCAGATGCAGGTCATGATTCACCTCAGTGAAATTGCGGACATGGTGACAGAGCGGGGTATGGTTTCTTCTTGGTTTATTTCTATTTTATTTTGTTGTAGTATTTTCTCTCACCCTTTCTGTTTTAGACTTTATGGCCTTAGAGGCTTACATGAGAGATAAGTTGTATAAGCTATTTTAACTCAAATACGCTGTATTTTTCTGTTTGTAACTAGTCGGCCTAAACTCCGTGGGCTACGACTAGAGTTCTTTTGTTTATTACACTTATGTATATCTATCTTGACTATTATTTTATTAAGTCTCATGTTGTACCCTGTGCCTTTACGCTTTTAGTTATCGTGTGTGGATGCCTCGCGCTTGTAAATCTGCTTTATGCGATTTTGAACTTTATTCCTTCATCGGGCTCCTAGTGTTATTATCTCCTTCTATATTTATTAATGTATAAGCTTTAGAACTGTCGTGACACTTTGTTATTCTTTGCCTTACGACTAGAGGTAAGGCTTAGGGTCACAGGCTGTTACACATATTACATATATGCATATTCATTCACAAAGAGATGAGCAAGGATAACTGAGAGTAGGATAAGAAATTTGCTAAAAAAAATTAATAAAATAAAACACCAAGATCATCCCCCACAGATGCAATAAAACACTTAATTTTTTTGCATATGATTGATGGAAATTCAATTGAACCAATCATGAGCAGAGGAGAAAAATCTCATATTTCTTCTTTATATGCAAAAAAATTAAGTACGAAGGAGCAGCATTTAATTAATCTCATATTTCTTCTTTATATGCAATAATTAATCTCATACGATTAGGGCCTTTGTGGTATAGGCTAGAACCCAAGGAGCAGCGTTCTCTGATCCGGAAGATCCGACCTTGTCTGTGGTATTTTGAGTAGGATCACCAAGGGAATGGACTGCTAGAGCTTCACCCCTGTTCAGATTGGATGACCCCTGACCCGGCGTTTGATCTGAAGCAGAGGAGATTAATGACCGCTGACTCGGCATTAATCATATACAGCCTGCCATGGAATGAATCAATCAAAAGTTGGAGTTGATGGTGAGAAAAGTTGATCTAGAAGGAAGAAGCATCTCTGAAGCCTCAACCGTTTTCATACCATTGATTTCACACCTATCTAGTAACGTTTTATTTATTTATCTGTTTTAAGTGTTCTCTCATGACAACTATATTTTCTATCCACCTAACTAAGATCTACAAGGTATCCACTTCTTGCTCAAACCAACAATCTCTGTGGGATCGACCCTCACTCACCTGAGGTATTACTTGGACGACCCGGTATACTTGCCGGTCTATCTGTGCGAAACGTGCAGAGTCAGTTTTGTGCACCAGACGAGCGGAACGCAAACTGAGAGGAGAGGGACTCGCCAGAGGAAGAGAAAACCCTGTCGTCGTGCCTGTCTGCCAGAAAATAGCGATACGGTTTCGAGTCAAAGGCTCCTATTTTATTATTAAATATATGGAAGTCGTTGTAATATCCTTGCTGTTATAGTGACGCAGCCGGAACCATGACATTCTGGTAGTGAGGGTGTTACATTATGGTATCAGGGCAGTTTTTCCTGTAAAGTCTGAGGAATGGACTGACTATGCCTTAGTTGCATACTCTGAGTGTCTGTCATGTACTAGGTCTTGTTTGAATGACAAGAATTAGAGCTTTTTGCACATGACTGCCTATTGATTAATGTTGTTAGTCTTCCATTGCATACATCACGGTATTAAGTTTGGCCGGCTTAACACTGATAGTTTATGTATATGAGAGCACTAACGTGTTATCCTAGGCAAAATAGAACTAATAGGTAACGCATATTGTGGGGTTTGGAAAGTGTTAAAGGTTGAAGTTTGGGGAGTTGAAGCTCTGAAGTTGGTACGAGATAAGTGATCGGATATTAAGCACGTCGTTTTAACCCCAGCTTATTTTATAACCTTTCGCCGACTTGTTTTACCATCGCATGTTTGAACTATATCATCTTTTACATCAAGCTTGCCTTGCAACTTCAGCTTTGTAATCGTACTTCCACCCTTATACCTTTATGCCATATGAATCTCCTGGTGTTTGCAACTACACACACACACGCACGCACACACACACACACACACACATGTATTGAGACTTTTTGCTTTTTCTTAATATGTTCAAAAGTGATGCTAATATGAACCTCTTTCATTTGGTAGCAATTCTTGAGGACGAAATTTTTTATAAGTAGGGTTGGATGTAAGATTCAGAATTTTTAAAAATTAAATAATAAATTTATTTATAATTTAATTTATTTAATTAAAATTTTATTTTTAAGAGATTTTATATATAAATTAAGCAATTTCTTATTTATGATTTAAAACTTTAGTAATTGGATAATAATAAGAATTTTATTTGCTTTAAGTTGAATAGGTTTTTAACTTTATTTTATACTTATAAAGGAAATTGATTTTTATGATCTCAAATAATTGAATTAGAGTATTTATTTGAAAATAAATTTTAAGTTGATAACTAAATAGTACTTTTATAGATATTATTATCGAATTAAGATTGGTTTTTAATTACTCTATTACCCTAATTTTATTAAAATTACCTAAACTACCCAAAAATCTCCGAATTTATCCCACTAACCCTAACCTAACCTAGCCACCACCTCACCGCCACTCACCCACCACCACACCCTCTTTCCCCAAATACACACACACAACACAAACCACACACACACCAATGGAAAAAGAAAAAGAAAATGGGAAAAGGAAAGAGAGAAGAAGGAGATCAGAGGGAAGGGGAGAGCCGAGAAGAAAAGAGAGGAAGGAGAGGTGGTTCCGGCGAGGAGGAACGCCGCCGTTGTTGTCGAACTGTCACCGAAGGAGAGATACACACATGAGAGAGACGAGCTCGCGAAGAGAGAAAGAGAGACTGACGGAAGAAGGCACGCCCACGAAGAAGCTGCGTCCTGTGCCGCTGTGCCTCATCGCCGAAGATCCACTGCAAAACTGTCACTGTCATCGAGCCTGAGTCGGACAGGAGAGAGCGCAAGTGAGAGGAGGAGCCGTTCATCATCGCGTCTGTTGCTGCGAGCTTGCCGTCGGGATTGCCACCATCGCCACCATCGAAGCTTTGTTGCCGTCGCCCCTGTTCGGGTCGTAACTGGACAGGGTCACCGCTGCCTGAAATGAGATAGGACGAGCAGAATGCAAACTAAGAGGAGAGGCACTCGTCAGAGGAGGAGAAAACTCCGCCATCATGCCTGGCTGCCGTAAAACAGCGATACGGTTTCGAGTCAAAGGCTCCTATTTTATTATTAAATATATGAAAGTTGTCATAATATCCTCGCTGTTAGAGTGGCTCAACCAGAAGCGTGATATTCTGGTAGTGAGGGTGTTATGAAGAGAGCAAAATCGTCGGCTAAGAATTTCTTCTCGGTTAAAGGAAATAACTTCGTTGCAAGTATAGTTCCCAACCGACAAGCAATGCTCAATCAAAGTTTAAATTGGTTGTCACTAGTTCAACCCCAATAAAAATAACCGAGAGTATTAATCCCAGGTCGTTCTCCCTAGGAATTACAATGAAGTGCTTTATTATTGGCTATGAAGGGACAAGGGGTTTGGTTTATAAGAGGGGCAAGAAAATAAATGACAAGAAAAGTAAAGTAAATAATTAAAGAAAGTAATTAATAAAGAGAGACATTCATGGTAAGGATTGAGAATATTGGCTTTCGATCCTAGTCACTCATAACAATAATTAACAAGAATTTATCATATTTCGTCATCTCCAACAATGGAAGAAGGTACAATGTTATCTTCACATTGAGAGAAAGTCAAATAAGACTAGCTAATCTCAATCCAAAAGTCCTAATCAACTCACTAATTGAATTAGCAAGAGATTAGAGTCAATGGAAACAATACTAGCTAACAACTCTAGATCACCAACGTAAGTTGGGTCTTAATGACTCAAAATTGCCTAATTCCTCTTTTCAAGCCAAAAATGCTCAAAAATCTACTCTAACAACCAGCCAAGCATTTTGTCAAACACTTGGAAGGTCTAAAAGAAAAGCATGGTAAATTGACAACAAGATTATTAAATCTACAACTACCCAATACAAGAAATTAACAACAACTCAATTAAACAACAAAGGAATATAAAACATGAATTGCATTAAAAGGAAATCCAAATCCAATAATAGTGCATCAACATAAAAGATACATCAAAGGGGAAATTGACAAGAAAACTAAGAGAACATAGATATAACAACAAGAAATTGAAATGGAAATAAGATGAAAACAGGAAACTAAACCTAGATCTAAGAGAATTTAACCTAATTCTACCCTAATTCTAGAGAGAAGAGGGAGCTTCTCTCTCTAGAAACTAACTACATGCTTCCTAGTCTACAACTAATTGCTCTCCCTTGTCCAATCTTCAATTTTGCATGAAATAATCTCTGGAATCAGTTGGATTTGGGCCTGGGAAGCTCAAAAATCGCCTCCAGTGTTTTCACTTTAATAAGGTCACGTGCGAGCTGTGATGCGTACGCATGGGTCACGCGTACGCGTCGCCTGGCGACCTCATCTCCACGCGTGCGCGTCGATGAATGCACTCCGAATCCTTGATTTTCCATGAATTCTCTACTTTGCATGCTTTTCTCTTCATTCTTTTGATCCATTCCTAGCCCTTTTTCAACCTGAATTCACTAACAAACACATCAAGGCATATAGTGGAATCAAAGGTGAATTAAAACTAGCAAATTAAAGGCCTAAAAAGTATGTCTTCACACTTAAGCACAAATTTAAGGAGACTTACAAAACCATGCTATTTCATTGAATAAATGTGAGAAATTTTGATAAAATCTCCTAAATTAAGCACAAGATAAACCACAAAATTGGGATTCATCATGTTACATTTGTCCATTAGACAGTATGTAGAGTGTACGTGTAAAATCCAAGAAATTAACTAGTAAATTGATTAACTAAAACTATGTTAATTGGGATTAAGGCGCCCGGAATATGCAAAAATATTAGAATATATAATTTAGAAATTTAACAGTAAAATTTGGATTAAGAAAATTAAATTAATCGCGAAAATATAATTATTTTGGAAAAAATACATACCAGCGTTAAAATTGTCAATACAGGATTAAATCTGTCCGGTACTATGAGTGAGAAAAATTAAAAATGTGAAAATGATAAAAAAAATATTTAGAACGTAAGCCCGAGCTCTTATCTTAAAAGTTTTGGCCTAAAGTTGGGCTACACTTAGGTCCAAGCCCAAGTATATAACACCACACTTAATGAAATTTTAGCCACTCTCCCTTCATTTTTGGGAGAGACACATGAAGAAGATAAGAGAGGGAAGAGGGAAGAGAGAAACCATACCCTAGCATTATTCACCATACACATTTAATCTATCATAACTTTTGCTCCGGAGTTCCAATCGCCGCACTGTTTGCGGTCACGCAAAGCCTATCTCCTCCTCTTCAATGCTATTTGATTGGTTTTGTAAGTAACCCAAAATTCTAGCTCCAGTTTTCCATTCAAATATGAATTCATGTTTTAAGCTTAGGTATTGAGGATTTTTGGTGATTATGATATTATAGGAGTTCTCTAGCTTGTGTTCTTGGTGGTTTTGATGTGAATTTCCAAAATCACAAACGATTGACAAGTGCATCGAGTCGTACCAAGTAATACCACGAGAGTGGGTTATCATTCCCACGAGGATTAACGGACTAAGCAGACAATAGTCAATTGATTATTCTAGTCAGACAAGCACAACCTTAGGGTTTCAACAACAAATAGCATGAAAACAGAAAATTAAACAAGAGCAAACTAAAATTGGTTGAGAGAGTAATATAATTAAGAGAATTAAGGTTTCAGAGATGTTGAGACTTCTGGAAAAATACTTTTCACATTCCATCTTGATCATGCAAAGATGTATCTATGGCAAATCATTAGTATTCAAACTCCAATTCCTTGGTAATTCAATTTCTTTTTAACCTAATTATTCACTAGTCCCTTAGTCAATTATTTAAAAAAAGAGGTGAAGTGCTTTCATTGATTTAAGAAAAGAGGTAAAGCGCTTTCACTAATTATTCACTAATCCCTTAGTCAATTATTTAACCTAATTATTCACTAATCCCTTAGTCAATTATTTAAGAAAAGAGGTGAAGCGCTTTCATTGATTTAAGAGCCACACAATTCACAAGAATTATTCCTAGTTGATTCAATGTCACTTATCAGGTCTAGTTTTTAAACTTAAGAATTGTGAGAAGAAATTTTCAAACTTAATTCAATTAATTAACTTTTTCAAGATATTAAAAGAATTCAAATCAAAGAAGAATTATTTTCTAACACATTCAAATCCTTTGGATGAAGAGCGAAAACTTTTTCTTAAGAAAACATCAATGCATTAATCAAGATAGAAAAGCTATAACATTAGTCCATGGGAATCAACAGAGCTCCTAACCTTAACCAAGGAGATTAGTGACTCATGCTTCAAAAAAAAAACCTAAATTTTTATGAATTGTAAACTGCTGAAGAAGAGAACGCCTATGTGACTTTTCTCCGTATATACTAAAACCTAAACAAAATCTAAGCATTAAATACAAATTTAATTAAAACAAAAACTAATCAAATCTTTTGCAATTAATCTTCAATTCTTCTAGTCATTCAGGTCCATGACTTGATGATTCAATCCTTGACCTGGTGGTTTATTATGGGCTTGAGGAGAGCTTTCTTTCAACATGTGAACTTGGACCTTTGGAGGCATGTGACAAGTGTAATGGTGCATCAAATTGGCCCTCTGGAGTTCTAGCCCAACATGCCACGTCTTGCATCTGCGTGTGGCATGCCCACTTTTTCTTCAATACTGTGAGTTCCAACCATTGCCTGTGATATGCCCTGGCCTTGGCGTATTGCACGCCAAGTTTTCAAATTCACTAGGGTATGCCTCTTTCTCTCTCTCTCTCTCTCTCAATCCACTCTTAGTCTCGATCCCTATCTCCTTCCTGCTCAGCCCTCACCCAAACACCCACTATCACTAGCCTCATTCATTCTTCTTCTCCGTGTCGGTGCTGCTCTGCTCGCCTTCTTTTCTGCACTACACTACTTGAAGACTTCTCGCGTTGCTCTAATCTGCTCTGCGTGTGAAGTGCGAATCTCTCTGTCCTCTTGCGACTAAGTCTGGCCACCATCATTAGCCCCTGCAAAAGTCAGTTCCGTTACCACCAGTAGTTCCTGCGAAGCTTAGTCACATCACTTTTCTGTTTCACTTTGCCACTACCTCTACTATGATTTTGTGTCGTTGCTGCTTCTGCTATATCGCTGTTCTTAAACTTTGTTTCTTATCGTATCTGTTGCAGTAATATAATGTTTAATCATCTTTTGTATAATGATATTGCTTAGATCTATTATTTGAATATATATTGTACATGGTATTTAAATTTATATGTAAGTATATTTATTTTGGTGCTGATAAAAAAAGATAGTATTTTTTTTTATTTTTGTTTTTTCTAATTCAAATTTGAGTTTAAATTTGGTGCAAACAATCTAAAAGAAACGGCCCAAAATATGAAATTTTTTTTAAATCTAAGTTAGATTTGGGTCAGATTATAATTTAGATCTGAATCTAGATCAAATCAAATTTGATTTTACTCTACCTATAAACACTGCTTTTATTCAGTGTACATCGTCTATACAAAATTAGTAGATGTAATTTTTTAGTGAGCTAAGGTAGTGGTTTAAAATTAAAGCTAATTTATTACCGGGTTAAATCATAAATCAAATTCAGTTTTAGGGGACCGCGATCAAACTAGTTGGGCTTGATTAAGCTCATGTCCATCTATAATTACTAGATCTAGTATTACAAACTTTTTCAAATTAAATGGACCAGTACCGTTCGAAAAAGAAAAAAAAAAATGGACCACTTTCATAATTTCCGTTTTCTTATTTCTTTCTTCTTCGCTGAGCAGAATTAGTTCAACTTTAGAAGAAGCTAATTCAATGAATGAAAGTAGACTTGCACTATTTTTTGAATAAAAAAAATTTCAACACAACACCCAGTGGAGTATATATGTCTACTATTTTTACGTTATTTCAAATATTCTCGTTAATAACTAGTGGAATCAAACAGCACACCACTCTTTATAGCTATTGAATGACCTGTTAATAATTTTTGCAACCTCTGTTGTTATATATATTCAAAAAGATATTTTTATTCTTTCCAACCAAATATTTTAAACAACAGTAAAAAAAAGTCAATAGTCACTTATGCACTTCCTTTCTCATTAAAACTACTATATATTCAGCTCTCAAAATATTACTTTATTGTTTTAAAAAAGATCTAGTGTAAGACCAAAATAAAAAAAATTAAGCACATCATACTTATCAAATAAATTTACAAGTAACAAATAAATGTTGAATAGATTTAACATTATTCTTACAAAGCACACATATATTAGCACTTTGACCAATAATATTTCATCTACTCAAATAGTCCTTAGTATTAATCCAAGGATCGGAACAAAAACAAAGTAAACTATAATTTATTATATCGTCTGAGATAGTTACTACTAACAAACATACACAAATTAATTAACAGAACATAAGTATTTGTTATCACCCTTATAAAGCTTACCGAGCCGGTTTCTTCAATTAATATGAAACTTGTAATTGATCCTCTCACACTTAAGATTGGAGATGTAAGAAATGACTCAACTAGAATATATATTTTTTTTTTAATAAAAGAGTTCAACACACAATAAAGTGGAGCGGCAAGGTTACCAACAGAGTCTCAAAACAAAAATACAGAAATAAAAAGAAAAAATAAAAATAAAAAAATAGTGCCTTCCAGCAATTTTTTGTGTTATCTCCGACATTGCCATCAATAATAAAAGGGATCCAAGTTACACCAATCTCTATAACTGATCAAAGATTTGTGGAACACCTTTTCAGCTCCAGACTCCTTGTTATTAAAAATCCGCCCGTTCCTCTCTAGTCACACATTCCAAATAACTGCAAAAAAACATATGAACCACTTCTTCCGCTCCTCTTTTCTGTTGACAACGCCCGTCCAACTCTCAAAATGTTCTTTCAATGAGCCCGAAACAGTCCACTTCCTCCCAAGGTCAGATAGCCAAGCACCCCACACCTGTCAGGTAAATTCGCAACCAAGAAACAAGTGATAGATATGTTCAATATCTTTATTACACAATACACACATGTGATCATCGTGGCTAATAATTCCTAGCCTAAGCAGCCTCTCTTTGGATTAGTCTAATAGTTAGTTCACTAATCCATTTAATTAGGTGTTGGGTTTTCAATCCCATATTGTTTATGCAGCAATCCATTAACCATCAAAAATCCTTAAATAGAGTTATGATCCACGACAAATTAATCTTTAGACTGTCGGAACAAAAAATTACAGCGAAAACATATATATAAGATATATGATAGAATATGCATGATATTTTGTTAGAATTCCAAAAAATTAATGTCAGAAGTGATGAAGGATAACTTAAATTTATAAATCGTTCTACACAACCATATCTTCATATTTCCCATTTTGTTCCCCTTATAGCACATAAAAGTCTTCTTTCAAATGTTTAATTAATAAATTAGATACCCTAAAATCGAATTCGAATCACGGACATGTATTCAAATTCAAACTTTCGCATGTGTAACGGGTCCAATCATAAGTGCCACCCAATGGAGAAGTTCTTAAAGCAAAAGAATTATCTTGCAAATTTTCAAAAGAAAAAAAAAATGAAAATAAAAAGATCACAAAATCTTTTTCTTTCAATCCACCGGCACTCTCCAATGTATGCGAGATATTTACTTCTAAATGTTTCAAATCTTATTGTGGAATCAAGTTTCTTCATAGTGCAAAATTTTGCGATCGAGTTATAGACCCGCAAATTCATGTAGCCCCCACATACTCACAAGTCACAAAAATCCAAAACCTAATTACCTGATTACTCTGCCAACTACTAAAGCTCTCTGATCATGTTCACACATGGTCATTTTTCGTTAGCTTAATTCTTAAATTTCCCTACCACGTTTAGTTTTTTAAAAATAACAATCATTGTACGTTCACTCAATAGTTACAAGTTGCAAGAAACAACTCATCAACCCACCTTTGGCCCCTCAAATCAAGCACCACACGACCGCTATATAAGCCACTACTCCCTTCAAACAACCCTCATCTTCGTCAAAAACACTCCTAAACCCTAGTAGTAAAACTTGTGATCATAACAAAGACTTAGCTACTAGCTTCAAGAGTTTAAGATGGCTTCCAAAACACCTTCTTCCATTGCTCTTTTCCTCATTGTCAATATCCTCTTCTTTTCACTCGTCTCCGCCTGCGGGACTTGTCCTGGTCCTAACCCGAAGCCGAAGCATCATAAGGGCAGTCCAGGACAAGGCCCTTCACGCGGTTCCGGTGGTTCTGGTGGCTCGACGCCTTCTGGTGGATCCACTCCATCAGGCGGTGGTTCCACTCCCTCAGGTGGAACTACTCCTTCTGGTGGATCCACCCCATCAGGCAGTGCGTCATGTCCACGTGACGCACTCAAACTCGGCGTCTGTGCAAATGTACTCAACGGTTTATTGAATGTGACTCTGGGTCAGCCGCCAGTGACCCCTTGCTGTACTCTTCTCAATGGTCTCGTCGATCTCGAAGCCGCCGTGTGTCTCTGCACCGCGCTTAGAGCAAACATTCTCGGCATCAACCTCAATCTCCCCATCTCCCTTAGCTTGCTCCTCAATGTCTGCTCAAGGCAAGCTCCACGTGGCTTCCAATGTAACTAAGCACAAAAACATGATGCTTAGTGTTTCATATAGTTCTGGCTTTAATTTACTTCTGCATTCAAGATCCCATTGATCACTATTGTGTGATATTTACGTCTGTGCATGGATGATTAACTGCTTGTTATATTGTCCCTTCAATTATTCACTGTATGTTTCTTAGTCATGGTGCAATAGCTCCAAAGCTGTTGAATTAGTGTTCTTTACTCCATTGAGAAATTATTATATTTACTAATAATCATTCCTTCTAAACTTAATTCTTGTTTTTCTCTTAGTTTCTTTTTTTCCTTTTGAGTAAACTACTATTTGGTCTCCAATATTTAGCTTAAATCTCAATTTAGTTCTTAATATTCTAAACACCCTATTCTAATATCAACAAGTTTTAAATAGATTGAATATATTGTCTTACCATTAAATTTAACTCAAATAATTAACGAAAAATTTTTTATTTTAATAATTATTAATGAATCAATTTTACGTACTGAAATTCAACTGTTATATTAAATTTTAAATATGTTAATTATTCATATCAAATTTAATTGTAAAATAATATTGAATTTGTTTAAAATTTTGTAGAACTAAAATAAAACGTTTAAAACATTAAAAATCAAATTAAGATTTGACCTAAACATGATTATAATAGCATTTATTTTTTTCTAACTAAATAATATTGATTATTCAAATAATAATGTTTAAGAGATAACAAAAAATCAATTCAAATAGTATAAAATTATTTTATTTAATATTTATTAATTATTATTAAAATAATTATATAATTTTAGATATAATAAATATATAATTATAGATATTATATATATAAAATTTTAGATATTAGATTAAATAAAATAATTTATTTATTGTTCCTATATGATTACCTTTAACTGAATTATTGTTTTTCTTTTCAAAAATAAACGGTGACATTGAGATCTGAACCTAATTATATATATATTTTCACTATTCGATTATATCTAGAGGTCGATTAACTAAACTATATATGGCCCTTGTCCCTTCCTTTCTCAAGTCCCCAACAAAACATAAAATAAGAAGAAAAAAATCTTTTAAAAAGAAGAAATGTTAAAAAAAGAAAAAGATAAATACTTAAAAACCCTGCAATGAGCCCGTGAGTTATGTGTGCTATATGACTCACGAACGGCTATTATTTTAATTTGCCACGAAATAAAGTAATTAAAGCTTATTATTAATTAATTAAGCTAATGAAACCAAATCTATAACTGAGGTTTAATTAGGCCAACTCGATTATTTCCGTTACTGGTAATTGCAATTAATATTTTAATAACTGAATGGTTTTTATGTACAAGCATCATATTCGATCCCTTTTAAAATATATGATTGGGATCTAGCTATCAGCTGGTATGTCGTTTTTCTTTTTGGACTGGTATCCCAGGAATTAAATATCGAAATACTAATTCATAAAAAAAATGAAAAATAATAAAACTGATGAATACTTTATCTCTTTTCTGAGTGACAGTCGGGTACATTGGATTTGTTGAAGTTTAGGGCAAAATAGGATTTAGATTTTCAAAGCACTATTTGTCCCGTGACATGCAACGTGCGCAGAGTTCATATATGGAGGTAGAGTATATTATTTATTCATAAGGGTGTGCTGCTATTTTCGCTCATTAGCATTTAGTTTTTACTGAATTATGTTACACCAACATAATTAACTATATACTTATAGTGAAATACGATTATTATCACCTATTTATATTTATAGTAAAAATTTATATATAGATAATATATCAAACTTTATAAGAAATATAATAAAATTTGATTCATGCATATTAAAATAATCAAATTTCATAAATAATATAGTAAATTGTATTTATTTTTGTTGCTAAAATATAAATATATAAAATTGTAAAAATATAGTAGTAACTAATTTTTAATGTTTATAAAATGTTTAAGTATTTTACTATGAAAAAGTTTAATTATTTTATAATTAAATATTTTGATTATTATTGCTTTGATAAAAACTATTAAATAACACATATAAATATGATGAATATTTTATGATGTTCATTGGACATTATATATATATCATGTGCAAATTGAAAACTTCTGTAATTCTGTAGGTTTTTCAACAAAGGATTGATCACATAGGTTGAGCCATGTGCCTTAGCTGTAAGCCTGTAAAAGAAAGATAAGCAAGGATTTGGAATATATTTACGTACATTGAAATCCACTATTTTTCAGGTAACAGTAAATTTTTTAAATTTTTTTTCATATTAAATTTTAAATATTAAATACTAAATTATAAATACAAAATTTTAAATTTTAAATTAAATAAAAATAAAAAAACAAATTTTAAACTCTAAATAATAATAATAATAATAATAATAATAATAATAATAATAATAATAAATTGTTGGAAGAAAGTTATTTGACTATCCATTCAACCTATTTTAACAAAATTAAGACGACCAACCATCAAAATGCAAAAAATTATAATATGTACACCCACTTAGAAAGGCTTACTTATAAGTTATAATAAAAAAAATAGAATTATTTTCAGTGGTAAAAAACGAATGGAGCAGCATATAGCACCTAAGAACACACACACACAAAAGGTGGACGATTAAGGAGTCACGGGATGGAATTAAATGAGCTAAAGGTTGACAAGCTCAGGTAGCATTCCACTAATTAATAAAGTTGGCTAGAAATTTAGACATTAAGTTTTGTAAAACAATGAGAAAAAGTATTTGTCTTATAGAGCTTTTATGATCTAAAGATCTAGAGTTTAATTATTATTAATTTTAAAAAAAATTTTTTAGTATAAAATAAATAAAAAGAAAAAAACAAACTATATACAAAATTAAATAAATCTAAAAAGATACTCTTGTATAAGAAAACATACTAGAAATATAATTATAAATATGACTCTTATTATTAGTTTAAGATTTTGAGAGATAATTTTATGGCAAATACGACATAGTTACTTAATAAAAGTATAAAACCATACACCGTTATTGAAAAAGCCATCAATTAAGCTGGAAAAGCTGAAAATGTTACTTATTAGCATGCAAAGAGTTTCTCCTTTGCATTGCAATGAAGCTTCAAATTATATATATATATATATATATATATATATATATATATATATATATATATATATATATATATATATATATAGTGTCTATAGTGGTTACAATGTCTTAAAAAATTATTATTAAAATTAAAATAATATTTTTTATTATTTAACTATACTTAAAAAAAAACTATTATTAAAATATAAAAAATATAATTTTAAGTTTAACCATACTTATCATAGTTACAGTATATATGTGTGTGTGAAGAGAATCTTTCTATGTTTAATTAGCCACCAAATAAAAGAAATTAAATCGTCACACTGTTTTTATCTGAAAGAGGAGGGAGATAATGACATAACTAAAATTGACATACCTATCGGTAAGTACGGGTCACTTTTTCTAATATAATTAATGATTTTACTAGTGGTTAAAATTAGGATTTTATTAGTCTGTGTTTTAAGGATATTGGTTAAGGTATATTATAAAAAAATATTTTAATATTTTTAATATATTTAATATATTAAAAACATAAAAAATTATTTTTATAATAAATAATATTAAAATATTTTTTATGGTATATTTAATTAATCCTCTTAAAACACAAAATAATAAAACCCTTAAAATTATAATTTAAGATGACATTATTGTTGAAGCAAAAAGTATACCTGGCCTGGTAATTACTTAAAATGTACAAGCTTAAACTCTCATCACATGCTTAATATTAGGGGTGTACATCGGATAAAATTGGGTTCGTTTTGACTCAGATTTGACTCTGAATAATGATTGGATCTATTTTTAAGATTTTATCCGATTTTAATTAAATCTAATAAAATCACACTACTTTCGGGTCATACTAAAACCAGGTCTAAATTGGTGAAGTTCGGATCTTGATAAATTTTATGTCAAAAAATTAGGGTAAAGAATATTTTTTATCCCTGAAGTTTGGCAAAAGTTTTAAAAATACCCTTAAATTTTATTTTGTTTTAATTTTGTCCCAAAAATTTTTTATTTGCATCAAATATACTCCCGATGGCTGAATTTTCAAAAAAATTAAGACCAATCTAACAATAATGCATGAAAATGATGCTTGATTTACTTGTGTTGAGGATTGTTCTTGTGAAATTGTTGTTGAATTGGTCTTAATTTTTTTTAAAAATTAGCCGTCAATGCATATTTGATACAAATCGAAAATTTTCTAGAACAAAATTGAAACAAAATAAAACTTAGGAGTATTTTTGAAACTTTTATCAAATTTTCGGGACAAAAAATATACTTTACCCTATAAAAATTATGATGTACTTAGTTATAAAAAAAAATATATTTGTTATTAAAAAATTGATATCTATATTTGTACTTAAATTTGTTCATAAATTCTAATTTCATACTTTTTTTTTTTAATTTAACAAATATGATTAAAAATAAAATAATAAATTTATAATTAATATAACATAATATTAAAATTAATTTAAAATATAAATATATTTTTTAATCTTTTTAAAATATACATAACATCAGATAAAATCAAATTCCTCTCGATTCAAATTTGACATATTTTTAAAACTTTTATATAATTTTAAATCTAATAAAATTACACCAAATTAACTTTTAAAATATTTGGACCTGAGACGACGGGTTCGGATAATGTACACCCTTATTTTTTTTGGTGACAATGTACACCCTTATTTAGTATAGTACTTTTCTATTCTTACTATATATCGTTCCTACTTTTTCGCCTTGGCTCTACATGCAAACATTTGAGGATTTTTCTACCGTATAGATTGAAAAAATTATCTAGACGTGTAGAACATGACGTGTTGGGACCGTATGAAGAACACCTGCTGGGTCTGCTAATGAGGATGGTAGGTTCTTTTTTTGTGATTTGGGCCCGTCTTTGAAGTATGAAAGACTGGGCAGTGGCCAGCGGAGTTTCTCTATCTTAATGTTTGTAGTGTGTATTGGTGGCCTAGAAGAAAAAGTTAAAAAACATTTGAACCGTTTTTGAGTTGCATTGGAAAAACTTGAAAAATTCACTAAATTAATATTTGAACTAATTTGGAAAAAATTTGAGGGATTTTTTTAATTGCATTGGAAAAACTTGAAAAAATTCACTAAATTAATATTTGACTTAATACCAACAAAAAATATTTAACTTGATTCGGAGAGAAAGTGTTTGACATTTAAAAAAATTTAGATATTAAAATTATCTTTTAAAATAAAGTTTGTTTATTTATATAAGAAATTTAAATTGTAAATTTAAGTGTTAACTCAAACTCTATTTGGTGGGTTTGTACGAGTAATTAAGGATAAAGTTAAAATAATGTTATACGTAGTGATAGATTTAGAAAATTTAAAAAATAAAAACAAAAATATATATATTAAAATAAATTTTGTTAAACATTATTAATTATATTATATATATGAGGGATATGGAAATTAGAAAGAGTTGGTGTACAATTTTCATCCTTAAAATATTATTTAGTATATATAATTTATAAAAAACTTTTTTGTACTATTTTTAAAATTTGACCTTAAAATCTCTTAATTAAATTATAAATAACTTGTCACTAATTCTAGTTTCTATTTATTTTTATACATATTTAACAATAAAAAAAGTGAATCAATAAACACATTAGTATCTATTTTGATACTCTAACATTTATAATTTAAAACTCAAATTATACATAAGTACCAAAAGAAAAGCTAAACCTATATATGAAAAATATATTGATATAAAATAATAAAAACTTATCTTACAATGATTTTTCTTTTTTTTTTTTTATAAATAGTTAAATATTTTTTATATATTTTTTAATTTAATTTTGATATATTATCAATTTAAAGATTTTACGTATTCATTTAATTATGCATTGTAACATAAAAAAAATTACCTTTTATATTTATCACGGAAATACTTCTTTAAAAGAATAAATATATATTTTAATACATCGATTCTCAATTTTAAATGCAAAATAGATCATATTTTTGTTTAAAAAGGTGTTATTTTGCAATTCGTTTTTTAAATTTTAATTATTTTAATGTTTAATTTTATGGTGGGTTTAAAAACCAAAAAATAAGTAAATTTAGAAGTGAATAATTAACCAAAAATTATTTTTTAAAAAAAATAAAAATCTACTTTAACTTTTAAAATTTAGAGTTGAAACTTCAAAATTAAAATATAATTTTTATTTGTGTTCAATTTTTCTTCTATCTTATTAGTTGCCACTCGTTACTAATAAATCAATTTTCAGGCATGTATATATAATTTCACTTTACCATATGCTCTGAGGTTCACATATAACATAACAACAATAATAATAACATTATTTTTAACATAATAACAATAAAAACACTTGGCCCAACCTTATGCCTTTTTCTGTGGGCTGCCCAATATCCATGACAAAAAAAATGAATGTCATTAACACAGTAATAGCATTTGTAACCTAGTTCTTAGTTGGAGAGATATATTTTCTCTTAATAGGAGAGACCCTATGTTCAATCACTCCATTAAGAGCACCTCTAACGGTGAACAAATGAAGGTCTCATTTATTGTTTGTCTGACAAAAGATGAAGACCAACTGTTGGAGCCAATTAAAAATTAAGGCTTTGTTGAGAGACTTAGTTTATTTTTATTTTGATCAATCATATTCTAACATGTGGTAATTAAGTTAAAAAAAAATTAAATAATATGCTATTAGTATAATAACTAACTTTGCATAATATGTTAACCATATATATATATTTAACTTTACATATATAATTAAATATTATAATTATTTATAAATTAAATATGATTTAAGTATTTAATATAGTTATTTAAAAAATTATATTAAATAATTAAATTATATTTAATTTATTAATAATTATAATAATTAATTATAATTCTATTTAATTAATAATTTATATTAATTATTTAAATCATAATTAATATAAATAATTAAATTAATATTAAATATTAATTATATTATTATATTAAATTAGCCGTTGTAAAACTAGCTGTTGCAAAATTAGTCATTGGAAACTAGCCGTTATTATGTTACTGTTATCATCATTAACAAATTAATATTCTGTTACTATATATATACCACTTAGATACACTTCTATTCTCACACTTTCTACTACTCTTCTTCATCTTCCAAGTTTACAAAATCAAAGTTCTGCTAATATTATTTTTTGTTTGAAAGAATAGATCCAAACCAACTCAACTCTTTCTTCAATTACTTACAAAATTTTTCTCAAATTCCAAATACCCAACAATCTCAAACCGCAAACTCTCAAGTTCCAAATCAAAACTTCACACTACCGAATACATTTCAAAATCCAAATCAACAAAATCTTTCTAATTTCAATTTTCAAGCTCCTTATAATAATCAATTTCCTATATTCCAATCGCAAAACCAAAATTCACAAACACCACATTTTCCATTTTCATCCATATTTAACCCCTTTATCGGAAATGTTACTCCAACTTCCTTGCCGTTTCCAACTCAATTTAGTGCATCAAGACATAACTCATCTGGTGTTGGTGGCTCTTCTAACCCATCCTCTCAGAATCCTATACAATCTAGTCCAAATTCGCAATATTCAGAATTTGCCAACCCTCGTGGATTAGATGCTATCGACCTCAATGATGATGATATTGAAGATCGGAGGCAAGATAGTATTCAACACTGGCATTGAAAGAGGATGAAATGCTGATCAGTGCATGGTTATATATTTCAACTGACCCTATAGTTGGTACCGATCAAAAGGGGGAAACATTTTGGAGTCGAATTCATAGCTACTGTGTAGAATTTTGCTCCGACATGACAAGGGGGTTGTTGCATGTAAGAAACGATGGTATAAGATCAATAAGGCTGTTGCACAATTTGCTGGTTGCTACGATCAAGCTAGTCGAAATATAAGGAGTGGTTCAAACGCTGATGATATAAAGGAGTTGGCCTATAAACTTTATTCCACAAATTATGGTAAAAAATTCACTTTTGAGAGGCATTGGAACATGCTTCGGTTGGAGCAAAAATAGAGAAGCCAACTACCTACACAGAGTGGCAGCTCGAAGAGAACCAAGGTTAGTGCAACTGGAGCATACTCATCCTCATTAAATCCAGAAACACCGTTGGCTGACGAACTCGGTGTGGACTCTCCCGTTTGCCCACAAGGATCAAAGAAGAGCAAGCGAAAAGGTAAGAGAAAAGCACAAATGTTTGAAGATTTTAGCGAAAAGAAATCATCGGTTGTTAAAAAATTATCTCTCATGGAAGATATTAAGAATGTTAGAGAAAAGAAACTAATGGATAGGGAAAAAGAAAGAGAAGAGTAGAGGGAACATAGAGCAAATATTATGGCAATCAAAGAGAAGGAGTTACAAATTCAAGCGGCAAAGAAAGAACAAGAATTACAAGCTCAAGCGGCAATGAAAGAACAAGAATTACAAACTCAGAGGTATATTAAAGAAATGGAGATAAATGCAAAAGAAAGGGAAATGGAAAAGATGGCCAAGGAAAGGGAAAGGGAAATGGATATGCAAATACTTAATGCTGACACGTCTACAATGAGTGAAAAATGACGAGCTCTTCATGAGATTGCATGTGAGAAAATAATCGCCAAGTGGTTTACTTAATGGTTCCTTGTATTCGTAGAGTTATGTAGTATGTTCTTATTTTTATTGCGTATTACTGGTATGTGATGTAGTTTCTTTTATTTATTTTTGATGTAATTTTTTAAATTAGTCAATATTATTGTGCCGTTATTGTTCATGAAAGTGACCATTGCAAAACTAGCCGTTAAGTAGCCGTTGTAAACCTAGCCATTGAGGAGTAGGTACTTATTGCAGACACACTTATAAATATCAACTATCAATGACTCTGCAACTCCACTTCAACTCTTCTTTCTCATCTCGAAAGAGAACTAAAAATTACATTTCTAGATATGGCTAGAAATTTTGCAGATGAACAGGTGTATAATGCTGACATTTTTCGACGGAGATTTCGAATGAGAAGACATGTGTTCCTTCGGATAGTAAACGCTCTCTCAAACGTCTATCCATATTTCCAACAGAGGGTTGATGCAACTGGAAGAAGAGGCTTGTCACCACTCCAAAAATGTACCACTGCGATACGGATGTTAGCATATGGTGTAGCAGCTGATGCTGTTGATGATTATGTGCGCATAGGCGAGAGCAATACAATTGAATGCTTGGAAACATTCGTTGAAGGTGTCATTTCGGTGTTCGAGGATGAATACTTGCGAAAACCAAATCTAAATGACATTCGACGCCTGCTACAAATGCCAGAGGGTCGTGGCTTTCCTGACATGTTGGGTAGCATTGACTGCATGCATTGGCAATGGAAAAATTGTCCAAAGGCGTGGAAAGGTATGTACATGAGTGGTTATCATAGGGTTGCAACCATAGTACTTGAGGTTGTAGCATCTTCAGACCTTTGGATATGGCATGCGTTCTTTGGAGTTTCTGGTTCAAATAACGATATCAACATGTTAGATCGTTCTCCAGTGTTCGATGATATTCTAAATGACCGTACTCCGGAGGTAAATTATACTATTAATGGTAATAATTATACTATGGGATACTATTTAGCAGACGGTATTTATCCTGAATGGGCCACATTTGTCAAATCAATCTTAAAGCCACAAGGGGAAAAACGCAAGTTATTTGCACAATACCAAGAAGGGCAAAGAAAAGATGTGGAGCGAGCATTCGGAGTGTTGCAAGCACGCTTTGCAATTATACGTGGTCCAGCTCACTTTTGGGAAAAGAAGAAGCTTGTCAACATAATGAGAGCTTGTATTATATTGCATAATATGATTGTTGATGATGAAAGAGACACTTATGCAGAAAATTTTGTTCAAGGCTTAGAGTATGATGATGTCAAAAATGGCTTATTACAACCTCAGCTGGGAGAAGAAGATTTTGCACCATACCATCAATTTCTCCAGAGAAAGGCCAAACTTCGAAATAGGCAGCAGCATAGACAATTG
Source organism: Arachis ipaensis (assembly GCF_059453495.1). NCBI lineage: Eukaryota > Viridiplantae > Streptophyta > Magnoliopsida > Fabales > Fabaceae > Arachis > Arachis ipaensis. Next base: position 49,318,494 of record NC_142436.1, on the reverse strand, counting down.
AAAGAGGACTTGATTGAACACATATGGCAATTTCACAATGCTTGTCGTCAACTATAGAGCTTAATTATGTTTTTCTTTGTATTAAGTAATTTTACAAATTAGTGTAATCTCGAATTATATATTGTGTATTATTGTTATATATGAATTTATTTAATATTAATATCTTTTAATAGTGAATTATTTTTAAATTTATAAATTTAAATTATATTATTGAAAAAAATTAATTACATTAATTTTAAGTATTTTAATTAATTAATTAAGTGGGACTACAACAAGGACTAAAGTTAGTTCCTCCTAATGGAGAAGAGAGAGATGCTTTGAATTCCTATTTATTGTTTATGACGCAAAAGCTGATGTGGAGTGATAAACCACTATTTTATGGTTTATCTTGTACTCAATTGAGTGGATTTTATCAATCTTTCATACATTTGTTCATACAAAATGCATGTTTTACATTCTCCTTCCTGATTTTGTGCTATGATTGAAAATATGCTTCTTTGGACTTATATTTGCTAATATTAATCCTCTCTTATTACCATTCGATGCCTTGATATGTGTGTTAAGTGATTTCAGAGATTACAGGGCAGGAATAATCCAAAGGATGGAAAGGAAGCATGCAAAAGTGGAAGGAATACAAGAAGTTGAAGAAATTGCTAAGCTGTCCAGCCTGACCTCTTCGCACTCAAATGGTCATAACTTGAGCTACAGAGGTCCAAATGAGATGGTTTCAGTTGCGTTGGAAAGCTAACGTCTGGGGCTTCACAACGATATATAATTTGCCATAGCTGCCTAAAAGAACTGAGGATTGATGGTTTAGAAGTTATAATAAATACTCGTTGTAAGTATAGTTACTAAACCAAGCAATCAACCTTTCTTACATAAGTTTTGATTGTCACAAGTAACAAACCCCTTTTAAAATTGATAACCGAGTATTTAAACCTCGGGTCATCTTCTCAAGGAATTGCAGGGAGGTGTTCTTATTATTGGTTGAGTTTGTAAATTGGGAGTTTTTTTATGTATAAGATAAAAAGCGAGAATAGTAAATGGCAAGAAAGTAAATTGTATTAATTTAAATAGATAATAAAACTCTTGGCAAGGTATAAGAACTGGAAGTCCTATCCTTATCAATTGTGATGAGAATTGGATTTTAATCCCACTTTGTTAACCTCTAACCACTTTATAAATCAAGTGGATTAATTAGCTTAATCCTCAGGTCCTAGTCAATTCCTATGGAAAGACTAGAGTTATTGGAGCAACTCCCAATTTCAACCACTGCTTTATTTGACAGTTCAAGCGTTACCAATTACTTAACCCAAGCCAAAAGGGAGAAAATATCTAAATTAAATTAAAAGCATCAATATAAATAAAGCAAAGCAATCTTAAATCTGAAATACCACAAATAATATTAATTAAGAAAATCAATCTAAACATAAAGAGTTCATAAACTAAATTGATAAAATAAATAAAAGGAACATTGAACCTGAGAAGAAGTTGAAATCCTAAATCCTTTAAGAGGAATCCTAATCCTAAATCCTAAGAGAATGGAGAGAACATCTCTCTTTAAAAACTACATCTACTCCTAAAATTGTGAATTATGAAAGCTTGTTTATGAATGGATGCATTTCCCCACTTTATAGCCTCTAATCTGTGTGTTCTGGGCTGAAAACTTGGTCAAAAACAGCTCAGAAATTGCCCCCTGCGATTTCTGTTACGTTTAGGTCGCGAGAAAGTGATGCGGAGGCGTCGTTCACGCGTTCGCGCGGATTGCTATTCGCAGATACGAAGCGGGCGCGTCATTCACGCGTTTGCATCGCCTAACGTCGGGGCAGCTATGCCAAATTATATATCAAATCGAAGCCCCGGACGTTAGCTTTCCAATGCAACTGAAACCGCATCATTTGGACCTCTTTAGCTTAAGTTATGACCATTTGAATGCAGAGAGGTCAGGCTGGACAGCTTTAGCAGTTCCTTCAGTTTCTTGTATTCCTTCCACTTTTGCATGCTTCCTTTCCATCCTCTGAGCCATTCCTGCCCTGTAATCTCTGAAATCACTTAACACAGATATCAAGGCATCTAATGGTAATAAGAGAGGATTAAACATAGGGAACTTAAGGCCAAAGAAGCATGTTTTCAATCAAAGTACATAATTAGGAAGGCAAATGTAAAACCATGTAAATAGTATGAATAAGTAGGTAAAGAGTTGATAAAAACCACCTAATTGAGCACAAGATAAACCATAAAATAGTGGTTTATCACTGCCCCGAAGCCAGGCGACGCGAACGCGTGGATTACGCGGACGCGCGACCTGGCAGAAACGCAATCCACGCAAATGCGTGGACGACGCTTCCGCGTCACTTTCCCGCGACTTGTACGTACCAGAATACGCTGGGGGCAATTTCTGGGCTGTTTTTGACCCAGTTTTCGGCCCAGAAAACACAGATTAGAGGCTATAAAGTGGGAGAATGCATCCATTCATGAGGGTGTCTTCCATTATTCACTTTTCATTTTTTAGATGTAGTTTTAGAGAGAGAAGTTCTCTCCTCTCTCTTAGGATTTAGGATTAGGATTTCAATTTAGGATTAGAATTTCTCTTAAAGGAATTAGGATTTCTTCTTCTCAAATTCCAGGTTTAATATTCTTTTTATTTATTTTCTCAATTTAGTTTATGAACTCTTTATGTTTGGATTGATTTTCTTTTATTAATGCAATTTGAGGTATTTCAGAATTATGATTGCTTTCCTTTATTTATCTAAATAATTTAGATTTTTCCCTTTTGGCTTTGGTTGATTAATTGGTAACTCTTGAGTTGTCAAACTCATCGTGATTGATAATTTTTATCTTTGCTGATTGATTTAAATTCCTATAACTCTAGTCTTTCCTTAGGAGTTGACTAGGACTTTAGATGTTAAATTGATTTATCCACTTGACTTACCTTCATAGTTAGAGGTTGACTTAGTGGGGAGCAAAATATAATTCTCATCACCATTGATAAGGATAACTAGGATAGGACTTCTAATTTTCATACCTTGCCAAGAGTTTTATTATTTATTTAAATTAATTCCTTACAATTTACTTTCTCGCCATTTACTATTCTTGCTTTTTATCTTATACATTAAAAACCCAAAAATATATCTTTTTTCATAACCAATAATAAATCATACCTCCCTGCAATTCCTTGAGAAGACGACCTGAGGTTTAAATACTCGGTTATCAATTTTATTGGGTTTGCTTAAGTGACAAACAAAACTTTTGTAAGAAAGGAATTCTTGTCGGTCCAGAAGCTATACTTACAACGCGAATTTATTTGCAAAAATTCTAGATCGCGTGAGAGTTTCATTCTTCATGGAGTTACTTTTTATGATAGGTGGGTCATAAACAGGAACTGGGATGAGTTCCCTTCTGGAGATGGTCTTATGGAGGAGGATAAACTAGAAACTTTAAGTCGTGATCGTTCAACCATATTGATAAATCCCAATTTTGTGGTTTATCTTGTACTTATTTTAGGGGATTTTATCACCTTTTCCCACATTTATTCAATGAAATAGCTTGGTTTTGCAATTCTCCCTTGATTTGTGCTTAAATGTGAAAACATACTTTTTAGGCCCTTAAATTGATGATTTTAACTCACCTTAACTCCATTCGATGCCTTGATGTGTTTGTTGAGTGATTTCAAGTTCATAAGGCAAGTATCGGATGGAAGAAGTGAGGAGAAAAGCATGCAAAGCGGGAGAACTCATGAAGAAATGAAGGAACCGCAAAGTTGTCAAGCCTGACCTCTTTGCACTCAATCGACCATAACTTGAGCTACAGAGGTCCAAATGAGGCAGTTTCAGTTGCGTTGGAAAGCTAACATCTGGGGCTTAGAAATGATATAAAATTTGCTATAGTTGCCTGAGGTATAGGGGTGCGCACGCGCACTGTACGCGTACACGCTGATTGGTGCATGTGATTTACTAAAAGCAACTCGTGGCCAGCGATTTCTAGAACATTTTGGGCCCAATCCAACGCATTTCTAATGCTATTTCATGCAGAATTCAAGCTTGGGCAAGGGGGGGAGCAATTTTTTGTAACTTAGCATCATGTAGGTTAGTTTCTAGAGAGAGAAGCTCCCTATTCTCTCTAGAATTAGGATTCTTAGGTTAATCTCTCTTAGATCTAGATTTGATTTCATGATTTCATCTCATTTCCTTTATGAATTCTTGCTTCTACACTTTCATTCTCATGGTTTGTAGTGTTAATTTACTTTCATGTCTCTTTTATGTTCATGAATGCTCTGCGTTGGATTTGATTTACATTTAATGCAATTTGATTTTGATGTTTCTTTTTATTGATGAATTGAGTTGTGAATTTACTTTCCTTGTTATTGGTAGTTGTTAGATTTATCATTCTTGCACATTTATTATGCTTTTATTGTACACCCACCAAGTGTTTGACAAAATACTTGGTTGGGCTTTAGAGTAGATTTTGAGCATTCTTGGCTTGGAAAGAGTAATTAGGCAATCTTGAGTCATGGAAACCCAACTCATATTGAAGATCTAGAGTTGTTAGCTAGTATTGTTTCCATTAACTCTAATCTCTTGCTAATTCAATTAGTGAGTTGATTAGGACCTTTGGATTGAGATTAGCTAGTCTTGTTAGACTTTCTTCGAGTGTGAAGATAATATGATACCTTCTTCCATCTTCGGGGATGACGTAATGAGATAGATCTTGCTATTATTGTGATATGATTGATTTGTCTCGTTTGACATTCTCCCTATATGAAGATAACATGATACCTTCTTTCATTTGTTGGAGTTGACTAAATAAGATGAATTGATCATTGTATGACTAGGATAGAACGCCTATGATCTCGATTGTTGCCATGAATGTCTCTCTCTTTATTACTTGCTTTCTCTTATTTACTTGTCTTCTTTAAATACTTGCTTGATTTACTTTTCTTGTCATTTATTTCTTGCCCTTTTACCAAACCAAACCCCTTCCACATTCATAGCCAATAATTGATCACTTCATTGCAATTCCTTGTGAGATGACCCGTAGTCTAAATACTTCGGTTAATTTTCATTGGGGTTTGTACATGTGACAAAACCATATTTTAATTTGATGTGAGAGTTATTTGTTGGCTTAGAGCTATGCTTACAACGAAGAAATTCCTTTCTTTAAGAAGAAAATCTAGACCGACAGCAATTTTTATATCAAATTAATGGCGCCGTTGCCGAGGAATTGCAATGGTGCTATGTTATTGGCTATTGTATATATTGTGAATAGCTTTATTTTTGGGTTTGTTTGTTAGTTTTTGCTAGTTTTAGGATTTAGTTTTCTTGTTTCTTGTTAGCTTTTGTTTTTATTTTCTCTTATCACCATGAATTCTCATCACTTTGGCTATGAATTTGGTTCAAACTATATTGTAGGAGATGGAATTTACAATGATAACATGCATCAAGGAATTGGAGATCAAAGTTTGGCAAGAGTAATTGGGGACATGACTACTATCCTCACGGAGATGCGTGACGACCAAAGGGAATTTATTGCCACCCGAGCTGCCCAAGCGCCACCCCAACGTGACTACTCTTCTGATTCTTATGGGTATGCTCCTTATCCTAATGCATACCAATCTAATGTATGTGATGACCCTCATTGTGATTGTCAACCACAACCACTACATACATATGAACCCCCTCCTCAATATAGCCCTCCACCATACTCACAAGCCTCATACCACCATTCACCTCCACATGATCCCAACCTATACACACCATACCAACCACCATATGAACCATATCTAGAACCACCACCATTCCAATATCAATACTCCCATGAACCACAAAGTCCACACACACCACCTCAAGGATTTCACCAATATGAACCACCTTCCAATTATAACAACCTTCCTTCAAACAATAAACTCTCTCTTCCACCATCACCTTCCGATGAAGCCTCCATACTAGAATTGAGAGATCTTGAATCACATATCTTAAGGCGACACGAGAATGATGAAAAGAAGTGTGAGGAGTTAAGAGCAAAAATGGCTATCATGGTAGAAGCCATTGGAAACATAGTCTCATCCCGGCTAAGCCTATGCGATCAAGGCACTCCCATTGTTGAATGTAGAGAAGCAACCAATGAGCTTAGTGAGGGAGTGAACTTGAAGCTCCAAGGTGAAGAAGAGGAGTTAAAGCAAGAAATGCAACAAGAGGAGGAGGTAGAGATTATTGAACAAGAGAAAGTAGTGGTTGGAGCCTTAGGATATGTTGAGTACATAGAGAAATCACAAATTGAAGAGCCTTCTTCCATGGAGTTTGAAGTTGATGTTGAGGAGGAGAGTGCACAACCTCCAAGGCACAATGTGATTGAAGAATTGGAAGAAGTGTCCCAAGTAATAGGCCCTCCTATTTATGATGATTCCATACCAACATATGATCCTTTTGAGCTTGAAGAATCCTTTCCCACTATGCTCGGAATTGATGATGAGGTAGATTTCACTTAACCTCCTATGTATGATTTGAGTGATGGGGAAGAGCTAGAGGACATTGGTGAAGAAGAATGTGAACTTGAGGAAGCTTGGCAAGAGGTAGAGCATGAAGTATCTTGCCAAGTGGTGGAAGCCTTCCAAAAAGGATGGACGGGAGTGGAGCGTGTTTTGTCAAGACCGTTGGGAACTCCTCCACCTAGGTTGTCATCTAATCCTTCATTTGAGTGGATAAAACTTCTAACTCTTAGCTTTATTATCCTACTTGAAATTGCTTTTCTTGAAACAGATGGCCAACTTAGAGCACTTTGTGGAATTAAGCGAAAGAGGAGGATGTTTAGTGGTTGGCGTTGTAAGTCTAGGCTCATTATGGTTGGAAGCTCAAAATTGAGGAGCATGGATTGGTGTAGTACCCAATTGAATGGGTCTAGAAGGATAGTTTGGTTCTTCCATGAGAATTCATCTCTCTTGCCACCTGGAGGAAATCACCATGATCAACTCAAGGACGGGTGTGAAAACAAAGTGTGGGATCCCGGATCGCAGAAGGAAGATTAACTTTAGGAGCCTATGGTTTGTGAAGAACTCCATCAAAGCTAGGAGTTATTAACCTTGAATGATGAAGCACAATGGAAGTCCAAGCATTGGTGGATGTTCAAGGATGGATTCAAGCACAAGCCACCTTGATGAGGAGCTCCCCATAAGTCCAACTTAAGGACAATAAACAAAAGTGCTAGGTGGGAGACAACCCACCATGGTACACTCTTTCCTTTTTCTCTTTTGTACATATTAGTAAAATAGGTTTAATTTTATATTTTGTTTGATTAGTTGAGTTTAATTGGGAGTCTAGTACGTTAAATAAGGTTTTGTGGTGTTTTGGTAGCTGTTTGGAGGTTTGGTGCAAAAACATAGAAAATTTTTGAAAAAATAGAGCATCATCCACGCGCATGCGTGCTTTACGCGTACGTGTGAATCAAGCAATTTCGGCCATCCACGCGCACGCGTCATGTACGCGTACGCGTGGATTGAATTTTTCCACCCCTCCATACATTCACCTGAGAGTTGTGCCTGAAGTGTGCCAACTTTGTGCCCCAGGGCACGCGCACGCGTACCTTGCGTGTACGCATCGAATCTCTGCTTTGTCATGCACGCGTACGCGTCAGCCACGCGTATGCGTCGCTTCCATTTCATCAATCCACGCTTACGCGCACATGACGCGCACGCGTGGATTGCCATGTTTCACGCACCTTCTTTTCTTCTCTTCTTTCCATTTCTTTCCTTCTTCTCTTCTCTTTCCACCCCTCAATCATCACCCAACACTACCAAACACCATCCATAACCACTTCTTTTAGTTAGTTAGTTAGTTGTTTAATTAGCACATTCTCATTTTGTTTTCTATTTTTCTTTATAAGTGTTGGATTATTAATCTTATTTACTGTTTACTGCTGCTTATTACTAATAGGATGTTAGTTTAACATCATTGATGTTAATTGTCATTGTTGGATTCTTTGTTGAGGTTATATTTGGTTACTTGGTTCGGGACTTTTTATGTTTAATGCTTTTGAATACCAAGTACATGTTACGTTGCCTTCATGCATCTTAACTCTTTGAATTGCATGTTTTGGCCACCATGCTTTCATTATCCATTGTTAGGCAATTGTACATTATCAATGCATTTTTTTAGGATGCTTGTTTAGAGCATCACTTATTTTATGCATTGAGATTGTAGAGTTGTGAAGTTGGATCGGAAGCTTACCTAGTGACATATTTTTGAGCTTCTCAAGCTTTGTGGACCATGCTTGCTATGTGATTGATTTTCACTTCTATCCTCTTTTTCCTAAGTGCCATAGCATCCATGTGTTTCACCTCTATGTCACTTAGGTATGGCAACAACTTCAATATGTGTCATTGATTGTTGTGTGAGTTGCATATACCATTTTGTTCATGATGAGCGGATATTTTATACGCTTTTTGGGGTTAATTTCATATAGTTTTGAGTATGTTTTAGTTAGTTTTTAGTTTATTTCCATTAGTTTTTAGGAAAAATTCATATTTCTGGACTTTACTATGAGTTGTGTGTTTTTTTGTAATTTCAGGTATTTTTCTGGCTGAAATTGAAGGAGCTGAGCAAAAATCTGATTCAGGTTGAAAAAGGACTGCTGATGCTGTTGGATTCTGACCTCCCTGCACTCAAAGTGGATTTTCGGGAGCTACAGAACTCGAAATGGCGTGCTTCCAATTGCGTTGGAAAGTAGACATCCAGGGCTTTCCAGCAATATATAATAGTCCATACTTTGCACAAGGAAAGACGACGTAAACTGGCGTTCAACGCCAGTTCTCTGCCCAATTCTGGCGTCCAGCGCCAGAAAAGGATCAAAAGCTGGAGTTGAACGCCCAAACTGGCACAAAAACTGGCGTTCAACTCCACAAATGGCCTCTACACGTGACTCACTTAAATCTCAGCCCCAGCACACACCAAGTGGGCCCCATAAGTGGATCTCTGCATCATCCATCATAATCCACTCATATTTTGTAACCCTAGGCTACTAGTTTAGTATTTAAACAACTTTCAGAGACTTATTTTGTATCTCATAACATTTCAGATCTAACTTTGTATTCTCTGATGGCATGAGTCTCTAAACCCCATTGTTGGGGGTGAGGAGCTCTGCTGTGTCTCGATGAATTAATGCAAGTATTTCTGTTTTCTATTCAAACACGCTTGTTCCTATCTAAGATGTTCATTCGCGCTTAACTGTGATGAAGGTGATGATCAGTGACATTCATCACCTTCCTCAAACCATGAACGTGTGCCTGACAACCACCTCCGTTCTATATACGATTGAATGAGTATCTCTTAGATTCCTTAATCAGAATCTCCGTGGTATAAACTAGAACTGATGGCGGCATTCATGAGAATCCGGAAAGTCTAAACCTTGTCTGTGGTATTCCGAGTAGGATTCAAGGATTGAATGACTGTGACGAGCTTCAAACTCCTGAAGGCTGGGCGTTAGTGACAGATGCAAAAGGATAATAAATCCTATTCCAACCGGATCGAGAACCAACCGGTGATTAGCCGTGCTGTGACAGAGCGCGTGAGCGTAGTTTTCACTGGAAGGATGGAAGGTAGCCATTGACAACGGTGATCCACCAACACACAGCTTGCCATAGGGGGACGTGCGTGTGTGAATCAGAAGACAGAGGAAAGCAGAGATTCAGAAGACAAAGCATCTCCAAAACTCCAACATATTCTCCATTACTGCACAACAAGTAATCTTTAATTTATGCTCTCTTGGTTATTCACAATTCAACTGATAAACATAATTGACTTCCTGACTAAGAATTACAAGATAACCATAGATTGCTTCAAACCAACAATCTCCGTGGGATTCGACCCTTACTCACGTGAGGTATTACTTGGACGACCCAGTGCACTTGCTGGTTAGTTGTATCGAAGTTGTGACAGACTGTAAAACTAGATCAGAGTATCTGGCCTAAGAAGCCATTACCAGAGATCACAATTTCATGCACCAAGTTTTTGGCGCCGTTGCCGGGGATTGTTCGTGTTTGGACAACTAACGGTTTATTTTGTTGCTTAGATTAGGAAAAATCTTTCCTTTTTTTTGGTTTAGAGTCTTTTATTATTTATCCCTTATTAAAATACTTTAAATTTATAGCTCAGTTAGTTAGAACGTGGTGTTTATGTTCATGGTAATTGGCTATCATATTTTTAAAAACCTTTTTCAAAAATAATTTTTTCTATTAAATCCTGTGCCAAACTTTAAGTTTGGTGTTTTCTTGTTGATTTCCCTTTGGTTTTCAAAAATTTTGGCTTGGTTTTCTAAAAAAATTTTAAGTTCGGTGTTCTTTCTTCGTGTTCTTGAGTTTTCCTTGTGACTTGATTTTAAAATTTTTAAGTTTGGTGTTCCTTGGTGTTTTCCCTCCAAAATTTTCGAAAATAGGGAGCATTAGATCTAAAAATTTTAAATCTTGTGCTATCTTATTGTTTTTCTCTCTCCTCTTTAAATTCAAAAATATCTTTTCTCTCTATTTTAAAAACAAATTTTCGAAAATTATATAAAAAAAAAAATTTTTAAAATCTTTTCCAAATCATATCTTTTTCAAAACTTTCTAACCACTTGTTCTCTCCTCACTTTTTCGAAAATCATAATTTTTGTTATTTTTATTTTTGGTTAAGTTGTCCTCTTTCCATAAAATAAAATAATTAAAAAGGTAAATTAGTCCAAGTTATATCCATATATCCATCATGGACATAAATGGAAATGAACAGTCCAGGAGGACTTTGGGGTCATATTCTAACCCCTCTACTGCTTCATATGGGAGTAGCATCTGCATACCCTCTATTGGAGTCAGTAACTTTGAGTTGAATCCTCAGCTCATTATCATGGTGCAGCAAAGTTGCCAGTATTCCGGTCTTCCACAGGAAGAACCTACAGAGTTTCTGGCACAATTTTTACAAATTGCTGACACAGTATATGATAAGGAAATAGATCAGGATGTCTACAGACTATTACTGTTTTCATTTGCTGTAAAAGATCAAGCTAAGAGGTGGTTAAATAACCAACCTAAGGCTAGCATAAGAACATGGAAACAGCTGACAGAAAAATTCCTGAATCAGTATTTTCCCCCAAAAAGGATGACACAGCTAAGGCTGGACATCCAAGGCTTTAAACAAGGAGATAATGAATCTCTTTATGATGCCTGGGAGAGATACAGAGAGATGCTACGAAAATGCCCCTCTGAAATATTTTCAGAATGGGTTCAGTTAGACATCTTCTACTATGGGCTTGCAGAAGGAGCTCAGATGTCTCTAGATTACTCAGCTGGTGGATCTATCCATATGAGAAAGACAATTGAAGAGGCTCAAGAGCTCATTGATACAGTTGCCAGGAATCAGCATCTGTATCTAAGCAGCAACCCTTCCATGAATGAAGAGGTTAAAACAGTAACTGCTGAATTCAGTACTGTAAAACAAGCTGCTGAATTCAATCAGCAATTGGATTTTCTAACAAAGCAGCTAGCTGAATTCAAAGACAGGCTACAGGAGACAAGGATAGCTAATATACATATGGACGAACAGCTTAAGCAAACAAAGCAGCAGCTATCAAGGCAAATAGCAGAAGAATGCCAAGCAGTTCAATTAAGAAGTGGGAAAATATTAAATACCCCACCTCAAGGCATCAAAAATTCAAGAAATGAGCGACCCACCAAAGATTCACCTGAGGGTAGTAAGAGCCCAGGGAAAAATAATTCTGGCACTAAAACGCCAGAAAATGGGTGGAAGGCTGGCGCTGAACGCCCAGATCATGCCCAAAACTGGCGTTCAGCGCCAGAAACAAGGCAGGATTGGCGTTCAACGCCAGAAATGGGCAAGAATCTGGCGTTGAACGCCCAAATGGGGCAGAATCCAGCGTTGAACGCCCAAAATGGGCACATTTCAGGCGTTCAGGCGCCAGGAACAGACAGTGAGCTGGCGTCTAACGTCACTCCAGCTTCTGACTCTGGCACTCAATTGCCAGTGAGGGATCAGACACACACAAGTGCTGACAACAACCCTTCTAAAAAGGCTTCTTTAACCACTAAGGTTGAAGAATATAAAGCCAAGATACCTTATCCTCAAAAACTCCGGAAAGAGGAGCAGGATAAGCAATTTGCTCGCTTTGCAGATTATCTAAGGACTCTTGAAATAAAGATTCCATTTGCAGAGGCACTTGAGCAAATACCTTCTTATGCCAAGTTCATGAAAGAAATCTTGAGTCATAAAAAGGAGTGGAGAGAAACAGAAAGAGTTCTCCTCACTGAAGAATGCAGTGCAGTCATTCTGAAAAGTTTTTCTGAAAAGCTTAAAGACCCTGGGAGTTTTCTGATACCATGCATATTAGAAGGTGATTGCACCAAGACAGCTTTATGCGATCTTGGGGCAAGCATCAACCTAATACCTACATCCACTATCAGGAAGCTTGGCTTAACTGAAGAAGTTAAACCAACCCGGATATGTCTCCAACTTGCTGATGGTTCCACTAAATACCCATCAGGAGTGATTGAAGACATGATTGTCAGAGTTGGGCCATTCGCCTTTCCCACTGACTTTGTTGTGCTGGAAATGGAGGAGCACAAGAGTGCTACTCTCATTCTAGGAAGACCCTTCCTAGCAACTGGACGATCCCTCATTGACGTCCAACAGGGGGAAATAACCCTGAGAGTCAATGATGATGAGTTTAAGTTGAACGCTGTCAAAGCCATGCAACATCCAGACACATCAACAGACTGCATGAAAGTTGATCTCATTGACTCTTTGGTAGAAGAGATCAACATGGCTGAGAGTCTCGAATCAGAGTTGGAAGACATCTTTAAAGATGTTCAGCCTGATTTGGAGGATTCAGAGGACATGAAAGAGCCTCTGAACTTTCTTCTGAAAGAGGAAAAACCTCCTAAACCCGAGCTCAAGCCACTACCACCATCCTTGAAATATGCATTTCTGGGAGAAGGTGACACTTTTCCAGTAATCATAAGCTCTGCTTTAAATTCACAGGAAGAGGAAGCACTTATTCAAGTGCTAAGGACACACAAGACAGCTCTTGGGTGGTCCATAGGTGACCTTAAGGGCATAAGCCCAGCTAGATGCATGCACAAAATCCTATTGGAGGATAATGCCAAACCAGTGGTTCAACCACAGAGGCGGCTAAATCCAGCCATGAAGGAAGTGGTGCAGAAAGAGGTCACCAAATTACTAGAGGCTGGGATTATTTATCCCATTTCTGATAGTCCCTGGGTGAGCCCTGTTCAAGTCGTCCCAAAAAAGGGAGGAATGACAGTGATTCATAATGAAAAAAATGAACTGGTTCCTACAAGAACAGTTACAGGGTGGCGCATGTGTATTGACTACAGAAGGCTCAATACAGCCACCAGAAAGGATCATTTTCCTTTACCATTCATAGACCAGATGCTAGAAAGACTAGCAGGTCATGATTATTACTGCTTTTTGGATGGCTACTCAGGCTATAACCAGATTGCAGTAGATCCCCAGGATCAAGAGAAAACAGCATTCACATGTCCATCCAGAGTGTTTGCTTATAGAAGGATGCCCTTTGGGCTATGCAATGCACCTGCAACCTTCCAGAGATGCATGCTCTCTATTTTCTCTGATATGGTGGAAAAATTTCTGGAAGTCTTCATGGATGACTTCTCAGTATATGGAGACTCATTCAGCTCCTGTCTTGATCACCTGAAACTTGTTCTGAAAAGATGCCAAGAAACCAACCTAGTTTTAAACTGGGAAAAGTGTCACTTCATGGTGACTGAAGGAATTGTTCTTGGGCATAAAATCTCAAACAAGGGAATAGAGGTGGATCAAGCAAAAATAGAGGTAATTGAAAAATTACCACCACCTGCCAATGTTAAGGCAATCAGAAGCTTTCTGGGGCATGCAGGATTCTATAGGAGGTTTATAAAGGATTTTTCAAAAATCGCAAAACCTCTAAGCAATCTGCTAGCTGCTGACACGCCATTTGTGTTTGACACAGAGTGCCTGCAGGCGTTTGAAACGCTGAAAGCTAAGCTGGTCACAGCACCAGTCATTTCTGCACCAGACTGGACATTACCATTTGAGCTAATGTGTGATGCCAGTGATCATGCCATTGGTGCAGTATTGGGACAGAGGCATGACAAGCTTCTGCATGTCATTTATTATGCCAGTCGCGTTTTAAATGATGCCCAGAAAAATTACACAACCACAGAAAAGGAATTACTTGCAGTGGTTTACGCCATTGATAAGTTCAGATCCTACTTAGTAGGATCAAAGGTGATTGTGTACACTGACCATGCTGCTCTTAAGTATCTACTCACAAAGCAGGATTCAAAACCCAGGCTCATCAGATGGGTATTGCTTCTGCAAGAGTTTGATATAGAAATAAGAGACAGAAAAGGGATAGAGAACCAAGTAGCTGATCATCTGTCCCAGATAGAGCCAGTGGAAGGGACGTCTCTCCCCTTTCTTGAGATCTCTGAGACGTTCCCTGATGAGCATCTATTTGCCATTCAGGAAGCACCATGGTTTGCCGATATTGCAAACTATAAAGCTGCAAGGTTCATACCCAAGGAGTACAATAGAATACAAAAGAAGAAATTAGTTACTGATGCAAAGTACTACTTGTGGGATGAGCCCTATCTCTTTAAGAGATGTGCAGACGGAATTATCCGTAGGTGTGTCCCCAGAGAGGAAGCACAGAGAATCCTATGGCATTGCCATGGATCTCAATATGGAGGCCATTTCGGAGGTGAGCGAACAGCCACCAAGGTCCTCCAATGTGGCTTCTATTGGCCCACACTCTATAAAGATTCCCGAGAGTTTGTACGTAATTGTGACAGTTGCCAAAGAGCTGGTAATCTGCCTCATGGTTACGCCATGCCTCAACAAGGAATCTTGGAAATAGAGTTGTTTGATGTATGGGGAATTGACTTCATGGGACCTTTCCCACCATCATACTCAAACACTTATATTCTGGTGGCAGTTGACTATGTATCAAAATGGGTTGAGGCTATTGCCACACCCAACAATGATACTAAAACAGTGCTGAAGTTCCTCCAGAAACATATCTTTAGCAGGTTTGGTGTCCCTAGAGTACTAATCAGTGATGGGGGCACTCACTTCTGCAATAAACAGCTTTACTCTGCCATGGTTCGGTATAGAATTCGCCACAAGGTGGCCACTCCATATCATCCACAAACCAATGGGCAAGCTGAAGTCTCTAATAGAGAATTAAAGAGAATCCTGGAACGGACAGTAAATACCCGTAGAAAGGATTGGGCAAGGAGCTTGGATGATGCTCTGTGGGCTTACAGAACAGCATTCAAGACCCCTATAGGGACCTCTCCATACCAACTGGTGTATGGTAAGGCATGTCACCTGCCCGTGGAACTGGAACATAAGGCCTACTGGGCAACCAGATTCCTAAACTTTGATGCCAAATTAGCAGGAGAAAAAAGATTGCTCCAGCTAAATGAGCTAGAGGAGTTCAGATTCACAGCTTTCGAAAATGCCAAGCTATATAAAGAAAAATAAAAAAAAGTGGCATGACAGAAAGCTGTCATCTAGAATCTTTGAACCAGGACAGAAGGTTCTGTTGTTTAACTCTAGACTCAGGCTATTCCCCGGGAAACTGAAATCCCGGTGGAGGGGACCATACGTGATTACAAGTGTATCACCATATGGTTATGTGGAGCTTCAAGATATTGATTCTGATAAGAAGTTCATTGTCAATGGACAGAGAATCAAGTATTATCTAGAAGGCAACATTGAGCAAGAATGCTCAAGGCTGAAGCTAGATTAAAAGCTCAGCAAGGTCCAGCTAAGGACATTAAAGAAGCGCTTGTTGGGAGGCAACCCAATTTTTATTTACTTTCATGTTTTTTTATGTTTTGTTAGGTTCATGATCATGTGGAGTCACAAAACAAATATTAAAAATTGAAAACGGAATCAAAAACAGCAGAAGAAAAATCACACCCTGGAGGAAGCACCTGTCTGGCGTTCAACGCCAGAACAGAGCATGGTTCTGGCGCTGAACGCCCAAAATGGGCAACATCCTGGCGCTGAACGCCCAGACCAAGCATGGTTCTGGCGTTCAATGCCAGAAATGGCTAGTAAATGGGCGTTGAACGCCCAAAATGGGCACCAACCTGGCGCTGAACGCCCAGAGTTGTGTGCAAGGGCATTTTGCATGCCCAAATTGGTGCAGGGATGTAAATGCCTTGACACCTCAAGATCTGTGGACCTCACAGGATCATTTCAAGATCTGTGGACCCCACAGGATCCCCACCTTCCCTCCTCATAATCCTAGTTTTTTTTTCTTTCCACATCTTCTTTTTCATCTATTTCCTCTTCTTTTGCTCGAGGGCGAGCAACATTCTAAGTTTGGTGTGGTAAAACAATTATGTGAAGGATCTATAGCTCAGTGGTAGAACATGTGGCTGCAAATCAAGAGATACTTCAGGGGATGCACTTCCCTCCACATAATTATTGGAAGCAACTGAGGATAGAAATACCAAAAATCACTAGGAATCAAGCCACAAAGGCAAGGAAGAGACATAAAAGAGCTCAAGAACATCATTGGTGCCTCAAGAAGGAAATGCCATCATCACTAAGGTGGACTCGTTCCTTGTTCTTACTTTCTCTGTTTTTCGTTTTCTCTATGTTAAGTGCTTATCTATGTTTGTGTCTTCATTACATGATCATTAGTAGTAATTAGTGTCTAGTTTGATTTTATCCCCAATTAAGTTATAGTCTATTTTTCTCATCATCAGTAAACATGAATAAAATAGTAGATCTTTTGAATAAGAGGCAATAAAATTTCGAGTTTTTAATAAGAAAAATTTTAAATAGTAACATGTGGTGGCAACGCTTCCTGTCTTCTGAATGAATGCTTGAACAGTGCATATGTCTTTTGAATTTGTTGTTTAAGACTGTTAAATATGTTGGCTCTTGAAAGAATGATGAACATGAAACATGTTATTGATAATCTGAAAAATCATAAAAATGATTCTTGAAGCAAGAAAAAGCAGCAAAGAACAAAGCTTGCAGAAAAAAATATATATATGTATATTAAAATAGGCGAAAAAAATAGAAAGAAAAAGAAAAACCAAGCAGAAAAAGCCAAAAGCTCTTAAAACCAAGAGGCAAGAGCAAAAAGCCAATAACCCTTAAAACCAAAAGGCAAGGGCAAATAAAAAGGATCCCAAGGCTTTGAGCATTAGTGGATAGGAGGGCCTAAAGGAATAAAATCCTGGTCTAAGCGGCTAAACTAAGATGTCCCTAACCATGTGCTTGTGGCGTGAAGGTGTCAAGTGAAAACTTGAGACTGAGCGGTTAAAATCAAGGTCCAAGGCAAAAAGAAGAGTGTGCTTAAGAACTCTGGACACCTCTAATTGGGGACTTTAGCAAAGCTGAGTCACAATCTAAAAGGTTCACCCAATTATGTGTCTGTGGCATTTATGTATCCGGTGGTAATACTGGAAAACAAAGTGCTTAGGGCCACGGCCAAGACTCATAAAACAGCTGTGTTCAAGAATCATCACACTGAAATAGGAGAATCAATAACACTATCTGAATTCTAAGTTCCTATAGATGCCAATCACTCTGAACTTCAATGGATAAAGTGAGATGCCAAAACTGTTCAGAAGCAAAAAGCTACTAGTCCCGCTCATCTAATTAGAATCTGAGCTTCACTCAAAAACTCTGAGATATTATTGCTTCTCAACCTATTAGTCTTCTATTTTATTTGTCTCGTTGCTTGAGGACAAGCAACAGTTTAAGTTTGGTGTTGTGATGAGCGGATATTTTATACGCTTTTTGGGGTTAATTTCATATAGTTTTGAGTATGTTCTAGTTAGTTTTTAGTTTATTTCCATTAGTTTTTAGGAAAAATTCATATTTCTGGACTTTACTATGAGTTGTGTGTTTTTCTGTAATTTCAGGTATTTTTCTGGCTGAAATTGAAGGAGCTGAGCAAAAATCTGATTCAGGCTGAAAAAGGACTGCTGATGTTGTTGGATTCTGACCTCCCTGCACTCAAAGTAGATTTTCTGGAGCTACAGAACTCGAAATGGCGTGCTTCTAATTGCGTTGGAAAGTAGACATCCAGGGCTTTCCAGCAATATATAATAGTTCATAGTTTTCACAAGGAAAGACGACGTAAACTGGCGTTCAACGCCAGTTCTCTGCCCAATTCTGGCGTCCAGCGCCAGAAAAGGATCAAAAGCTGGAGTTGAACGCCCAAACTGGCACAAAAACTGGCGTTCAACTCCACAAATGGCCTCTGTACGTGACTCACTTAAATCTCAGCCCCAGCACACACCAAGTGGGCCCCAGAAGTGGATCTCTGCATCATCCATCATAATCCACTCATATTTTGTAACTCTAGGCTACTAGTTTAGTATTTAAACAACTTTCAGAGACTTATTTTGTATCTCATAACATTTCAGATCTAACTTTGTATTCTCTGACGGCATGAGTCTCTAAACCCCATTGTTGGGGGTGAGGAGCTCTGCTGTGTCTCGATGAATTAATGCAAGTATTTCTGTTTTCTATTCAAACACGCTTGTTCCTATCTAAGATGTTCATTCGCGCTTAACTGTGATGAAGGTGATGATCAGTGACATTCATCACCTTCCTCAAACCATGAACGTGTGCCTGACAACCACCTCCATTCTATATCCGATTGAATGAGTATCCGTGAGATCTCTTAATCAAAATCTCCGTGGTATAAGCTAGAACTGATGGCGGCATTCATGAGAATCCGGAAAGTCTAAACCTTGTCTGTGGTATTCCGAGTAGGATTCAAGGATTGAATGACTGTGACGAGCTTCAAACTCCTGAAGGCTGGGCGTTAGTGATAGATGCAAAAGGATAATAAATCCTATTCCAACCGGATCGAGAACCAACCGGTGATTAGCCGTGCTGTGACAGAGCGCGTGAGCGTAGTTTTCACTGGAAGGATGGAAGGTAGCCATTGACAACGGTGATCCACCAACACACAGCTTGCCATAGGGGGACGTGCGTGTGTGAATCAGAAGACAGAGGAAAGCAGAGATTCAGAAGACAAAGCATCTCCAAAACTCCAACATATTCTCCATTACTGCACAACAAGTAATCTTTAATTTATGCTCTCTTGGTTATTCACAATTCAACTGATAAACATAATTGACTTCCTGACTAAGAATTACAAGATAACCATAGATTGCTTCAAACCAACAATCTCCGTGGGATTCGACCCTTACTCATGTGAGGTATTACTTGGACAACCCAGTGCACTTGCTGGTTAGTTGTATCGAAGTTGTGACAGACTGTAAAACTAGATCAGAGTATCTGGCCTAAGAAGCCATTACCAGAGATCACAATTTCGTGCACCAGTTCACTAAGTCTACTTACACATCAATCAATGTCCATGCATTATCCAATTTCACAATTGCTTGATTTTTGCTTGAATGCTTTCATGCTTCTTCACTACTTGTTTGGTTGTCTTAACCTACAAGTCTTTTAAAGTATCCCAAGCACACTAGAATGAGTGAAGTGCATGTTCTCTTTTGTGTAATTGTGACATCACTTTTATACTAGCGTGTGTGTGTTATAAACCGCGCGCAATTTTAGAACCCATACACCTATTTTTTATTAATGTCACACTAATTCACTCACTCCATTCTAGTGGTTCTCACCTCATTCCAACAATTCACGCTTCCTTGCTTTTGTATGTTTTCATCTTACGGTGTTTATTTTATTTTTCATGATTGATGCACCATAAGCAAAAATGGAAGCGGAAGGAAGAACATGCAGCACCGGTTAACCCGCCAGCTGAAGGTGGCAACTCGGAAAGTCGCCGTACCCCCTTGCTCATTTTTAGTGCACCGAGGACGGTGCAAACTTTTAAGTGTGGAGAGGTCGTCCGACCATTCGGCATTTTTGGGCAACACGTTTCTAATCCCAACACTCTTGCATTTCATTTTAGGATTTTTAGTTGCACTTTCTCATTTTGCATATGTATATATTAAGTTTAGTCAAAATCATGATATTTTCCAAGGATTTTATCTATAGGGCACCCCTATTGATTGAAAATTTTTTTTAGAACTTGCTTTAATTATATACTTTGTGGATCATGTTTTAAGCTAAGAACACAAGCATGTGAGATTTGAGCCTAATTGTGTGGTTACATCATACATAACCACTTACTTTCATTCTTATGTGTATTATTCTCTTCCTATGATTGTAATCCTTGATTTGTTTGATTCTTTATGTCCATTATTTTGTGTATACATGCATTTATATGATTGAGGCCATTGTTCAAATAGCTCGCTTACAAAAATAGCCTATCCTTTTATCTTCCATTGTTAGCCAATTTTGAGCCTATGCTTAACCTATTTGTTCTTAATTGAAGCACATTACAAGCCTAAGTGAGAAACAATAAATGTCCTTAATTTGGATCTTTGATTAGCTTAGGCTAGTGAGCGTGTTCATTACTTGATTTTGGGAAAGTTGGGTACATTGGGTGGAGATAAAAGTGTGTTTTCATATTTGTGTTGAGAATCTTGGGAATTGGGAACATACTCATGTATTAATCATGTGTAAACCATATGTATTGATGTTCTTGTATACATTTTAGTTTGAAAAGAAAGAAAAAAATGAGAAAAAAAAGAAAATATAAAGAAAAGAAAGAAAAAGAATTGCAATAAAAAGGGGACAAAAATGCCCCAAGGTGAAGTTTAATAATGATCGATGCATATGTGTGGTGATCAAAAGAGAATATATGAGTGTGTGTAAAAGTGAAGAATGGGTAGTTAGGTTTGTTTAGAAGTGTATAGATTGTCATAGGTTAGGTGGGAAGTTTAAGTTAATCAAAGATTCGAATTTCAAGCTCACTTGACCATATGCATCCTACCTTGACCCTAACCCCATTACAACCTATGAGAAGTCCTCATGATATTTGTATGTATGCATGAAATAATTGTTGATTGTTAGATGAAAAACAAATTTTAGAAAACATGATTAGGGGAGAATTGAGTGAATCAACCCCATACACTTGAGTGACTAGAGCGGATACACATCCGGTGAGGGTTCGATTGCTCAATTACATGTTTCCACCCATGATCATCTCTTTTCTTGCAAGTTTGTAAAATCTTTTTAATAATTCAATTCAATTGTGAGTTTGATTTGACTGCTATGGCTTTAGCCTTTATACTTATATATGTATTCTTGGAAGTTGACTTATTTTGACTAAGTAGTTACATTCATGTAGATAGATTGCATATAGATAGGTTGCATATAGTTAGTTTGCATTGAATAGATGTTGATGCCCTTTGCTTCTTTCTTGATTTTAGCATGAGGACATGCTTAGTTTAAGTATGGGGAGGTTTGATAAACCCCAATTTTGTGGTTTATCTTGTGGTTATTTTAGGGGATTTTATCATCTTTTCCCACATTTATTCAATGAAATAGCATGGTTTTGCAATTATCCCTTGATTTGTGCTTAAATGTGAAAACATACTTTTTTGGCCCTTAAATTGGTGATTTTAACTTAGCTTAATTCTATTCGATGCCTTGATGTATTTGTTGAGTGATTTCAGGTTCATAAGGCAAGTATCGGATGGAGGAAGTGAGGAGAAAAGCATGCAAAGCGGGAGAACTTATGAAGAAATGAAGGAACCGCAAAGCTGTCAAGTCTGACCTCTTCGCACTCAATCGACCATAACTTGAGCTACAGAGGTCCAAATGAGGCGGTTTCAGTTGTGTTGGAAAGCTAACATCTGGGGCTTAGAAATGATATAAAATTTGCCATAGTTGCCTAACGTATAGGGGCGCGCATGTGCACTATACACGTACGCACCGATTATTGCACGTGATTTAATAAAAGCAACTCGCGGCCAGTGATTTCTAGAGTATTTTGGGCCCAATCCAACTCATTTCTAATGCTATTTCATGTAGAATTCAAGTTTGGGCAAGGGGAGAAGCAATTGTTTGTAACTTAGCATCATGTAGGTTAGTTTCTAGAGAGAGAAGCTCCCTCTTCTCTCTAGAATTAGGGTTCTTAGGTTAATCTCTCTTAGATCTAGCTTTGATTTCATGATTTCATCTTATTTCCTTTATGAATTCTTGCTTCTACACTTTCATTCTCATGGTTTATAGTGTTAATTTACTTTCATGTCTCTTTTATGTTCATAAATGCTCTATGTTGGATTTGGTTTACATTTAATGCAATTCGATGTTGATATTTCTTTTTATTGATGAATTGAGTTGTGAATTTACTTTCCTTGTTATTGGTAGTTGTTAGATTTATCATTCTTGCACATTTATTATGCTTTCCTTGTACACCCACCAAGTGTTTGACAAAATGCTTGGTTGGGCTTTAGAGTAGATTTTGAGCATTCTTGGCTTGGAAAGAGTAATTAGGCAATCTTGAGTCATGGAAAACCCAACTCATGTTGATGATCTAGAGTTGTTAGCTAGTATTGTTTCTATTAACTCTAATCTCTTGCTAATTCAATTAGTGAGTTGATTAGGACCTTTGGATTGAGATTAGCTAGTCTTGTTAGACTTTCTTCGAGTGTGAAGATAATATGATACATTATTCCATCTTCGGGGATGACGTAATGAGATAGATCTTGCTATTATTGTGATATGATTGATTAGTCTCGTTTGACATTCTCCCTATGTGAAGATAACATGATACCTTCTTCCATTTGTTGGAGTTGACTAAATAAGATGAATTGATCATTGTATGACTAGGATAGAACACCTATGATCTCGATTATTGCCATGAATGTCTCTCTCTTTATTACTTGCTTTCTCTTATTTACTTGTTTTCTTTAAATACTTGCTTGATTTACTTTTCTTGTCATTTATTTCTTGCCCTTTTACCAAACCAAACCCCTTGCACCTTCATAGCCAATAATTGACCACTTCATTGCAATTCCTTGTGAGACGACCAGGAGTCTAAATACTTCGGTTAATTTTTATTGGGGTTTATACATGTGACAAAACCATATTTTAATTTGATATGAGAGTTGTTTATTGGCTTGGAGCAATGCTTACAACGAAGTAATCCCTTTCTTTAAGAAGAAAATCTAGACCGACAACAGTGTTTATATCACATCCTCACTTTCATTGTCGATCTCTCCTTTTTTTCACCATCATCATCACTTTCTCATCCTCGATCCTGCAATACAAAACCAAAATTATCTGAACTTTTACAATAAAAGCCTAGAACAATAGCTTCAAAGATAGAGCCAAGCATGGATTTCTTATTACATGATCAGATAGTGGGCAATGTCATAACTTTCAAACAGGAAGAACAGAAGGGGTATTTTAGAATAGACTGCATCTATGTCATAGGAAAAATCATCACTAAAAATAATATAAACGTTAAAACAACTAGAAATGTATTAATGGGTATTTGGGATAATCCAGACGGGGTTTGATATCAGAAGTAAGAAAGAATGAGAAAACACTTTGCAGGTCTACTTGAAAAATGGTCCGTGAAGTTTTAGAGGTCATCTGTTGAACTTGCAGCTTTGGTCACTTAATGAGGCTGTGGACAAAGTAAACCATAGTTTTATGGTCATTTGGATCCAGATACATGGCTTACCCTTGGGGTTCATCAACAAGGAAATAGCAAAGAAGATAGGCATCATGAACGACATTTTGGAAAGAATATTTTTGAGAGTAAAGGTGGCAATAAACATAACCAAGCAGCTGCCAACTGGATTCTAGATGGACACGGAGAAGCTACTTAGGAGCTAGGTGCACTTCAAATATGAACATCTACAAGATAGTTTCTACCTTATTTGTGGTATTATTGGACATGCAAAGAGAGATTGTGAAAGGGAAATGGTTATAGCGGTGTGGGATCCTCAAAAACCAAGATACACAACAGATTTGAGAATCAATCCAGGGAAAATAATAAGCTATAGAGAGGAAAGAATGGGTTGGAAGGGAGCTTAGTGAAGCCAAGAAGGTGATAAGACGGCGCGTGATCTACAATACATGGGAAGGTGAGTTGATATGTGGCAGGAGTCTATGGCTAGTGTAGTTGGTAGAGAACCAAAGAGGGTTAACCAGAAATTAAGGGAGAAAATTGTAGGTGAACAGAAAAATAAAGAGTTGCAAATTTTGAGAAATGCAGAACAGGTGAAAAATATCCCAAAAAAATTAGGTTATCGAAGATTTAGTGGCATGGATTCGGTATGCGGGTCGTGTTAGCGCACCGGTCAGCCAGGAAGCGCCAGAATAAAAATGCATGCTTTTCTTGGGTTCTTTCTACAATTTCGTATAAAATAGAGGTTCTCTTCCTCTATTTTAGTTGGACAACCATTACTGCCGCTAACCTCATCCTCCAACCCAGGTTCTCTTCCTCCCCTTCCACTCCGTCGCAATCACACCATCCCAGACAACAATTGAAACCTCCCCACTCAGCTAACTCCTTCTCCTCCCCACTCAGCCATGGTGGCTTCGGCAGCATCTTATTCCTGCAACTCATCAGATGAGATTCACAGTTTTTGAACCATGAAACGCTCATTTTTTTGGGATTGAGAAAGTGTTCAGTGTTAACCCCTCTGATTAGGTGGATCCAAGCACACCAACAGCTTCACATCTGACCACGATGGTACCTGATCTTCATTGTCGGCTGTCTTCGGTAGTTGATGGCATCGCCGTCTCAATGAATAGCGTTCGATGGCGTCGTCGTCTCCATCAATGGAAAGAAGGTACCCATTGTATTATCACCCTTGGACAAGCTTTTTCTTTCCCTTTCTTGCCGCCTATCCTAAAAATAGGTGAGAGAGAAAATACATTAAGAATAGCCGTAAAGACACCAAAGCCAAGAGAATACAAGCGGTGGTTGATGCCAAACAAAAGTAAGAGTCCTAATTCACATGGTAGCTACAACATGTAATTTAAAATGCGAGATAATCATAAAGGCATATCCACAATCAGTCAATGCAAGAGTGAAGCAAGGACATGGTTAAACGGCTTATTTAATTTATTTTTTCTTTTTCTTATATGGTATTATACACTACAAAAAATTACCAGAATAGCGACTGACTTTAGTTATTGAAAAAATTGGTTGCTAATAGCAACGGATTTAGTGATCGATATAGGATTTCTAGAATTAGAAAAAAGTTGGTCGCTAAATCGGTCGCTAAATCGGTCGCTAAGTTACATTCAGTAGTCAATTTTATTGACCATCCAAATTGGTCACTAATAGAAAATGATTTAGCAACCGATAAATTTTTTATAAAACCATAATAAAGTTGGTCGCTAAATTCGGTTGTTATTTTTGAACATAGCGACCAAATTAGCAACTAAAACAAAGAGGTAACGTCTTTGGGACTCTTGCTCACAAAATTGGTCACTATTTTTTAATTTAGCAACCAATAGAGAAATAGGATGAAAAATGGCCGGTCGCTAATTTAGTCGCTAAGGTAGTGGTAATAAATCGGTTGCTAACTATTAAGATACTAACCAATTTTAGTGATCAACTAGAAAATGCCGGTTTTAAAGCAGTTGGTCGCTATTTTTAAATTTAGCTACCAATTCAACGATAATAATATACTTGGACAACCATAGTTGGTCACTAACGCTACATGTTTTGTCGCTAAATTGGTTGCTAATTTAATCTATAGTGACCGATTAATGACCAATGGAAAATACTGTTATAAACTAATCAGTCGCTAAATCGGTTGTTGGTTTAAATAAACAAAATAGTTACTGAGTTTCTCACCCTTACTAACCCTAAATCACCCACACCATTCTCACCTTTTCAAACAGTTACTGAGTTTTTCTAGAATTTCTCTGAGTTCGCAGCGCCACCGTTGTCATCTGAATCTGTAGGGTCATCTAAGTAGTCTTCTTAGTTCAATTTGTTGATCAATTTCTTTACTAGTTGATTTGTTCAATTTGTTCATGAGGAGTTCAATTTGTTCTGTTAGTCTTATCGCATCGTCGATAAACTCTTCAAGCAGGTACTCTATTCCCTAATCCAGATTCTGATCCATTCTGTTAGGACTTTTCCACCATATTTATTCTGGAATCTACTCCATCCATAGAAATAGGATCTTTCTCTTTCTAGCAACTCATTAGGAACGCTTCTATATAAATAGCTAATTCGCACTTGCTTCCCCCACCCTTTGATCCACCTTCTACTTATGCTTTTGCCAAATACATGCTCTTTAGGATCATTAAGAAATGTTCAAATAATAGGTTTCTAAATATAGGAACTATCAATTATGCATTTTGGTGCATATGATGTTGTTTCACTTGATTTTTGATAACCTCGACAGGGTTTTTCGACAGGCTTGTATCAAGATCTCAAGTATCGGGAAGCAGATACAACTCCTCTGAAAAAGAGTGGGCTCGACGCGAAAATTACTTAACGTTCATGTCAAAATATATGAGATGCTTAAATTGTGGTAAATAATAAAAAATTGTAATAAAACAGATGATGCTTTAAAATTGCAATTGAAAGAAAGCAAAATACTTGAAGAACAGAAGGAAAAAATAAAATGCATAAAGCAAATAATGAAAAGAAATGGAAAAAGAAAAATAAAAGAAAAACAAATAAAAGTGGACTTCCAATACTCACATGCATTTGTGCTCCATGGTCTTCTGTTGCATCGTTGGGACTGCGAATTTTGGCGGAGGCTTATGTGTGATGATCTCGTGTTTTTGAAGAAATCCCATAACTCTTCTGAATTTCTCCTATTTGTAGACCATGGAGATATGCTTGCCATGGAGAATTTTGGCCCACGATCTTACTTTCTTTTTTTCAGCCATGACCTTTTCTTGACCATGAAAAATCTTGACTCCTAAGTTTTGACACCCACGTCTTTCTTGGTCTTTAAGTCCCATGTTTTGTTCAGCTTCTTACTCAAATTCTAAACACTGCTTCTGTAGTCGAAACCATTGGCAGCCAAAAATGCCTTTCTATCAAGAAAATCTATTTTGTGTACCAACAGATACAATTTAAATTCTTTTAACTATCTACTAAAGAAATGTAATTTTTGCATATATAATTTTAAAAACTTATTTTTCTTTGAGAATCGATATTTTTAAAATTTAAGTAGCTATTTTATTTTACCATTTTCTTCAGGTTTGAAGTAGATTGTGCAGCCTCCATTTTATTTTCAAGCTTTGTAATTGTGTGAGGGTGTCCAGTGAGTTACTGTACTTTACTTTTTTTACTTAATTATTTACTAATTGATGTTTTATTGTAGTTCTTAAAATATGATTTGTTCATGCATTTAATTAAGATGCACTATTACTAATGGGATAGGTTATGAATGAGTCAGAGTTGTAATTGGATATACAATAGACTTACACCAAGTCAAAAGGGTTTAAATAGTGAATTTACAAAGGGGTTAGAAGAATTTATTTTCTTTGCTGAGAGATAAACAGATTTGCCAAATAGAAAAATTAGATATCCTTGTTCTAGGTGTGAAAACAAGGTTTATATGAACTCTAAAGATGTAACAATCCATCATAGGAAAGAATTTATTCCTGATTATTTGCTTTGGACAAGTCATGGAGAAAACAACCCAACCTTATGTGAAACCCCAAACATGAAAGTCGAGAGTAGTGCATACTCTAATAGGATGGAGGAGCTAGTTTATGAAGCTGTTACTAGATTTGAGTTTAAGGCCATGGTGATTTTGAGGACGAAGAGTCTCTAAATGCTTATGCTAAGAATTTCTATGACTTGTTGCATGCATCAAAAATTTTTTTATAGCCAGGATGTGAAAACTACACGGAACTTTCATTTGCTGTTAGATTAATGACAATTAAATCTGAAAAAAAAAATTTTTCAGCACACTATTGATCAACTGCTTCAAGTCATGAGAAAAACCCACCCAAAATATTTCATTTGCATCTATTTGTGTTTATTGGGATACTAATGCTAGGTTTCTACATAAGAGTGCACAAGGCAAGTTAAATCGAGCATTTGATTGTAGCAGATTCGAAGTAACTTTTCATATTACTAGTTCAATTTCTGTTACCTAATACTAAGCTAATATGGTAATGTTATAGAAAAACGTAGATTGTTTATATTATAATTTTATACATTTTAATTGGTGGTTGATATTCATAGGTTTTTAATGTATATAATTTAATAGAAAATTTTATTAAAGAGGATAAAAAATTGTTTGCAAAGACTCACAAATATAAAGATGAGATATAGGTGGATAAAAGATTAAAATATATTGAGGTAAGTCTATTTTAATCGAAATAAATATCTCTTTAAATTTGAGAAACTGTACATTTATAGTAGCTGCTTTTATATGAAAGATCACTATTTTAATATGTGTATTTATCTGGTCATTATTTGTGACAAAAAATTTGGTCACTAACGCTTGGTCGCTAATTAGCAACTGAAATATTGGTCGCTGATTTTCTCAGTGACTGATTTAGCGACAGAAAATTTAATCACCATTTAGCGACCAACTTTGTTAGAGACCGATATTGTTTGGTGAGGGTTTGGTACCCTTAGTTGAAAATCAGTCGCTAATTATCAGCAACCAACTTCGGTCGCTGTTTTAAATTTTTAGTGATCAAGGTTTTAGCGACTGCCATAATCGGTAACTAAATCAGTTGCTATACTAATAATTTCTTATAGTGCATCTAATCTTTATTTTTTGATGACCAAGATAATTAATTTCAACATGTGATAAATGAGGGGGAATGAGATATGACTGAAATTGAGAGAAAATATTTAGGTGAATTTGAGTTTCATGTGTGCTTAGTTTGATGAATAACCATTCTTATCTCTGTGTGAATTAACTTGCGATGGATAATAAATAAGGAAAGGGATCTATATATGAGTGAAAACATGTGGCTAGAATTAATTTTTGGAGGATAATTATCAAAAATGGTAATTATTTGATCACTTATTTTGGTATACTAGATAAAGCAGATAATTATATTAGTATGAGTAATATTGGTATCATATATTATCTCAACTCTGAAATATCTCTAAAATATATTGAGAAAGTTAAACAGATAAAAAAATACATGTAAAGGTTTTTTATCAGATAAATTTAGACCTAGTAATTAAATGTTATCATTAAGAAGTATTTTTTTGTCTTATATAAAAAATAATATTTTATTAAAAAATATTTTTTATTTTTGATAAAGACCCACTTTGTTATAATGAAGCAAACTATGATTCTCAAATTTTGTAAATTCCTATAAAAAATCTTGAGAAATCGTTTTACAGAAAATTCAGTTTTTTACACGAAAAATCTGAAAACAGAAAAAGACCACGGCCAGACTCCAAAAAAAATTCACTATATTTGAGATAATTATACAATATCATTTCCACACTCTTATATATTCAAGAGTTACATATAGTGTTTTCGAGTGAAAACTCATTCTTATTATAAAAAAAATAAAAATATTAGTTTCGAAAAGTATTTTCGATGTATAAACTCACACTTTATAAATTTTTGGCACTATCCACACTTCTCACTGAGATAAAAACCTCACAACTAGAAAATTGCTTAATACAGACAGATTTGGTCTTTATTACAAATGGATTTTTGGTTACCGATGAATTTTGTTCCTCTGTAAAAGCCTTGTCGGAAATTATTTACCGACAGATTTTTTTCCGTCGGTAATTTACCAACAGATTTTTACCAGTTACCGACAGATTTTTCCTCGGTAAATTCTCCCCTCCACTTCCCTAGAACGTCAAACTTTTCGACGGATTTTCCGTCGGTAATTAGAGACAGATTTTTCGACGGATTTTTTGTCGGTAATTAGAGACAGATATTCCAAAGAATTTTTCGCTTGTAATTAGAGACAGATTTTTCGATGGATTTTTTGTTGATAATTAGAGACAGATTTTTCAACAAATTTTTCATCGATAATTAGCAACAGATTTTTCGACAAATTTTCCGTCGATAATTGGGGCCTTGGAAAACCATTCCATACTCTGAATACAAATAGAGAATTCATCTGTAAATCCGTCAGTAAGGTAAAATAGAATTTTTTTTAGATTTTTTCATTGCAAAATAAACCTGTTTTCATACAAAATAAATATAAATTTAATAAATACAATTTTTTAAATAATTTGTATTCGAATATTTATAATATTTCAAAAAATAAACAAATTCATCGTATTATCAAACTAAAAGAAAATTACTAAAAATAAGCAAGTCAATATAATTCAAAACATAAACAAAGTGTATTGATAAATCAACTATAATAATAAGTAACAACCATACATCAACAAAGTGTATTGATACATCAATTATAATTCAAAACATAAACTCTGCATTCAAAACATCTTTACTGTCTCTGTTCAATGCCTCAGTGGCTGTCTCTGTTCAATGCCTCATTGGCTAGTTGTTTGGCTGTCCTTTGTGGATCCTTTATCCTTTACTCTACCCTCTAAAGTGCATCCTGCATGGCAAAGAGCCAGATACCACCACCATTGGTATTTTTATTGGAGTTAATGTGGAAGAAATTTGTTGAATTTTGAAAAGAAATGGAATGAGAATGAAATAGAGTATGATTGTGGAGAAAATAAAATAAAAACCCAAATGACAAATTTATGTGATTTTAGAAGTGCATTTTTGCCTTTTAAGAAATAAGGAAAACATAAAGAGATTAATAGAAAACCTTCCATAGACCATCACTAACAAGTATCAAAAGCTCAATATTTGCATTAATATCGGCATACTGGATGTCAGGCTTAGATATAACCATTAAAGAAAATTTCAATTGTTTGAATTTAAGGTTCAAAGTTCAAACTTTCATTAGTTAATCCGAAGAGAAGATAAGAAAATCATATACTCTAAATCTAAATTTGAGTATACAAGCAAATGAAAGATAATTCAGCAAGCTCAAAATTATTTAAAAAAAAAATAGGTGTAGGCCTGTACCTTGCTGGTTGCTAATTGATTGCCAAAAGCATTGATTAGATAAAAAAAATTTAGACAGTAAAAGCATCCCATCTTCATTGAAGTCCTGCCAACAGTATAATGTCTCAGGTTGATAACTACTATTAGAGGATAATACTATATGAGAGAATTATATTTAAATTATCAAAACAATTGTGAATTACATATTGCACTTTCTATATTAAATTGTTGTGAGAAAATCTGCTGAAGTTAAGCGTTTTAAGGATCTAAGTTCCTTTGGAAGGCTCTTATTCAAATGGTTCAATGAGACATTAAGATAATTCAATATGTGAATATGAGAAACCTGAACTGGTATTGGACCAAATAATTGGTTTTGGCTCAAATTTAAGTATGCTAGCAATGAAAGTTTACCAATCCCAGGAGGAATAGTACCTGAAAAGTTGTTAACACTCAAATCCATCTTGAGAACACTCTTTAACTTGCCTATATTTGGTGGAATTTCACCTGAGAATCTGTTTCCATAAATAAGAAGGATTTCCAAATCAGGAAACTTTTCGATTGAAGCCGGCAGGGTCTCGGATAAACGATTATTGGAAAGATTCAACTGTCCTAGATTTGATGAAGGTGCATCAGTGCTTCTTGGAAGAAAACCACTCAGATAATTGTTCTGAAGTTCCAAAAGAGATCGTTGAGGCAAATAGAGAAATCTATTTGGTATTGAACCTGTTAAGTAGTTCTGTCTCAATCTAACTCTCTCAAGAGTGTAGCATTCACCAAGATCATTAGGCAAAGATCCAAAGAGAAAGTTGTTGAGCAAAATCAGAATCTTGAGCTTCTTACCAAAACAAAGAGACTTTGGAACTAGTCCTGTGAGCTTGTTTGTTGAAAGATCAAGTTCAATTAATTTACCATTCTATCCAAGCCTTGAAGGAATTGAACCAGTGAAGTTGTTCTGCCAAAGCTTCAACACTTGCATAATGATGTAATGGTCAATGGATCACGGTACTACTAAAAGAGTACATAAAGTAGCTAGTAAATGAATAGATCCAACTACACACAATTGAAAAAAAATAATATATATATATATATATATATATATATATATATATATATATATATATATATATATATATGATGTAAAGCATAATTAAATAAAGATAACTAAAACGGATCTTATAGCATACCTCGTAAACTGAGATTTTTGCAAGATGTGATCCATTCTGTTCCAAAAGAAGTTTCTTTTCCTGGGAAAGAGAATATCAGTCAAGCAAGTATTTTTGAAGCTCACAATTTATTGTTTTCACAAGTGTCAAATGTAATAAACAAACCAATAGATTAGCAGTCTAGCACTTCAAGCAATTCAAGGTCCACTAATCACAAAAGCTTACCAATGGCAAAGTCAACAAGCTCAGTAGCAACTGCTACCGCTGAACCACTAGAAGACCCTTGGTGCACAAAATCGTGATTGTTCATTCCCCATCAACGACACCAAAAACTTGGTGCGCACGTTTATAATCTTAATTCTTTTCCACAACTTCGCACAACTAACCAGCAAGTGCACTGGGTCGTCCAAGTAATAAACCTTAAGTGAGTAAGGGTCAATCCCACGGAGATTGTCGGCTTGAAGCAAGCTATGGTCACCTTGTAAATCTCAGTCAGGCGGATTCAAATGGTTATGGAGATTTGATAATTAAAATTAAAATATAAAATAGGATAGAAATACTTATGTAATTCATTGGTGAGAATTTCATATAAGCGTATGGAGTTGCTTTTGTTCCTTCTAAACCTCTGCTTTCCTACTGCTTTCATCCAATCATTCATACTCCTTTCCATGGCAAGCTGTATGTTGGGCATCATCGTTGTCAATGGCTACATCCCGTCCTCTCAGTAAAAATGGTCCAAATGCGCTGTCACCGCACGGCTAATCATCTGTCGGTTCTCGATCATGTTGGAATAGGATCCATTGATCCTTTTGCGTCTGTCATTACGCCCAACACTCACGAGTTTGAAGCTCGTCACAGTCATCCCTTCCCAGATCCTACTCGGAATACCACAGACAAGGTTTAGCTTTTCCGAATCTTAGGAATGGCCGCCAATAATTCTAGCTTATACCACGAAGACTCCGATCTTTCGGAATATAGGCTAAGAGATACGCATTCAAGCTTGTTTTCATGTAGAACGGAAGTGGTTGTCAGGCACGTATTCATAGGTGAGAATGGTGATGAGTGTCACATAATCATCACATTCATCATGTTCTTGGGTGCAAATGAATATCTTTAGAATAAGAATAAGCTTGAATTGAATAGAAAAACAATAGTACTTTACATTAATTCATGAGGAACAGTAGAGCTCCACACCTTAATCTATGGTGTGTAGAAACTCTACCGTTGAAAATACATAAGAACAAAGTCTAGGCATGGCCGAATGGCCAGCCTCCCCAAACATGATCTCTGAACATAAAAATATCCAAAAGATATAAATACCATAGTAAAAAGTCCTATTTATACTAAACTAGTTACTAGGGTTTACAGAGATAAGTAAATGATGTAGAAATCCACTTCCGGACCCACTTGGTGTGTGCTTGGGCTGAGCATTGAAGCTTTCACGTGTAGAGGTCTTCCTTGGAGTTAAACGCCAGTTTGTAACTTGTTTCTGGTGTTTAACTCTGCTTTGCAACTTGTTTCTGGCGTTTAACGCCAGAATAGGGCAGAAAGCTAGCGTTAAACGCCAGTTTGCGTCATCTAAACTCGGGCAAAGTATAGACTATTATATATTGTTGGAAAGCCCTGGATGTCTACTTTCCAATGCAATTGAGAGCGTGCAAATTGGGTTTCTGTAGCTCCAAAAAATCTACTTCGAGTGTAGGGAGGTCAGAATCCAACAGCATCTGCAGTCATTCTTCAGCCTCTGAATTAGATTTTTGCTCAAGTCCCTCAATTTCAGCCAGAAATTACCTGAAATCACAGAAAAACACACAAACTCATAGTAAAGGCTAAAAATATAATTTTTATTTAAAATTAATAAAAATATATTAAAAACTAACTAAATCATACTAAAAACTATGTAAAGACAATGCCAAAAAGCGTATAAATTATCTGCTCATCAACCATCTAGGGATACAAGATGGAATTTGAGGATTTGTTGGAGTTCCATAATGGTTGTTCTCACCAGAAATCCTGACACAAGAGTGTCTTGAGTAAAATCACATTTGAGCAGAACAAGTTTTTTCAGTTAGTACACAAAACTAAAGAACTTCTAACCGAGTCCCTACCCAAAAGACAATTCATCCATAATGGTTTTACCAACACAAGTAGCACCATTTTTTAGCAGTGCAGTAACTACAACCACAGTCTTTTCTGCCTCCTCATGTGTCCTCTTCCAGTCAGGATTCCCAAACCCCAGTCACATAGCCCTTCACATCAAAACTTCGAACCAGAAAAAATCTAATTAGACCGAATAAAAGTATCAACTCTATAGCTCTAAGCAAACCTATTCCTTCAACCTAGACAAAGAAAACCAAGAAAGGTCAACTCCTTTATATAAACTATTAGAAAACTTGAACCAAAGGCAACATAAACATTAGCTGAAACAAGAATGACTTTCATAACAAATAGCTATCAGGTAATTTTTTACATGAAAGGGGAACTAAAAAAATATAAAAAAAACACTCAAATTGAAGCAAAGCTAAAAATTATGATGTGTAGAGACGAACATGTCACTGATGGCAAAAGTTTGAGAAGAAAGCATTTGTTTGGCAGCAGGAGGTGGAGGCTGAGGAAATGGTAGACGCTCAAAATTTATCACAAGGATTTAGATTAGCAAACTGCCAAGAAGAAACAGAAACGCTTAAAATGAAATCATACCTCTTCTTTTATGGCAGGAACAGGTTGAATATGGTGGGAGGCATGAAACATGCTAAAATGGTAAAGAGTAGAGTCCTGAAACTATATTGCTAATGGACACACACGTCAGAATGCCAATAATAAAACAAACAACCAAGAGAAGAGGGTGCAGCAACTATCTTTAAACAAATAAACCAACTAAGGTAATTTACCTTTATCAAAATATGGATTAAAAGTATTTTTGACAGCCTCCCTGTATCATGCAAGTCTACGTGAATATCAAATTACTTGGTAAAAAGTAGTAAAGAAAAAAATAATTACTCAACGAAAGATTTCATTAAAAAAGATGGTAATTAGAAAATATGAAGCAATAAATGTATTGTCGCTATGGAACTATGCAACGCTGAAAGAATAGATCATAGTATTACATCTTTAATTCTGCATCTACCTAGAAAAATTTAGCAATAGTCCGTTTTCAAGGTAAGATTTTATGATACACATAACATATATATATAAGTATCCATCTGGTAGGAATATCCTATGAATCCAAATCAAATTAAAAGAAATTTGTAGAGATTATTGAGATAAGGAGAGAGAATTTGGGGCTCATGTACAACACATTAGCTCTCACACGAGGATTTGCAGGCTGCATATGGAAGTTAATATGAGTTCGAGCACAAATAAGAACAAGTAGTGTGCATAAAAGAGAGCTTAAACCCTAACGTTGAGTAGAGGCGTTACAGATCTATCGTTAAGAGTGAAGATATCGGAAATTTAGAAGTATAATGTCAACAAGATCTTGAGGTGTAACACTGAATAACAAGCAAATTTAGAAGCATAATCCATATAGAGCATAAATCAACAGCTCAAAATTGCACTGAACAAGCCTCACCTTCCAAAAATTAGTTTTCCTTTACCACCTTTCCACTTCACCTTGAAAGCCCCAACTGTTTCAAAAATTTGAGCAAGTTGATGTGCCTCTTCTTTTACCTGCAGAACTAGAAACTTAGATACTGGTGAAAAGCCATTCGAGCGTGTTGCTGGGCTTGTCGAACTCCAACATGTCCTGAAGATCAAAGAACTTGCGCACTATTTCGCTTGAAAGCCTCACCCTTCTATCCCTCAACCCATGAGATATGTGAATCTTGCTGTGCCTATCTTTCTTCGTACAATGAAAGTTGTAAATAATTATCAAACAAATAGCTCAAATTGAATTACAAATTACTTGAACAGAGCAGAACAAAATAGATTCAATGTTCGTCCAAGCAAATGATAATAAGTGAAAGAGCCTTCGGTCGAAAGCAATAGCCTACCATGAATTTTAGGTAAAAAAAGCTTCGATTGCAGAAAAAAATTCATCAAAATCAGAGTAAACCCGCAGATTCAAATGAAGCACAAAAGTAGAGTATGATAAACCTAAAACTAGCACAGAAAAATTGAGCCCTAAGGTTTATCACGAAGAACAGAATCACAAAATCAAGATATATATACCTGAAATTTGAGATGGTTACGAGAAGAACTGAGAGAGCGAGTTGAGATTAGATGGAAGAGGCGCCAGAGGGAGTAGATTCGATGAGAATGGCGGTGGAGTAGACGCAATGGGAGTAGACGAGAGCGGCGGCGGAGGGATCTCGTGCAACGCAAGGGATGACAGAGAGAGATTGTGCGCCACAAGCGACGGCGGCAGCGGCGGAAGAAGCAGAAGTAGTAGCCATGGAGAGAAGAAGTAGCTCGTGCGACAGAGAGAGGAAGAAGCTCGTGTTTCATTTGTGAATGGAGGTCGAAACAGAGTTTGAATGGGGGGCTCCCACGGGGAGATAGAGGGGGTAGGTTAGGTTTAATTCAATATTTTTGACAGAATATTTTAAATTACAGACAGATTTTCTGTCTGTAATAATTTAATAAAATGAGGCGTTTTGTTTATTTAATTACAGACGAATTTTTCATATGTAACAATTTTCCACAAAAAAAAAATTAATTTTTCCGACAGAATTATCGACGATTTTTTTTCTGTTTGTAATTTATGCTAATTCATGTTTTTAGTTTTTGACAAAAAATTTCTCACAAATTATATCTATATTTTTATTAAATAAAATCTGTCAGCAATATTCGTCTGTAATAACTAATTTTTTAGTAGTGTCTTTCTAAGTTACATCATTATTATACATTATTTTTATACATTTCCCTTATATAATTTTTAGGGATAAGTACGATTTTGGTCCTTAACGTAGAGGCCGAAAATTTATTTCGTCCCCAACCTTTTTTTCGCTACAAAATGGTCCCCATGGTTTCAATTTGTTTTAAAATCGTCCTTCGGACAAAAATACCCTTCTCCCTTCACCCCCAAAATCAACCAACCTCAGCAGAAAAGCCTAAGCACCACCACTACCACCACCATTATCATCATGGTCATCATCATCATCATCAGAACAACAAAATCAACCAGGAACCCAAGTTAAACCGGAACCCACCACCACCATGCACCACCATTATTATCATGGTCATCATCATCAGAACCATCAAAAAATTGAAAATCAGAAGAACAATCAACCAAAAACAGAAATTGAAAGCAAAATGATAACTAGATTATGAAAATAGAAAACAGAAAAGAGGGGACAGGGAAGGCAGTGGTGGAGCGCCGATGGTCTGGGCATGACAGGAAGGGGCTGGAGGGAGGGTAACGTGCGGCGGGGAAGCAGGGAGGCTCGTTGGCGGTGGTGAAGCAGGGGAGGCTCGTCGGCGGTGAGCTCTGGTTCGAAGAGTCTGAGACAGGGAAGGAGAGAAGGAGGGGAGAGGGTCGCAGTTGCTCTGGGGAGAAGAAGAAGAAGAAGAAGAAGAAGAAGAAGAAGAAGAAGAAGAAGAAGAAGAAGAAGAAGAAGAAGAAGAAGAAGAAGAAGAAGAAGAAGCGGCGGGCGGTATGGCGGAAGAGGAAGAGGAAGAGGAGGCGATGGCGGCGGGCGGGCAGCGGCGGTGCGGCAGTATGGCGTCCCCCTTCTCTCCCCCCTCCTCCCCCCTTTCTCGCGCCCCACCCCCCTCTTTCTCTCCCCACCCCGCTTCTCTGTACCCTTTCTTTCCTCTTTTTTTATTTTATATTTATTTTATTTTATAAATTTTTAATGAGGGGTAATTTGATAATAAAAAAATAAAATTGGTAAAAATAACTATTTTAAAACAAATTGAAACCTTGGAGACTATTTTGTAGCGAAAAAAAGGCCGAAAACGAAATAAATTTTTGACCTCTACGTTAGAGACCAAAATCATACTTATCCCTAATTTTTATTATACATTATTTACTTTTTCTTCTTCTTTATGTAATTTCCAAAACGTACACAGTAAAATCAAACTTTCTTTTTGACTTTTCAACATGTATACGATAATTCGGTGACTGTGTACAAATGCGTTTCCAATTCTTCTTCCGTTTCAAATTTCTCGAGCCATTATTTGTACAATGGCTGGATCCAGTCTATCACAGCAACACTATCGAGTATAAGTAAATTAAAGTTTTAAAAATCGAACTAGTGGTTAAATTGATGAAACTAGAGACTCAAAGATTTAAATATTTAACCTGATTAAATTAGATATAATAAAATAAGATACTTACACTTGAAATATATATTTTAAAAAATTAATATGTTATATTTTATTATTTTAAACTGGTTAACCATCAGAAAACAAATCTGTTCTATTTGTTTATTAGTTTCTTTTTTTTTTTTTTTTACCATAAATTAGAACCAATTTGATGACTCATTCACATCTAACTCGGTTGAATCGATTAATTGGATCTAATTTTCAAAATCATGTAGAGTATTTGTAGCTGGCGTGACAACAAATTAAATCACGGTTGTGAATGACATCATTGCCGCATCAGTCAAGATTCGGAATCTCTAGAACCACCACGGTCGTCGATCGGCAGACATCTCAATTCATTCTCCATCCTCCATCCCGGAACAGTTTTCCCGACATACTAAAGAAAAGTCACCGTCATGACAAGGCCCTAGCTCCAGCTATTGGTGTCTCATCACTTGACAATGGTGTCCCTTTTTTGATGACTGGCTTCACATTTATTTATTAAACATAAAAATCAAAAAAACAAAATTACGGATTTACCGTTTCAGTAATTGAAAGGATCTGCCGCATTTTAAACCTGCATTCTTCGTTAGCAGACCTTTGTCCCGAGTCTCTCAGCAACTATAGCCATGGTAGTCATCACTAGAATCTCCCATGTTTGTTTACATTTAATAGTTAAGTTAAATCCGTATTTAATATGGACAAAAAGTACGTATAATTTAGTTACTGGCAGTGTAGCATAGCAGCAAATAGGGACTCTGTCACTCTGCAAGAAACTAATGAATGAAAACATACATGGTTTTAATGGCAGCAGGCACACAGATGATATAGCATTGTTTGACTATTTTACATAATTACATAGGCCTTGTGCATTGCTTTTTAAGTATATGTACGTATTTTATGTACATAAATCCTAACCATACAGCGTTTAATAACTCAACTAGTTAATTAATTTTTAACTCAAATGCATCTAATTAAGTTGTCCAAATTATAAGCATATATGTAGACAGAAGTATTGGTGTCCCAAAAGTTATCCACTAATCGAATCAGTGTTTGCAGCCTTAAAGTTTTTACATTTCGAAAATTTATAAAAATTAAATTTTGAAAAATAATTTTTTTAAGTAATTTATAAAAAGTTGCCTTTTCAAAATTATATTTTTTTAAAAAGTTACCTTATCCATATTTAGTAAATCAATCTAAAAAATATTTTCAATAAACATAAAGAATAATAATTATGTTTGGTAAAAATAACTTTTAAGATTAAAAAATCATAAATTTAAATATTTATTAATATATAAAATTATATTAGACTTTTAAATTTTAATATATACAAATTAATTTTAAAAAATTTATCACTCGATACTTTTAAAAATACTTTTAATTTTTGAAAACGACAAATACTAACATATAATATTTTTTAAGAAAAATGTAGGGAAATAATAAGAATAATAAGAATACTAAATAATAATGTGAACAATTGATATGTCAAATGCTCAATTTAATAGGTATACTGATTATTATCTTAATTATTCTTAATTAGATAGTTATTTTTTTTTATTGAATTTACTCATACATAATTAATAATAACTGAATGTTCAATTTATTATTAAATGTACGAATGGTTATTCTAACATTAGGATTTAAGAGATAAATTAGGAATGAAGTATTTTTTTTACGTTATTAGATTTTTTTAGAATTTATTGTTTACATTATTTATAAAAATCATTGTCTATCTGTCCAAACTGTTTTAGGAATACCAAACACAATGTGTTTGTCCTTTTAAACGCCTGTTCAATATTTCTTTTATTTCAAATTAAGCCCAATAAATAATTAAATATATCACAACAAAACACTTAGAAAAACATAATGAGAGTTATGTCGTTGGGCTTAAAATAAACAACATATATTACACATCCATAAGTCTTTTATGATAGATAAGAGGTAGTATTAACTAGTTATTACATGAACCCATAAGAAAAACCCTAATATATAGCACAGCAAAATTAATTAAATTGAAACACCTTAAAACATACATATATATGACCTTGATGATAATTTATATATAATAGAGTATGAAAATGGAATTATTAAGCTACAAAGTAGTATTAGCTAGTCCTTAATTAATTAATTAATTAACTATTTTAGAGGTGGACAAACAAAACCAGGAGGAGGAGTCATGCCACAAGTTGCAAGAACCTGAAGAGCAACAGGTATGAATATGTTGAGATTAAGAAGCTTAATCCTAATAACGGTGCAAAGACAAATCGCCGCTTCAAGATCAAGCAACCCTTGAATCACTGGACAACAAATATTCTCCACCGGGTTCCCTATTCCCACATGCACAATCCCTCCGGCAACGTCCAAGCACAGCCCTAGCTTCAGCGCGTCGATCGGACAGGTCGCTCGAGCCGGCGGCGGCGGGTATATGATTACTGGAGGGGGTTGCACTGGAGGCGGGATGATGATGACTGGTGGTGATGGATATGACGGCGGTTTCGAGGGGTGTTTTCCTCCTCCGCCGTGATGTGGCGGGGGTTTTGGGCGGTAGTGGTGGTGAGGTGGTGATGGATGCGGCTGCGTGCAAGGACCACATGCTAAGATTATTGGTGGCATAGCATTCAGCATTAGAATCATGAAAATAAAAAACGTAGCTTTTGAGGTTGTTGGAAACATCGCTAATTAAGTTATCTTTGTTTTCTTCTCTCTTTGATTTTCCTCGGATTGCTTGAATGTAGAAAGTGGAAATCGAACCCTTATCGGTTTTCTATGATAAGTGAGAATATATTGTGAAGGGTGCCATATATATAGAGAGAGAGCAAGAGACATGCATCTTTGAAGATTCTAGCTAGCTAATTAATGAGTTTAACCTTTCGTTAAACAAGATATATAGCTAGAATAAGATTATATATTATTCAACATGCAGTAAGTAACACATGGCATCATATAGAACATCCGCGAAGACATGCATGCACTCAACAACGTCTTATTATGTGCAGAACAAGAATAGATATAATTAACCGAATAAATGGACAAGAAATATAAAAGGAAGAGTTTGGGATGAATAAAGATACACATCAAAGATACATAAATATCCGATGAAAACTCAAGTGCAGTCGACTTCACGTAAAGTTAATAATTAAGAACTGTTAGATAATTTAATTGATTTGACTAAATTTTTATCTAATAACTCTTAATTATCAACTTTATGTGAAGTCGACTATACCTGAACTTTCACCGTATTTAAAAGATTGGTTTTGACGACGAAAACATTATACTTAGCGAGATTTTAATATTTATAAATTTTCGATTTTTCTTTATTAAAAACAATTCTTGAAGTATATTTTAATTATAAATTTTTATATATATTTTTACTCATCGCAAATTTTTTTATGTATATTTTTTGTCTATTTAGTCATGATTAAATTGTCATGGTTTCTGACTCTCAGATTATTAGATGAAAAAGTCTAAGGGACCAACACTTTTATTAAAATTTAGCCAGCACTTAATCAGTAAAAAAAAAGTGAATAATTTTATACCATTAGATAAAATTTTACACCATTAAAAATATCGATAATGACTAATTAATGGTTACAAATCACAAAATTTACTGATCCCTAACACTCTTATTAGATAGCAACAACATGCCACTTTTTAATTTTATTATGGAGGCTAGAATGGGGTAGGACCCCGTTATGGGGATCAGGTGTGCTTTACCTGCATGTGGTGTCAGCAGGTAAGAAATCGGACGGTGCGAGTGGGGCGAGGCTTATCGGACAGTCCGACTTATTCACTACAACACAGACCATGCGAGTTGTTGAGGGAAAATAAAAAAGAAATTTTCATTCATGCAGAACTCGAAATGTCCGATAAGTTTCATATAAATTTCAGATATTTCCTTCATACAAAACGGACCCTCCGATTTGCTTACAAAAAATTTTCAACAATGAAATCGAAGGGTCCAATTTCTTAACACCAAATTTGAACAAAAATTGTCCCACAAATTGGTCTACTACCTCTAACATCTATAATTATGCACAACACATTCACAGCTTCCATAACAAAAAAATCAACCACAACATGCAATGTGTCTTTTGTAACAATATCACAATAGTCAAAATAATAGGAAATTTAATTCTTTAAGCAAGTGTATGTATTATATAAGTTTGAAATTCTTATTTAAATTTCAAGAAATTAAATTGAATTAGTTGAATTTTCCATAACAAAAATTGATAAGGCTTACTAAAAAATATACATGTTATTATAAAATTATTTTATTTCAAAAATTTAAACACCACGGGAATAACGTTATTTGCACTAATTTTTTTTTTTACAATTCTTTTGTACACTTTTAGCTTTTTAATATTCAAAATGATCGATAAAAAGTAAAAGAAGATAAAATATTTTTTTATACCATAAAAAGAGAATATATAAAAAAGGTTATGTACAAAAAAAATGCAAATATTATTTTTAAATTTACACTGATAACTAAAGATACATAAATAATTTTATATATAATTCATCTCTTCAAACAATAATCTCTTTTCAACTTAAAATGTGATTATACATAAATATTTTTTTATTTCTCATATACTAAATTTTTTCTTATTCTAAGAATCAAAGCCTAAATCGTTTTATTAAAAACATGTATATATTATAAAATCACTTGACGAAAAGAGATTAAACCGACAAGTAGAATCATGGATTATATATCTAACGCTACCATAAGTTTGTCCCTCGTAATAATAACAATCCATCCACTACCGAGGAAGCTATAGGGATATAGTAGTAACTAGTTCATTATGTTATTGTGGATTAATCATTTTTATCATTGGACTAAATTTTAATTAGTATAAAAAAAAGTAGTACTTTGAAGAAAAAGAAAATCACATAATTCTTATATCAGATAAAATTCCAATTATATTTGATATAAAAAATTAGTGGGGCACAGAGAGATGGAGAGAAAGAGATAGGGAATATAAATGGAAGTTTTGGAATCATGTGCTGTGGTTTTGTGATTTCGAGAGAGTACTGAGTCTCCGTGACCGTGAGCTGGCTGCAGGAGGTCAGTCCGTGACCTAGCTAGTTCAGTTCGAGTCATGATTTTTAAAATTGGACTGGACCGACCGATCGATCTAATCGAAAATTGACAATGTCAACGGTCCGGACACTCGAACGTTCCCACTGCGTGCTTTTCATTTTCATTGCATCCATCCCTATCTAGTATCCTGTTTCTATTATC
The DNA here is from genome assembly GCF_059453495.1 of Arachis ipaensis. Lineage (NCBI taxonomy): Eukaryota > Viridiplantae > Streptophyta > Magnoliopsida > Fabales > Fabaceae > Arachis > Arachis ipaensis. The sequence continues at coordinate 49,274,969 of NC_142436.1, read as the reverse complement.
TTTTATATATTCATTGGGAAAGTTTTCACATATGTCATTGTACTTTATGAAACGTTTCAAGTATTCCATCGTACTTTCTTGAAAATTGGATATACGTTTAGATAATATTGTGTCCATTTATTATGTAGCGAAGAATTGAAGGACAACAATAATCCTTAGCAAAGGTTTAAAAAGATGATATTGGATAGTTTTAGAAATGGGGTAGCACAGTGTGACGAAAGTCAGCTATATTACTATGATCGTAGTGATTTCGCTTGTGTTGTATGAAGTATGTTCTTTTGGTCAAAATTAATAGAAAAAAAATGATGAATTTAACAATTAGAAATGGACTATATTTAATTAGGTGAATTCTATCCAATTTTCTCTAAAATAACGTATAAATTATTCTTTATCATGTGTCACGTTTTAATTGGTTATTATATTAACCATAGTTGGATTATTTTGTAATTTATTATTTGAGATGGGTAATGATATAATTTCTTAAAATATCAACACCTCACTCCCGTTAATTGAAACATCTTTCCACTCCTCCATTCTTTCTCCGTCACGTAGCTTCAGTACTTCCAAGCATCGTAGTCGCCGTGGTGACAAGAAGAACGACGTCGTCGTCATCTACTGCCCTCTCACGCAATCTCTCTTTCTTTATCCCTTAACGACGTCGTTGAATTCCCATCGTCAATAACTTTGCCGTCCTATTCAATATAGCCAGCGCCGAAATCATCGCTATCTCCTATCCTCTCACTCAATGCCGTGGATCACTCTTTACTAACATAAGTAATGTTTAGTTTGGTTATTAAAAGTATAATAAAATAAATCTATTCAGAGTACTTAAAAGTGTAATTAAAATAAAGAACATGTTGGAATAAATTATTTTATTAATCCAGATCATCCATATTGAGTCACCAAAAATATATCATAATGTGGAAGCGTACCTTTACTAATAGAAATTAGAAATTAGATGGAAGGATTGTCTCAATCTTGTGGTTCCTTCGATCTTCCTCAACTAAAGCCTTCTGTATTCCTAGGCGACTGGATTGCAACTCTTTTGATGGGGAAAGAGCAACAAAGGCGGCTTTGGTATATTGGGGACCGAAACCCTGAAGGACTATTTATATTTGAGCATGACACCCATTAAACCGTAAAGCCCAAATAAAATAGTATCTAAAGTCTAAAAGATAATATATCTAAAATACAAAATAATTATCTAAGGAATAAAAGATAATATCTGCTTTTTATTCTCATTTAATTCCAAATCAAAAGTAATAATGACTTATTCAATTTAGCATTTATAACAATAAATGAGATCACCATTATATAAGTCATTTAATTTGAAATAGCATAATTTGTGATTATAATTAATATATGTATTGTCCACAAACAAATTAGAAAATTAAAATAATTTCCTAACAATCTCTCACTTGGGCTATACATATATTTGACATAATCACATCTTATAAACTTTATGCGCGCATCTGAATGCTATTTCTCTCATTACTTTAACAATCTGGTCCGTCTCATATATTAGATATGGAACTACCCCGGCTTTTATCACATTAATGTCGTGACTAAACCACGACAATCACCATCCTAATATACTTAACGACATAGATCAAATTTGGATGAGTAACATGGAAATTACATGCCAAGTGATCTCATGCATGTCTATTTCCAGCTGGTCCAACTTTAAAACTTTATTGAGATAAAACACAATACAAATATTGCAAAATGAACATTTCACATAACATGAAATAAACCATCAACTTAATTTTGCAGAAAAATAACTCAATATCTGTCATAGAACATATAGTATAAAATAAACTCCCACTAAACTAAGGCATCACAAATATTGACACCCATCCGAGCAGTGTGCTCATGAAAGACTTTAGGGATCAATTTCTTGGTTATTGAGTCTACTAGCATATACTCTGTTCCTATATGTCCTATGAAAATATGTTTTTCTTCAACTTTCTCATTGACAACTAAGAACTTAATGTCTGTATGCTTCGATTTTGTCAAGCTCTTATTGTTATTGGAGTATAGTACTGCTGACTTATTGTCACAAAATATCTTTAATGACCTTTCAATGTCATCTACTATACGAAGCTCAGTGACAAAGTTTCGCAACCATATGCCATGAAATCGGAATCAGAGTACCCAATGATCTCCAAATTTTCTGATCTCTGATAAGTAAGCATGTAATCCTTTGTTCTCTTTAGATAACGCATTACGCGTTTAACAGTTATCCAATGATCCATACTAGGATTGCTCAAGTATCTACCCAACACTCCCACTAAGAATGATATATCGAGGCGTGTGCAGACTTGAGCATACATTAAGCTCCCTAGTGCTGATGCATAAGCGTTATCATGCATTGTTGTCATCTCAAGATCATTTTTGGGGCATTGCTTGAGACTGAACTTGTCTCCTTTAGTTACGGGTGTACCCATTGGTCTACAACTTTCGATGACATATCTACTTAAAATCTTTTTGATATAGTTCTTTTGTGATAATCCAAGAATACCTTGAGAGTGATCTCTTAGTATCTCGATTCCTAATACAAAAGAGGCATCACTAAGATCTTTCATTTTGAATTTGTTCGATAGAAGTTTCTTAGTTTCATGTAACAAACCTATATCGTTACTAGCAAGTAGAATGTCATTAATATATAAGACTAAGAAAATGTATTTACTCCCACTGAATTTGTGGTATACACATTTATCTATAATATTTACCTCAAAACCATATGAGGTAATGCCTTAAACTTGTGATACCATTGACGGAAAGCTTGTTTGAGATCATAGATGGATTTTCTCTTTTTTTCTGTTGGATCTCCTTAATGGTACTTCTTGAGGTTGTTGAGCTTGCTATATGGGTTGGGGTTGATGAGGATTCTCATCATTTTCCTGTACTGTAGCAGTATCTTGAGCAACAATAGTATTCACATTGTTCTCTTGTATTGTAACTGGATTTACAATAGGATTCTCATTTTGCTCTTGTACTATAACTGTATCTTGAACAACAATAGGCACAAGGACCTGATCATTGTCAGTTACAGAATTCTCATCAAAAGCAACATTTCTAATATTTCCTTCCTCCCCAAACTTAACATTCTCAAGAAATCTCGCATTTTCCGTTTCAAAAATAGACATTGATGTAGGATTGTAAAACTTGTACCCCCGTGAACGCTCAGCGTAACCAATAAAGTAGCAACTAATTGTCCTTGAGTCCAATTTTCTTTCATGCAGCCTATAAGGTCGCGCCTCAGCTGGACATCCCCAAATATGCAAATGCTTTATATTGGGCCTTTTTCCAGTCCAAATTTCATATGGAGTTTTGTTAACTGCTTTGTTTGGCACCCTATTAAGGATGTACACTGTGGTCTTTAAGGCTTCTCCCCAGAGTGATTCAGGCAAGGAAGAATGACTAATCATACTTCTCACCATGTTCTTAAGAGTTTGGTTCCTTCGTTCTGCAACACCATTCATGCTAGGTTTGCCTGGCATGGTGTATTGCGGAACAATACCACACTCCTCTAGGAAAAGAGCAAAAGGCCTGGGATGTTGCTCACCTGAACCGTCATATCTTTCGTAGTATTCACCACCACGATCAGACTCGACAGTTTTAATTTTCTTTCCAAGTTGAAGTTCAACTTCAGCTTTGAAAGACTTGAAAACATCCAAGGCTTGAGACTTTTCATAAATTAAATATAGATACCCTTAACGAGAGTAATCATCTATGAACGTAATAAAGTACCGTTGTCCATTCCAAGAGACAGTAGGGAATGGGCCACATATATCGGTATGTATCAGTTCTAAGACATCTTTAGCTCTCTCGACACCTAATTTCCTTTCATTTTTCCTTTTCCTCTTTATGCACTCAATACAGACTTCAAAGTCCGCCAAATTTAGGGGTTCAAGAATTCTATCCGACACTAGCCTCTGAATTCTCTGTTTAGAGATGTGACCTAGACATTTGTGTCATAATGATGCCGAATTCTCATTTAGTTTTCGTTTTGTACCCGTTTGCAGTATTTCATTATTATAGGAATTTAAATCAAGCTTATATAGATTATCCACCAAACGACCAGAGCAAATATTATTCGAATTATAAAAGAGACTGACCTTATTATTTCCGAACGAACAAAAATAACCTAATTTGTCCAAACGAGAAATAGAAACTAAATTCCATCTAAATGATAGTACATAAATTGTCTCAAATAAATCCAAGTAAAATCCACTCGTAGAACATAATCTAAAGGTTCCTATAGCTTCGACTACAACTATATTGCCGTCTGCCACATAAATGTATCTTTCAACATTACTTGGCGGTCGGCTCCACAGGCAACCCTGCATAGTAACACTTACGTGAGTAGTAGCAGCAGAATCTACCCACCAAGTATCAACAGGTGCATAACTTAAACTAGCCTTAGAACAAAAGAAAGTAAGAATTATACCCTTCTTTACACGCCAAGTGGCATATTTTGTACAATCCTTCTTCATGTGTCCCACCTTCTTACAGAAGAAACATGTTGAAACTTGATCTTATTTTTTAGCTTTTTTCTATTGAGAAGGCATATCCACAGTAGTATCACGCTTTCTTTTATACTGAGAAGATGAAGCCATGTGAGTACTTTCAGTCTTATCTTGCTGTAGCCTCTCTTCTTCTTACTCACGGTGAGATATAAGCTCATTTAATGACCAAGTATCCTTCAGAGTGTTATAACTCACTTTGAATTGCCCAAAGTGTGCAGGAAGGGAGATCAAAATAAAATGCTTGAGTAAGTCTTCAGACAACTCTAACTTTAGTGCTATCAATATTGAAGCAAGATGAGACATTTTCATAAGGTACTCCCTTATGTTCCTTTTACCTTTATATCTCATGGAGACAAGTTTGCTCAAAAGACTACTTGCCTCCGCCTTTTCATTCTTAGCAAAGAATTTTTCAACATCTTTTAGGAACTGTTTAGCATCTTTATCCTCAGTAATTGAGCCCCGAAATGCCTCAGGAATTGAGCACTTCATGATCATAATGCTTATCCGATTGGATATCTCCCACTTCTCTATTTTAACCTCATTCAGATTTTCTAGAATGAAAGTGGGTTTCTCCTCTCGAAAGAGTTATATCCAGATCCATACAATCGAGGACAATCTCCACGGTATCCTTCCAAACTTTAAAGTTTGAACTATTCAGCATAGGAATACTGCTAATTTGTGCAGAAACATTGGTAGCTAAAGCCATATTTTCTGGATTAGAACAAAAAAAAAATATGCAGTAAACATTAGTTAAATAATAGGAAAAAATCCATATTGAGATATCTAGAACAACATTAATTTTCAATCTTTAGATAGAAAATTAACTGTAAGTGATACTCTCATTACAGTAATCAAATATTATCGAAATTCCTGTCACACATTAAACCTTTCTTTGGACCGACTTAATGCGCACATGGAAACTTAAACTTCGCAACCTATTTATTACCCATATATTTTCTATTAGTTGGCCAAACAATAACCTTCCTTTGGGGCGATTATTGACCACATAATTAATAGAAAATAAACAAAAGTCACTACAAGAAAAATCACTTTTAGCGGCCATTTATTTTGATTTTAGCGGCAATAAAAATAGCCACCAATATATTTACCGGCAATTAGACATTAGCCGTCTTATGCATTGTCGCTAAAAGGTTTTAGCGGCAATTATAACATTTGCCAGTAAAGACCTTTTTAATGGCTGCAAAAAATATATAACTTTTAGTGGCCATTTTCTTGGCAATTTATATGGCCACCAAAAGTAATTATAAAATTACAATGTTATTCACTTTTAGTAGCCATTACTATTGCCTCCAAAACCCATTTTACTGACAATTTATATGGCCACTAAAAATTATTCTAAAATTGTAATGTTATTCACTTTTAGTTGCCATTACTATTACCGCTAAAATCTTAAAACTTTTTTTAGTTATAATATATCTTTACTAATTTATCAAACAAGAACAGAAGGAATTCGACCAAAGACGATCAATCCTCATAAAATTCACATACAGCAATAATACAAATGTAACATGTTATTAAAAAAGCTAAGGGATAAATCTAGATAAGATACCAAAAACCAAAATAAAGTGAAAATGATAGCTTTGCTCAGCTTGAATCATAAAGTCGGATCGTTTTTCCAAACTAATTCAGCCATGGTTTACTTAACCATGAATTTATTCGGAAATAATATTCATGGTTAACTACAAACATATCACTGGCTAAATCAGTTTAGCAAATGATTAATCATATGCAGAGACCGCAATGTCCAATTATGGTCCAAACTGAACAATTGTACAGAGCTATCATTTCATTTTACTAATAGAGAAAGAATAAAATAAGGCCTAAAAATTTACTAAGCTGCCATGTCTAATGCTGAGAACAATAGAAATCATTCAGTCTCCATGGACACGAGTCTTACTGTCGTAGTATCTCTTCTTACTCTCCCCCTTCTTTTCATTCCATTTCTGAATCAAAGATAAAATAAAATAAAGCGGGTCAAAATAACTGAGAGCACATTAGCTAGGAAATCATGGCCAAAGGAATAAGAAAAGTTCAAAGAAAACCAGCTAATCATAACAGACATTTCACTGGATAATTTTCTTCCTATTCTTTGTATATATTATGTCCTCTCATCCAAGGGTTGAGTTTAGAATGTCCACTTTTATGGTGAAATAAATTTTGTTTTCTTGAACCAATAAAGGATCTAACACTAGCTTCTTTTATTGGGTAAAACCCACCAGTTCATCAGGGTTTATTACTAGGAATCCAAATAATTCAGCTCAACTCATAGAAATTCAAAAAGATTTAAGTATCTCAAAGGCTAATTTTTGCATTCTTATGGTTCGAACACAAGACACCCGATTTACAGGTCAAAACATCTAGCCTTTCAACGAACTTTATGTCGGTAATCTAGTCATTAACTAATTCACATTTTTTTTTCTTTCTTTTTTATAAAAAGCTAATTCACTATACTCATCATTGACTATTTATAAATATGCTAACATTCGAACAAGAATTGAAAAGAAAAGAAGTGTGATGGTGATGATGCGAAATCAGACCTGGAATGCCTCATAATTTGATACAATCCTTCTAATTATTGTAATGGTTGTTATCCCTAAAGGACTAACTAAGACTCTGAAGATGCCCATGCTAATGGAAACAACATATGGGTTGGATTCTTCCTGTACAAGAATCAATTTCACAGGAGTTACGAAAAATCATGCTGTAGAAGGAGTATTAGTGCCTCTAATAAATATTATAAATCCATTTGTAGAAGATAAAATTACCTTCTGAAAATCATCATTTTTCGCAATGGTTTCATGGACAACTAATGAGATGTTAAATGTTGTGATCTGCACTCAAGATTTGAGGAGTGTCACACCAATCCAAGAATACATAAATACTTAAAAAGCAAAACAAGAAACAAGAATATAATATTAGAATATATACCAACAGAAACAAGCAAGAAATTATCACTAAATCTTGCTAGCAAGCTTTTTAAATAGGAGAAAAAACCAAGTTTAAGCTTAAGCAAGAAATTATCACTATGTGCCTACAGTTTTTGACAACTTTAGTACAAATGTTGTTGTTGATGAGCTTCTATCTTTCAAAGTAAATGAGGAAGAAAATCATGAATCATGAATATACTAATGAATCCAAAATTATAAACCTTTGGCTGCTCTTCAAGGAATTGATAGCTTGTCAATATTTTTCACCTTGACACCAATGACAAGGAATTAGTAGCTCCTCCTTTCACTTTCTACTTTCTTCTTCCTATCAAAACAAAATAGCCTTCAAAGTTCAAACAACAATAAGAGAAACTTGAACAAGTAATGAAGTTCCACATAGAAGAGTTAAAGTTACCTCTGCAGATTTGCTTTTAGTAGCTGTCATTCTGCTTCCAGGGGATGCTTTGGTTTTCGAGCTGATATCTGATTTGCTCCTTCAATTAAGTCCATTTACTGGCCTATCCTTTACTACTTTACCTGAAACTTTTCCATTCCTTGCTCCGGGAGCTTTAGTATTAGTCCTCTCGCCATTCAACGACTTCTTTTTGTCTGGTTGAACCATACAGCATAATCTTATGAACTTTTGTGATCTCCAAACCAGACTGGTTGTCCTCAATAAATATTGTCAAGTTGATCAAGCAATCATTTTATGAGACATTAATTAAACCGAACTAAGCGCACTAAGCATGATCCTGCAGTAAACTTCATGCTCTCTTGTTTCCCTGCTGCCCTATAGATATAGCAGAGATTGCTAATGACATATTGACTGGTCAAACGTCCCACCCACAACCCTATAGATATAGCATGATTTAAAGGACTAATTGAGTATGAATAGTTTGTAAGGACAACTGAGGAATTGTACACAGTTCATAGTATTTTACAGAAAGGTGTTGAATATAGAGAAAGTGAAAAACACTACTTGTGCTTGCTTACCTTGCCAATTAAAACAGATTTGACTTTCTTGAAGCTGGAACTGAGCTTTTCATATTAGGGGCAAGCTTTTTACAGTGGCCACACCTATGGTAACAAAAAAGTGGTACGAGAAACATAGATCGAGAATTAGAAACAAAATGTGCATCTTATCTTTGCTGGATCGCCATGATGAATCACCCGACAGAGTGAAAACCTGGCAATTTTATATATATATATATATGAACTTAGAACCTTCGATTGGCACAAAAAAGGTATCGGTACCCTCACTCTCTCGTGTCAATTATACAGAGATCTTATCATCTAATAACTTATATTAAAGGAATCAAATAAAAAAATATAAAGTTAAACATCTATTAATCTACAAAATCAAAGAGATAAAGGACAATAACACATTCTATTCGAATTGTATACTGAACTAAACCCTAGATAAGGTAAAATTGATTCAACAAAGGAACCAAAAATAGATTGGTGATTATTTTATTTTATTACTAAAGAGCGTAGAACTCAACAAGTGCTCCTCTGTCCTGACCAACCTCCTTCTCAAAGTTATCTTTGGTGAGCACAACAACATCGTCTGCAGAGACAAATATGAAGACGAAAGCAAAACACCACCACTCTCAACACTAAACCCCTGCTCCAGATCTGTGCATGCATCAAAGTGTTAGAGGTGTTTGGGGTTAATTAATGGTCTAATTGCTCTGCTAATTTACAAAGATCGAATAATAAAAGTGGAACCAGATATTGCCAAGCTCAATTTCATATTCTAATAATCCTAATTCATCCTATCAAATAAATATTTTAGAATAACAGTGACAATTGAATTTTAGCAATGTATATTGAACCAAAAAGAATTGGGAAAAAGCACCAGGTTGCGATAGAACACAAATTGGAAGCACAAGAATCAGAATTGAGAGGGAGATTAAGGAATTCGTACCTGATGACTAGAGCGCGATTTAGATTTCAATCAAAATCAGCTCTAACTTGTCCGAGAAAAGGATTCAGATTGCGATTAACATTGAGATGAAAACTTAGAAGAGATTTGAGCGATGAAAAAGATGGAATGATGGAGAAGAAGAAGAAGAAAAAGGGTGTGCGGTTCTCAAAGGGAATGAAGCACTGAGAGTAGTTTGTGTGAGGTAGAGTGGCGAGGCACCCAGAGTGGAGATATTTTTGGTTTAGCAGTTTAAGTTTGTTATTATTTTTAAAGTTTTAGCTTCTTTTTAATGGCTATAGTTTAAATTGCCGTTAAAATTTATAGTATTAATGGTAAATATATAATTGTCACTAAAAGATGGTTTTAAAAAGAGAAATTATGGCAATAATATTATGGCCGCTAAAAATTTGTCGCTAAAATTTTTTTTCTTGTAGTGAGTGTGCAATGCTTATTATTTGGCCAAACAATAAACTTTCTTTGGGCCGATTATTGTCCGCATAAATAATAAGCATTACTTTATTCTTAATTAGTTACCCAAACACATATTTACCATCAATATGTGTATGTAATTCGGCCAAATATAGACATTCCTTTGGGTTGACTAATATTCGCATAAATTACATATCACCATATCCCTCATGTTTTAAATAAATCAATTTTCACAAAGAGGCTACTTTGGCAGCATAATGTTCAATCAATTTATTCCAAAACCAAAACTTTATAAAATAGGTGGGTATAATAATCCAAATTGTTACTAGTTTCCTTATGTAATGATTAAATAATATTTTCTATTACTCAATTTTTTTAATTAATATGTACACATAACTTAGCCAAATTTAAATCTTCTTTTGGATCAATTAATATTCGCATAAGTGATATATATATATCCTAAAAGGATAATCAATTAATTTTATATCAAATTAATGACACACACAATTAAATCCAAAAAAAAAAATATAATTCAATAATGCTCGGTTGATTTAACAAAAGATAAAAACCGTATATAAAGCATTAATTTATGAGCATCATTTTATATATATAAAAAAATTAACCAAAACATGCTTAGCTTACATTATAAACACGCAACAATATATATATATATATATATATCCAAATGATCAATAATATATGTATGTAAATGGCCATGTCAGTATGTATATAAGAGCATTATAACCCAAATGACATCCACAACTGTATATATTATATATGTGCAACAATAATTGACAGGACCGTAGAAGAATAGTGTTCATCCATTAATGTAAGCTACACAAAATTAACGTATATCGAATAAAATAATAATAAAATTGAATATTTTTTATGATTAAATTATAGATAGCGATATTATTTGTTGGAATAAATTATTTTATTAATCGAGATCATTCATATTGAGTCACCAAAAATATATCATAATACGGAAACGTATCTTTACTAATAGAAATTAGAAATTAAATGGAAGGATTGTCTCAATCTTGTGGTTTTTGCGATCTTCCTCAACCAAAGTCTTCTGTATTCCTAGGCGGCTGAATTGCAACTCTTTTGATGGGGAAAGAGCAACAAAGGCGGCTTTAGTATATTGGGGACCGAAACCTTAAAACCCAAATAAAATAGTATCTAAAGTCCAAAAGATAATATATCTAAAATCCAAAAGATAATTATCTAAAGAACAAAAGATAATATCTGATTTTATTCTCATTTAATTCCAAATCAAAAGTAATAATGACTTATTCAATTTAGCATTTATAACAATAAATGTGATCACCATTATATAAGTCATTTAATTTAAAATTGAATAATTTGTGATTATAATTAATATATATATTGTCCACAAACAAATTAGGAAGTTAAAATAATTTCCTAACAGAACATACAAATATAATAGTAAAATTTATACTCTAAACAAATAAACATATCTTTTATCATACATAAATTATTTTAAAAAAGAATAAATTATTAAAATTAATAACACAAGTTTAAAATGATAAAATCTAACTTTTTACAAGTATTTTTTATAGTATTTTTATTCTTTTAATTTTTAATTTATTCGTACTTTATTATTTAATTAATGATTAAACAAATTATTTTTATGAGAAATTATTTTTTGTATTATCTTAAAGAAGAGACCAATATAACAGTTTAAAAAATAATGTAAAAATAATTTTTAAATAAAAAATAGATACTATTAAAATTTTTAAATACAAAAGTAAATTGTATAGATGAATATTTAAGAGATAAATATAAAATACATGCCTAAAATAATAAAATAGACAAAAATAATTTTCTATTTCTCAAGAGTACTCCCATTTTGTCTGTTTTATTTATTTTAGGTATGCATTTCATATTTATCTCTTAAATATTTATACAATTTATTTTTTATTTAAAAATTTTAATATTAAATATTTTTATTTAAAATATCATTTTTAATTTATTTTTTAAACTGTTATATTGATCTCTTCTCTAATATAATACAAAAAATAATTTTTTATAAAAATAATTTGTTTAATTATTAATTAAATAATAAAATACTAATAAATTAAAAATTAAGAAAATAAAAATACTATAAAAAATACGGTAAGAAAGTTGAATTTTATCATTTTAAATTTCTATTATTAATTTTAATAATATATTTATTTTTTAAATAATATATGTATGATAAAAAATATATTTATTTGTTTGAAGTACAAATTTTATTATTATATTTGTATGTTCATGATTTTAATTATATTTTTAAATACTTTAAATAGATTTATTTTATTATATTATATTTTATATATGAATATATGTTCCATCACGTAATTAAATAAAAATATATTTTTAATGAAAAAATTTAATAACTAAATTAACCATTAGTTATGTGGGTAAGCAGTCATCCAGGACAAAAAGAGGCGCTGGGCTATACTGGGAAGGACAGCAAAGTTACGGGCGACGGAATTCAACGACATGACTAAGGGATGATGCACTAAAGAAAGATAGATTGTGTAGGAGGGTAGTAGATGGCGACGACGTCAGCGCTTCTTGTTACGAACGCGACGGCGGTGCTTGGAAGGACCAAATCTACGTGATGAAGTGATGAAAAAAGAATGGAGGAGTGGAAATGTGCTCCAATTAACGGGAGTGGGAGTTTGATATTTTAAAAAATTATATCATTTTCAATCTCAAATAATAAATTACAAAATAATCCAACTGTGGTTAAGATAAAGACTAATTACAATGTGACACATGATGAAGGGTAACTTACATGTTATTTTAGAGAGAGTTGGATAACATTCACCATTTAATTATATTATTAAATATGATACAAGTGAATATCTTAGTTATTATTTTTAATAAAATATTTTTATTCAAACAATTACTTAACTTCTTATAATTTTTTAAATATAAAAAAATATCAAGATTAATATTTTTTAACTTATTTTGTATTTGAATTAACATTAATTAATTTATACTTTTAAAATATTAATATATATTTTGAACAAGTGTAAAAAAATAACATATTTTATTTTACTAAATAAATATTTTAATTATTTAAAATTATTTTAAAAGTGAAATTCTCTATCTTAATGTTAAATAAAATATATTATTTTTGTCATTATTTTAAATAAAATGGTAATCAATTTTTGTAGATTAATTAAGACAATGAGACTACAACACAAAATTCAATTAGATGTCCAAAAAAAAGTTTCACAAATACAATGATTGATTTATCAAATGTTATAATTAAGTACTTTGATTTTTTTATAAATAAAGACCAATAATTATATATATTATCACATTAATAATAATGATCCACTTGCGACTTATCAATCTATTATATAGTTAATTATCAATTTATGATAAAAAAAAGTTAACACAATTAAATTTTTTTATATAAAAATATTTGAGAATGCGTAAAAAGTGAGTTAAGCTCCACTTTAATTTTTGGGATTAGCAAGTTGTACAGTCTTTGACTTTTTAATTGCTAGCTACACTTTAGTCTTTTAAATTTAAAAAAGTGCACCAATGTAGTTCCTCGTGCATCTTCCGTCATCGGAACTTGTAATACCCTATCACACAAAACCTTACGCTATAGTCATAAATCTGAGGTGGTGAGGCATTACGATACCTAAAAGCAAAAACATATACATGGTATTCGAAGGACAATGATATAACTAGGAATATGTGAAGAAAGATAAACAAAACAACACATTATACAAGAGCATAATAAAAAATATTATTTGTATACCAAAAGCAGTCACTAAAACTAGCCACCAATGTATTTATATATAAACATATGTGTTGGTTTGATTTATTTTTAATGTGTATTTATATTCTAACCTGTATTCTATACTGATGGTTAGGGGTGTACATCGCCCGACCCGGCCCGACTCCGAACACTTTAAGGGCTAATTTAGTGTGATTTCATCAGGTTTAGGGCCGGGTAAGGGTCTCAAAAATAGACCTGGTCATTATTTCGGGTTGGGTCCGGGTCATAGCTCGGGTCACCCGAACTCGGCCCGGTCATCATACACAATTAATATTTTGTGTTATTAATGATGGATGATGGCTATTCTTATGTGGAGTTTGAATATTGTAAAGCTTAATATTTTGTGTTATTAGTCATTATAGGATTATAAGTTAATGTTTTATATTTAAAATTGTTACGGACCATCACAAGTCCAGCCCAACTAGTCGCCGGGTCGGGGCACCACTCAACCCAGGCCCAAACTATCCCTCACAAAGGAAACCCAACGGGTCGGTCCCCGACACCGGACCCAGTCGATGTCCGACTTTACCACCTGCACGACCCAGCACACCACGCCTAGCGAACCGTTCGGGTCAGCTTCCTCGGGGCAGCACCCGAAGCCCCGACCCGAAGTCCGAAACGACCTGCACTCGCACGTGGACAGGGACAGCTCACAAGCACCCTTGCCAGTGGGCTAGGTCATCTTTGGGCCCGCCCAGCACAGCATATAAGGGGAGAGGTCAACATTCTCCCTGAGGTACACATCACCTTACCTAATTTGGCTATCATTCCGTACGGTCCCTGACTTGATCGTCGGAGTGTCTTTGCAGGTGGCCACCCCCTGTCGATCGTTCCACCACTGGTTTCGCTAGCCCCCAGCTTCAGACCAGGAACCCGCTCCAGGCCACTTCAAGGTCTCGCCTTCTCATCCCTTCATCATCACCCAGCCCGTCAAGAACCCGAGATCATCAGGTGACGAACATTGGCGCCGTCTGTGGGGATCCTGGAGCAAACATGGAGCGATTCCCTACTTCGGAAGAACCCCGTGAAGGAGGCGGGGCCTGCCTGAGTAGGGCAAGTTCGACAGCCCATGCCGGCAACCAGTCACGATCCTCCGTTCAGCCCAACCAACCAATCTACACCAAGACCCCCGAAAGACGCCCCTTCGGAGGAACGGGGGCCGATAGCGCCAAGATCATGCAAGAACTCAGGCACAGAGTACAAATCCTCGAGCGAGAGATGGCAGCGAGGAGCCGATCCCATGGAGACGTCAGCCACTCCCACGGTAACGCCAGCCGATCCCGCACCCGCACCCGCACCCCCACCCGAAGATGCGAGAGTCGAGAAAGGAGCCTAACAAAGAGCGACGAGGCGCATACACAGGTAACCTCTCGACCTACCCAAGGTAGGTCCGAGAGCCACGGGGAGTCCCAGAGAGGAAAAACCAAGAAACAACAAGATCCTATCATCATGGGAGCCACCCCCTTCCACCCCTCGATCCTCAAGGTCCAGCTTCCGGAGAACTTCGACAAGTCAACGGACATGAGGTACGATGGGACTAAGGATCCCCAGGAGCACCTCACAGCTTTCGAAGCAAGAATGAACTTGAAAGGAGTAGGCGACGCGGTCAGATGCCGAGCATTCCCTGTAACGCTAGCCGGCCCGACGATCCGATGGTTTAACGCCCACACACAAGGGTCCATCACGGCCTTCGCGGACATCTCCCAAAGCTTCCTGGCTTGATTCATGACACGCATAGCCAAGGTAAAGCACCCAATTAACCTATTAGGGGTTACCCAAAAACCCAGGGAGCCGACTAAGAAGTTTCTGGATAGATTCAACGACGAATGATTGGAAATCGACGGCCTAACGAACTTAGTCACTAGTGTCTGCCTAACGAACGGCCTGCTAAATGAGGATTTTAGAAAGCACCTCACCACTAAGCCTGTCTGGTCCATGCAGGAAATTCAAAGCGTGGCCAAGGAATACATCATTGATGAGGAAGTGAGCCAGGTTGTAGCAGCCAACAAACGGCAGCTCCCAAACCCTTCAGCTCGGCAGGCCCCCCCAGTTCAACAGGTACAAGGAAGCTCCCAAGGACGGCACCCTAGCCAAGCAACCCAAGAAAACCCCACGGGTAGGAAGGTTTACAAACTACACGCCACTCACAGCGCCCATAGTAGAGGTTTACCAACAAATTGCAGACAAGGGAATCCTATCTAGACCTACACCATTGAAAGAAAGAATGGGAGACAACAAAAGCCTTTACTGCGATTATCACAAGGGATTTGGTCACAAAACCCAAGACTGCTTCGATCTCAAAGATGCCTTAAAGCAGGCCATCAGAGAAGGAAAGCTGAGCGAATCCTCCCGGCTCATCAGAGAGCCGAGGAGATGGGAGCGTGAACGCTCCGACGAAGATCGTAGCCAGACTATCAAGCCAAGGCAAGAACCCATGGGGGATGTCAACATCGTGGTCGGGCGCGACAGCCCTCCTAAATCCAAGTCGGCAGCAAAAAAGGATATACTCTCCATCTCGACAGAAGGTCCTATCGTCAGCAAAAGACCTCCCACCATATCCTTTGGCCCGGAAGATAAATGATTTCACGACCTCCCCGAGAACCCCCCATGGTGGTTACAGCGATGGTCGGGACAGGATTAGTCAGACGAATCCTCGTCGACACAGGCACTGACTCTAACATCCTATTCAGAAACGTGTTTGACGCCATGGGGCTCAAGGAGTCTGACCTCAAGAATCACCAGCACGAAGTCATGGGACTAGGTGATAAGTACATAAAACCTGACGGGATGATCTCCCTCCCAATCTGCCTGGGAACCGGTGATGCCAGGAAGTCAGTTATGGCAGATTTTGTAGTCCTCAGAGACTCCACAGCCTATAACATCATCCTGGGGAGAAAGACCATCAACAAACTCTCAGCCGTAATATGCACTAAATTCTTGACAATGAAGTTCATAACAGACAAGAGAACGGTTGGCTCCATAAGAGGAGACCTAGAAGCGGCCGTCGCTTGCGACAACGCTAGTCTTTCCCTAAGGAAAGAATCCAAGAAGATAGCCGACGTGTTCTTGGCAGAACTGGACATCAGGATGGAGGACAAGCCGAGGCTAGAACCAGAAGGGGACATGGAAAAGTTTCAGATAGGAAAGTCAGCAGACCAGTTTACCTTTGTAAACAAGAACCTGCCCCACGAACTCATGGGCCCCCTCATGGAAATCGTAAGGACGAACGGTGACCTCTTCGTGTGGACACCATCAGACATACCAAGACTGGATTCCGAGGTCATGTCCCACCGACTAGCCGTAAAACCAGACGCCAAACCCGTAGCTCAGCGATGAAGAAAGATGTCTCAAGAAAGGGCCGACGAAGTTGCCAGACAAACAGCCGGGTTACTGGAGGCAGGATTCATCAAAGAACTCGAGTACTCGATATGGCTGTCCAACGTCGTCTTAGTAAAAAAAGCCAGCGGAAGGTGGAGAATGTGCGTTGACTTTTTCGACCTAAACAAAGCATGCCCAAAAGACTCTTTCCCTCTCCCCAACATCGACACCTTGGTAGACTCAGCGGCAGGGTATCGTTTCCTCAGCTTTATAGATGCATACTCTGGCTATAACCAGATCCCAATGCACCGACCTGACGAGGACAAAATGGCATTCATAACCCCAGGAGGCACCTATTGCTACAGAGTAATGCCGTTTGGGCTGAAGAACACAGGAGCCACCTATCAAAGGCTCATGAGCAGAGTCTTCCACGACCTCATTGGCAAGACAGTAGAAGTGTATATTGACGACATCTTGGTGAAAACAACAGAATCGAACAAGCTAATAGACGACCTCCAGGCTGTCTTCAAAGCACTAAGAAAATTCAAAATGAGGCTCAACCCACTCAAATGCGCATTAGCGATAGAAGCAGGAAAATTCCTAGGATTCATGATAACACAAAGAGGGGTGGAGGCCAATCCAGATAAGTGCGAAGCTGTCCTCAAAATGACAAGCCCTAGGTGCGTCAAAGACGTGCAGCGACTCACCGGGAAGCTCACGGCTCTATCCCGGTTCCTCGGTGCCTCGGCAGAAAGGGCCATCCCATTCTTCAACCTATTGAAGAAGGGAATCGCCTTCGAGTGGACCCCGGCATGCGAAGAAGCGTTCAGTCACTTCAAAAGGATACTCTCAGAACCCCCCGTGCTCAGCAAACCTAGAGAAGGGGAACCCCTGTACCTATACCTAACTGTGACCACGCAAGCCATGGCGGCAGTCCTTGTCAGGGAAGAAGACAAGACTCAACGCCCAATATACTTCATCAGCAAAGTACTCCAGGGGGCGGAGTTGAAGTACACCAAATTGGAAAAGTTGGCTTACGCCTTACTAACCTCATCCAGAAGACTAAAACAGTATTTCCAAGGGCATGTGATCATCCTAAGAACCGACCAGGCCATTCGACAAGTCCTCCAGAAACCCGACCTCGCGAGAAGAATGATGGCATGGGAAATAGAGCTGTCCCAATATGACTTGCAATACGAACCCAGACAGGCAATTAAAGCCCAAGCCATGGCAGATTTCCTGGTAGAGGTCACAGGGGAGGCTCCCGACATACTGAACACACGGTGGAAACTCCAAGTTGACGGAGCGTCCAACCAAACGTTCAGAGGGGCTGGGATCATTCTCGAGAACTCGGCAGGAGTAGCTTATGAACAATCGATCAAAATCGATTTCCTAGTCTCCAACAACCAGGCAGAGTATGAAGCCTTGATAGGAGGGTTAATATTAGCCAAAGAGGTCGGAGCATCAAGGGTAGAAGTTAGTAGTGACTCCCAGATCATCACCTCTCAAATAAACGGCAGCTACCAGGCCAGGGACGTACTTATACAAAAATACCTGGAAAAGGTAAAGGAGCTATGTAAAAGCTTTGAGGAAGTCATAATTCAGCAAGTTCCCATAGAGAGAAATGCCCGAGCTGACCTCCTCTCCAAACTAGCAAGCACCAAGCCTGGGACAGGAAATAGATCCTTAATTCAAGGGCTAGCAACTGAACCTGTAGTCATCCTGTGCGCAACCCAAAAACTGAACCCCTCCTCTTGGATAGACCCTATCCTCCGATATTTGGAGCACGGCAAAACTTCGGAGAATGAGAAAGAAGCACAAAACACCAGAAGGGAAGCCTCCAAATATGTGATCATACAAGGACAGTTGTACAAACGAGGAGTCCACCAACCCTTACTCAAATGCCTACGCCCCGATCAAACGGACTACGTCCTAGGCCAAGTCCATGAGGGATGCTGTGGTCACCACATCGGAGGAAGGTCGTTGGTGAGAAAAATCATTAGAGCAGGATATTACTGGCCCACAATGATGTCGAACGCCTAGGAGTTCGTCAAAAAATGCAAAAAATGCCAGGAGAATGCCAACTTCCACAAAGCCCCACCCGAGGAACTCAGCCTGATGATGGCCCCCCGACCTTTCGCCCAATGGGGAGGCGACCTCCTGGGGCCGTTCCTGCCTGGGCCCGGACAAGTAAAATACTTGATAGTAGCCATAGACTACTACACCAAATAGGTGGAAGCGGAACCACTAGCTAGCATATCTTCAGCAAATTGCCAAAAATTCATGTGGAGGCAAGTGGTCACCAAATTCGGAATCCCGGAAGCCGTAATATCAGATAATGGGACACAGTTCACCGATAAGAAGTTCAAAGAATTCCTAGCAGGATTGGAAATTAAGCAAAAGTTCTCCTCAGTCGAGCACCCCCAGGCCAACGCGCAGGTAGAGGTAGCCAACAAAGTCATTTTAAAAGGGCTAAAGAAGCGACTTGAGGGGAAGAAGGGCTCATGGGCTGACGAGCTAGCCTCAGTCTTATGGTCCTACAGAACCTCCCCCCAATCATCTACCGGCGAAACCCCCCTTCCGACTCACATACGGGGTCGACGCAGTCATCCCAGTCGAAGTCGGAGAGCCGAGCCCAAAGTTACTCCTAGGAGGGGGAAGCGAGGCAGTCGAAAAAGATTTGGTTGACGAAATAAGACAAATGGCACATCTAACAGAGACAGCAATCAAGCAAAGGATAGCCCTAAGGTACAATGGCAAAGTGCTGAAAAGAAGCCTTGGAGAAGGTGACTTGGTCTTACGACGCAACGACATCGGGCTGCCAATCCCAGGGAAAGGTAAACTGGCCGCCAACTGAGAAGGCCCTTACAGGGTAAAAGAAGTCCTCGGTAAGGGTGCCTACAAGTTGGAGAGGTTAGATGGAAGCGAGATACCTAGAACATGGAATATGGCAAACCTAAAACGGTTCTACTCATAAGATTCCACTCATAAAAAGAAGCAACCACACGACCTGACGACCTCGCCTCCTCCACTTTAATTTCCTTTGCATCCCTTTCTCACTCTCATTTTTTTAACCTAAGATGTATTACGTCACTTTGTTTTAAATCTTATATATATGCGCATACAATAACTTCGTCTTTTGCAAGATATACGCCGATGCGACAAAACAACAAACAATGACTGGTCGACCTAACAGAAACCCGGGATTGATCACCCCAGGAACCAAAGGGACCCAAAAGTCAAAACACAACTTAAAAAGCGGTAAGCGGCAAAAACGGTAAATACCATAAAAACGGTAAACCAAACATCAAAAGGCCACGACGGCCCGAATAAGCGAAAATGACAAAGTAATCAAAGGCCACGACGGCCCAAACGAGCAAACGATAAAACATAAACGGATTAATCTACAAAATGCCAAAGTATTCATTACAAGTAAAAGGCACCTTAAACAGGCCTAAAGATAAAAGATAACAAGTTTCAAAAGCAAAGACAAGGAATACAAGAGCTGAAAGAAGTATCTATCTGACGAGAGGACAGAAGTCGGCTAATTAAGAAATCAATATATGGAATACGTTGTGAGTATAGTTCTTAATCAGCTAAGATCCACCTTGTCAATTTAGAAAAGTTGTCACAAGTTTTAGAAATAAAAATACTGGGAGTATGAGTCTCAGGTCGTTTCCCAACGAATTACAGGAAAGGGTGCTAATTTATTAATTAGGAATTTTCCGAGAGTTTTGAGTTGGACAATGAACAATTAAAATAATTGTAAATTAAAGCAATAAAAACTAAAAATTATTATTAATATAAAAAACCTTGACTGGGGGAGTGATTAATTGGAAGTTCTATCCTTGTTGGAATCTTCTCAAGTGTGGTGTAAAGAGGTTGTTATTTTCACTTAGTTAACCCTTACTAAATAAAGGAAAGTCAAGTGATTGAGCTAACTTTTATTCGCAAATCCTAGTCCTCTCCCTTAGGAAGGTCTAACGTTAGTAAATACAGAGTTAGCCAACAACGTCCAATTTAACTAAGCACTTGAGCATTCCAACTCAAGTGTCTCCTCTTAATCAACCCCCATGTCAAGTAGAAAATCTACTCCATTGACATGGATATAATACTCAGATAAATGTAAGAAGACATAATAAATTAAATAAAATAAAATAGAGATTTAAAATTAATTAAAAGTAAAAGTAATCCTTTGCATCAACAATCAATAAAAATAATCCAATTATAATTCTAAATAAAGTAAATAAGGATATGGAAGAGTAAGTGACAAACTAATCAACATAAATGGAAATTAACAGAGTAAGGAAATAGGAAATAAACTAAGATAATATCTTCAACGGATGTAATGACTCTTCAATATCCAAAAGCATAAAAATAATGAACTATGAATGTAAAGAGAACCTAAAGGGAGAGTAGTTTCTCTCTAGATTCAGATCTAAAACTAAAAGTAATCCTAATATCAATGTATGTGAATGTATCTGAATGTGTGTTGAGTCTCTTCATGTTTTCTAGCTTTATTCTGTGTTTCTGGGCCGAAAACTGGGTTAAAACGTGGCCCGAAATCGCCCCCAGTGTTTTCTGTTAATTCTGCAGATCGCGCATGTCATGCGTAGGCGTCGGTCACACGTCCGCGTCGCTGGTCGTTTTGGCGTGTCACGCGTTCACGTCAATCACGCGCTCGCGTCATTTTGCAAAACTCCAATCCACGCGTACGCGTCAGGCACGCGCACGCGTCACTGGAATTTTCTTCATTTTGTGCGCACGCGTGAGCCATGCATGCGCGTCGATGCTCACTGGTCATCTCCTTAGTTTCTTGTGTTCCTTCTATTTTTTCAAGCTTTCTCTCCATTCTCTAAGCCATTCCTGCCCTATGAAGCCTGAAACACTTATCACACGGATCACAACATCGAATGGTATAAAGGAGAATTAAAATACACAATTAAAAGATCTCTAGGAAGTAAGTTTTCAACCATAGAACTAAACTAGGAACGAATTGTAAAATCATGCTAATCATATGAATAAGTGTGCAAAAACTTGATAAAAACCACTCAATTGAGCACAAGATAAACCATAAAATAGTGGTTTATCACTATCTCAAGGCTTAAGGATATCAATGATCTTCCCGCCCACAACCGTCTTGAGGGCCCCAACCTGAGAAAGATCGAGGTCTGGAGCTAGCACAGCCACCTGAAGCTTGATCCCCTCCTCAGTCAGCTTCACGGCCTCACGAGCCCCCTTTGCAAGCTCCTTGTTTTTCTTCTTCAGGACGGCCATCTCCTGACAGGCAGTCGCCGCTGAGCTCTCCGCCAACTTCAGCTTCTCCTCAAATTCTTTGACTTTCTTCTCAGCAGCAGTAGTCTCACCACAGAAGTATTCAAATCTTTCATCAATTCGAGGTCCCAGTCCACCAGCCTGCTGATCTCTTTGGCATTGATGCACGAATTGTAAATTACACTTTTCACAACTTGTACTACTAACCAGCAAGTGCACTGGGTCATCCAAGTAATACCTTACGTGAATAAGGGTCGATCCCACGGAGATTGCCGGCTTGAAGCAAGCTATGGTTATCTTATAATTCTTAGTCAGGATATCAATGATAATCCTTAATTTCAATAGTAAAAAGTAAAAGAGCATCAAATAAATACTTGTTATGCAGTAATTGAGAACAGATTGAGATTTTGGAGATGCTTCATCTTCTGGATCTTTGCTTTCCTCCTAGATTCTTCTTCACACACGCAAGGCTCCTTCCATGGCAAGCTGTATGTTGGTGGATCACCATTGTGAATGGCTACCATCCGTCCTCTCAGTGAAAAGGGTCCATGTACATGGCTAATCATCTGTCGGTTCTCACTTGTGTTGGAATAAGATCCTTTGATCCTTTTGCGTCTGTCACTACGCCCAATACTTGTGAGTTTGAAGCTCGTCACAGTCATCCCTTCCTGGATCCTACTCAGAATACCACAGACAAGGTTTAGACGTTCTGGATCTCAGGGATGCTGCCAATTGATTCTAGCTTTTACCACGAAGACTCTGGATTAAGGGATTTGAACGCTTTGATGTCAGGAGAGGCAATCAAACTCCTGAACCAGGAGCCCAAGAGATATACACTCAAGCTATTACAGATGGAATGTAAGTGGTTGTCAGTCACGCGTTCATAGGTTGACAATGATGATGAGTGTCACGGATCATCGCATTCTTCACAGTTAGGTACGAGTGAATATCTTAGAACAGAAACAAGCGTGTTGAATGGAAAACAGAAGTAATTGCATTAATTCATCGAGACACAGCAGAGCTCCTCTCCCCAATCATGGAGTTTAGAGACTCATGCTGTAGAGATACAATGTAAAACGTGAAATTGTCATCTGATGCAAAATAAATCTCTAAAGTAGTTTTTATACTAAGCTAGTGACCTAGGTTTACAGAAATTGAGTAGACTAAGGTAGATAGTGCAGAAATCCACTTCCGGGGCCCACTTGGTGTGTGCTTGGGCTGAGCATTGAAGCTTCCATATGTAGAGACTTTTTTGGAGTTAAACGCCAGGTTATAGCCTATTTCTGGCGTTTAACTCTGGTTTGCAACCTGTTTCTGGCGTTTAACGCCAGAATAGGGTAAAGACTTGGCGTTAAATGCCAATTTGTGTCATCAAAGATTAGGCAAAGTATGGACTATTATATATTGCTGGAAAGCCCTGGATGTCTACTTTCCAAAACAATTGAGAGCGCACCAATTAGGCTTCTGTAGCTCTAGAAAATCTATTTCGAGTGCAGGGAGGTCAGAATCCAACAGCATCTGCAGTCCTTTTTCAGCATCTGAATTAGATTTTTGCTCAGGTCCCTTAATTTCAGCCAGAAAATACCTGAAATCACAGAAAAACACACAAACTCATAGTAAAGTCCAGAAACGTGATTTTTGGATAAAAACTAATAAAAATATACTAAAAAGTAGCTAGATCTTGCTAAAAACTACATGAAAACACTCCCAAAAAGCGTATAAAATATCCGCTCATCACAACACCAAACTTAAACTGTTGCTTGTCCTCAAGCAACTAGATAAATAAAACAGGATAGAAAGAAAATCAAGAGGCAGTAACATCTCAGAGTTTCATATGAAGCTCAAATTCTCATTAGATGAGCGGGGCTAGTAGCTTTTTGCTTCCAAACAGTTTTGGCACCTCTATTTACCCTTTGAAGTTCAGAATGATTGGCATCTTATTGGAACTCAGAATTCAGATAGTGTTATTGATTCTCCTAGTTTATTATGTTGATTCTTGAACACAGCTACTTTATGAGTCTTGGCCATAGCCCTAAGCACTTTGTTTTCCAGTATTACCACCGGATACATAAATGCCACAGACACATAACTAGGTGAACCTTTTCAAATTGTGACTTAGCTTTGCTAAAATCCCCAGTTAGAGGTGTCCAGAGTTCTTAGGCTCACTCTTTTTGCTTTGGATCACGACTTTAGCTGCTCAGTCTCAAGTTTTTCACTTGACACCTTCACGCCACAAGCACATGGTTAGGGACAGCTTGGTTTAGCCGCTTAGGCCAGGATTTCATTCCTTTGAACCCTCCTATCCGTTAATTCTCAAAGCCTTGGATCCCCTTTTTTATTACCCTTGCCTTTTGGTTTAAAGGGTTATTGGCTTTTTCTGCTTTTCTCTTTTTTTTTCACTGCTTTTTCTTGCTTCAAGAATCAATTTCATGATTTTTCAGATTATCAATAACATTTTTCTTTTTCATCATTCTTCAAGAGCCAACAATTTTAACATTTAAAAATAACAAATTCAAAAGACATATGCACTGTTCAAGTATTCATTCAGAAAACAAAAAGTATTGCCACCACATATAAATAATTTGAATTTTTCTTATTAAAAACTCGAAAATAAAATTGCTTTCTTATTCTAAAAATCTGCTATTTTATTCATGTTCAATGATGATAAAAAAAAAGATAAATTATAACTTATTTGCGGAATAAGAATAAAAATAAAGATACTAATTACTACTACTCATATAACTTCTAAGGTAGATTTCTAATAGTAAAAATTATCACAGAGTTAAGACTAAGATTAGGACTCAAAAACTTTTATTTTGGGAGGTGGATGCTCCTTTAGTCTGTGGGGTGCTTGGCCCTTCAAGAGACAGTTTCTGGCGCTTCAGCTCTTGTAGCTCACGCCCCTGCTCCTCTTGTTCCTTCAGAAGTTTGCAGAGCATGCTATTTTGAAGTTGCTGTTCTTCTTTCAGTTGATCCATAGCTTCTTGCAACTTGGTGACAGATGCTTCTAGGCGGATCCAGTAGTCAATTTGAGGGATTTCTGGGAAGAACTCCTGTGCCCTCCTTTTGATGGAGTTATCCTGCACTTGTTGTCCATCTATTAACTTTTTGGTGATTGGTTGCTCAACTGAGATATACTCATCCACACCCATCTTCACCCCAGCATCTTTGCATAGCAGAGAGATTAGGTTTGGGTAAGCCAATTTGGCGTCAGTGGAGTTCTTGTTTGCAATTGTGTAGAGCTCACAAGAAATTAGATGATGAATCTCCACTTCGTTTCCCAGCATAATGCAGTGGATCATTGATAAACCACTATTTCATGGTTTATCTTATACTCAATTGAGTGGATTTTATCAATCTTTCATACACTTATCCATACAAAATTCATGGTTTTACAATTTCCTTCCTGATTTTGTGCTATGATTGAAAACATGCTTCTTTGGCCTTATATTTTCTAATATTAATCCTCTCTTATTACCATTCGATGCCTTGATATGTGTGTTAAGTGATTTCAGGATTTATAGGGCAGGAATGGCTTGGAGGATGGAAAGGAAGCATGCAAAAATGGAAGGAATACAAGAAGTTGAAGAAATTGCTAAGCTGTCCAGCCTGGCCTCTTCGCACTCAAACGGTCATAACTTGAGCTACAGAGGTTCAAATGATGCGGTTCCAGTTGATTTGGAAAGCTAACGTCTAGGGCTTCGATTTGATATATAATTTGTTATAGTGGCCATACAGCTAGGTGACGCAAACGCGTGCTCCACGCGGATACGTCGCAGTGACGAAAATCAGCGTGGTAGATTTCGCCCCCAGCAATTTCTGGGCTGTTTTTGGCACAGTTTTGGCCCAGAAAGCACAGATTAGAGGCTATAAAGTGGGGAAATCCATTCATTCATAAGAACCAAGCTTTAATAATTCATAATTTTAGGATTAGATGTAGTTTTAGAGAGATAGGTTCTCTTCTCTCTCTTAGGATTTAGGATTAGGATTTCTCTCAATTTTAGGACTGCTTATCTTCATTACAGGTTCAATGTTCCCTTTATTTACTTTACCAATTTAAGTTTATGAACTCTTTATGTTTAGATTGATTTTCTATTATTAATGCAATTGAGGTATTACAGATTTATGATTTTTATTTAGCCTTTTATATTCTTGGCTTTAATTGATTAATTGGAGACTCTTATAGGACTTCTAATTCTCATACCTTGCCAAGAGTTTACTTTATAATTATTTATTTATTTTTCTTGTCATTTAAATTAGTTGTTCCTTATTTTAAAACCCAAAATTCTACCTTTTCCATAACCAATAATAAATCATACCTCCCTGCAATTCCTTGAGAAGACGACCCGAGGTTTAAATACTTTGGTTATAAATTTTATTGGGTTTTGTTACTTGTGACAACCAAAACTTTTGCACGAAAGGATTCTCTGTTGGTTTAGAAGCTATACTTACAACGCGATAATATATTTGTGAATTTCTTTACCGATAGAAAATCCGATCGTCAAAAATGGCGCCGTTGCCGGGGAATTGCAAACGTGTGCCTTATTATTGGTTATTGTAAATATTTACTTTTAAATTGATTTTTTTTCGGAAAAAAAAATTCAGATTTTTATTTTAAAATTTTTTTATCTTATCTTATCTTAGTTTTAAATTTCAAAATTCAAATCTTTTTCAAAAATCATATCTTTTTCAAAATCTTATTTTAAAAATCAAACCTTTTCAAAATTTAAATCTTTATCTTATATTGTTGACTTTTTCAAAAATTCAAATTTCAAAATTCAAAATTTAATTTTCAAATTCAAAAATTTAAATTTCAAAACCTTTTAATTTAAAAACTTATCTTCTCTTACCTAACTTATCTTATCTTTTCTAATATTAAAAATCAAATCTTTTTCAAACCTTTTCTCTTATTTATTTTATTTTATTTTATTTTCCTTTACTTGTTTATTTGTTTTTATTTTTAATTTTTATTAGCTACTATAAATTCTCACCCCTCTGGTTTCAAGTTTGGTTCCAATGTTGTTGCAAGGAATGGAAACTATAATGAAAATAGGCATCAAGGTTGGAAAAATCAAAGATGGGAGGAGCCACAAGGATTTGATCAACCCTCTTGGCAACAACCCCCTCCAATGCGCTATAACCAACAAGTCCCACCATATGCTTATGAACCACCTCCTCAACACAACTCTGGACTACCATACTCACAAGCACCTTACCACCAAACACCCCCATATGACCCTAATCCTTATCCACCACACCAACCACCATATGAACCACCACCTCAATATTCACCATCTCCATTGGATAACAACACACTCATCTCTAATATCATTGGTCTCACCTCTACACTCCAAAATCTTATATCCCGCATGGACTAATTCTCTACCTCCAATATTCAACCCTCAAGCTTTAGTGCACTTCCTTTTCAACCACATAATAATCTTCTCATCCCATCACCACCCTCCATGGAAGAGCACCCACATCCATCAATCCAAGAGCAAGATGATCTCTGCTATGCTATTGATAAGGAACAAGAGAAAAGGGATCGTCTTCGCGAATTCATACTTCATAAAAAGCTAGAGGAGGCCCTACAGATGAAGGTAGTAGAAACCCTTGAAGTTGAAGGAGTGGTTGAAGAATTAGTGAAGGAAGACATCAGGGAGGAGTATGATATTGTCTTAGAGCAAGAGGAGGCCCAAAAAATGTGAAGGTGGAAGAGACCCTTGCAGATGAAGGAATGGTTGAAAGGAGCTGTCATGGAAAGGAAACCATCAAGGATGAGTACGATTTTATACTGAAACAACTGGACAAAGCAGTAATTATTGAAGAGAAAGAAGTGGTTGAAGACTTAGGAGATGCAGAACCTCCATGGAAAAGTCCAGTCATAGAACCTCCTTCCAAGACGTTTGAATTTGATGTTGAAGAGGGTGTACATCCTCCAAGGCATATCATGGCTAAAGACTTTGAAGAGGTTAATCAAGAGATGAAAATTAAAAAAGAAGAAGCACAACCTCCCATGCCCTTGGTAAGTAATGAAGAAGAGATTGAATTGGAAGAAAGCTACCAAGAGGAAGAGGTTGAAATTGAAGAAGTTTGCAAAGAGGTGGAAGTTGTCAAAGAGCACAAGGGAGTGGAGCTTGAAATTACCTTGCCAAAGTTATTGGAGACCTCTCCGCCTAAGTCACCATCATCCTTCACAACATTCAAGTGGGTAAAATTCATATCCCTTAGCTTTCTCATCCCACTTGAATATGGTTTACTTGAGACATATGGTCAACTTAGAGCTCTTTGTGGCTATAAGAGTAAGAGGGAGATGGTTAGTGGTAAGAATTATCATGCAAGGTTCAATATGGTTGCATGCTCCAAACTGAAGTATCATGGTTGGAAGAATACTAAATTGTATGGGTCTAGGAAGCTGTTTGGATGCCTTAGTGAGAATTCAGATTACTTACCACCCGGTTGGAACAAAGATGGTCAACAAGAAGACGGGTGCAAAAGCAAGGTTTGGGACCCCATAATTCATTCCAGCAATCAACACTCATGGGGCCTTGTCACTTGCTTTAACTTGCTTGAAGGCTTTATGCAACTAGTTTGGGATCCCGGAGGCCATTGGAATCACAAAGATTGGTGGAGATTTCTGGCTGAGTTCAAGCACAAGTCACCATAACAAAGGACTCCCTAAATGTCCAACTTAAGGACTTTAACTAAAAGTGCTAGGTAGGAGACAACCCACCATGGTATGATCGTTCCTTTTCTTCAATTTTGATTTTATTTCGTTTTGTTTGTTTTTGAATTTTATTTTATTCTATTTTTATTGAACCTGGAATTATTCATAGCATCCATACTATCATTGCATTTTGTATCCTGCATAAAAAAAAACACGCACGTGACGCGTCCGCGTCACAGTTGCATTGGGAAGAAAAGAAAGTTGAACAGAAAGTCACGCGAAAGCGTGGCTGGAGGCACGCCTTAGGCACAAATATGATCACGCGACCATGTCGCTGACGCGTTCGCGTAGTTTGCGAAATAGCCTCCCCACGCTTCCGCGTCACCCACGCGACCGCGTGGCTCTGCAAAATCGATGTAAATGGGTCTATGGCAGCAAGTTATGGTGGAGCTGGGCTGGAACCATGCTAGAAGCACAAGCCCTACCACGCGAACGCGTACCCCACGCGTCCGCGTCATTTTTAAAAGAAAGGCCATTCACGCGATCGCGTCAACCACGCGATCGCGTCACCCCAAATTTTTGGCAAAATGGGTTTGAAACAGAGAGTTGCGCGAACGCATGGCTGCCCTCGCGCCATCCGCTTAAATCAAGTCACGCGACCGCGTCACCCACGCGTACGCGTCACTTGAAAATATCACAAAACACGCCAATACGTGACCCACGCGTCCGCGTCACATGTGCCGCACAGCTTATCCAGATCAGCGCCAACTATCTTATCTTTTCTTCCCCAATCCTAATTTTTCCCTCTTCCTTCTTATTTCTTTCTTCTTCCTTCTTATTTTTCTTTTTTCATTACATTTACATTCTTTCATTCATTGCATTTTAATCTTGTGCATGTTTTATTTTCTTTTCTGAGTTTATTATTTTACCATTGGTGTTTAACGTTCTTATTCAACTGTTACATCTTTTCTGGTATTATTTTGGTGCTTAGTAAAATTTGTTTTACACTGTTGGATAATATTATTTAAGTCAATGCTAATCTTTTATGATACTTGCATTACTTTTGCATTGACATGAATTTATATTTTCTTGCATTACCCACACTCTCTCCCCCAATTGTTACAATTTTTGCACTATTGATATGCCATTTGCTTCTACTGTTTTTTCACTTGTATGTTGTAGCTACCATGTAATTGAGACCCTTATTATTTGGCATTAATACCCATATTTTATTATTTTTTATCTTTATTTCTAGGGTTACTTTTCTTCTTTTCCTCTACTTTTAGGTTGGCCACCGAGAAAGAGAAAGGAAAAGGTTCTAAATGGGGAGACAAACAAGTCCATCAGCACAATCTTTAGAGAAAAGCATTAGCTGAAACAACCCTTCCACTTGCACATCTTAGCATGCACCGAGGACGGTGCAACCTTTAAGTGTGGGAAGGTCGATACCGATCTCCATGGGTTAGTTATTTTCTTCTCAATACCAATGTCTTATTTTCTTTATTAGTTCATTGTTGCATCTGCATATTTGATTACATGTTTTCTTGATTTTACTTATTTAGTTACTACTTGGTTGAAGTAATATTTTCTTTTTCAAGAAATTTTTATAGTATTTCACTAATTTAAATTGAAAATTTTTTCTGTTAAAACTTGTTTGAAGTTGTATTTGGAACATAGTTTAAAAAGCTAAGAACACACAACCTGTGAGATTTTGAGCTTATTTATATGGTTACATTATTTAACCATAAATTTTTATTCTTGTGTGTTTTCTTCTCTATGATTGCAATCTTTGCTTTGTTCCATTCTATATGTCCACTATTTAGTGTATTTACATGCTTGCATATGATTGAGGCCATTATTTGTTATTAGCTCACTTATCCCAAATAAGCCTACCTTTTACATCACCCTTGTTAGCCACCTTGAGCCTTTTTATCCCCATTTATTCTGTTCTATAACCACATCACTAGCTTTAAGTAGAAAAATAATTAAATATCCCAATTGAATCTTTGGTTAGATTAAGATAGGGATTGTGTAACAATTAAGTGTGGGGAAATTGTGGGAACATGGGTTAATAAGGGAATGTGTTATGTTTTTACTTTGATAAAATATTGGAAATTTGGGTACATACTCATGTGAGACTAGAAAAATTAAAAATTCATGCGCATTGATAAGTTATGTTTATTTTTCTATTAAAAAAAATCCAAAAAAAATATTCAATAAATAAGTAAATAAATAAGGGGACAAAATTACCCTAATGTTAAGTTAATAAAAAGATCAATGCATATGTGATAAAATTAAAATAAAGGTTGATGCATGAGTATGTAATGCAAAAGTGGGAATTTTGGGTAGCTAGGCATGAATTTCAAATTATATAGAGTATATGTATGTTAGGTGAAAGCTTAGGTTAATTAAAGATTCAATTTATAGCTCACTTAGCCATATATATACCCTCACCCTTACCTTAGCCCCATTACAACCTTGAAAAGACCTTATGATGTTTGCATTGGTACATTAAATACTTGTTGATTGGTTAGATAAAGAAAAAAGTTTAGAAAGCATGATTAGAGAAGAGTAGAGTGAATTACCATATACACTTGAGTGATTAGAGTGCATATACACTACCAGTGAGGGTTCAATGCTTAATTCTATGTTCTCTGCTTTCATGAGCTATCTTCTTACAAGTTTACTTGTCTTTTATTGTATGATTTGGATTAGTGGAATTTGATTTATATTTGTCTTGGAGAACTTGTTTACTTTTAACCAAGTAGATAGAAACATCTTAGCATATATAGTTGCATTCATATACATAGGTTGCATTTCATACATTTTACCATTCCTCTTCACTCTTTTATAGCTTCTCTTGAGCTTAGCATGAGGACATGCTAATGTTTAAGTGTGGAGAGGTTGATAAACCACTATTTCATGGTTTATCTTGTGCTCAATTAAGTGGATTTTATCAATTTTTCATACACTTATCCATACAAAATGCATGGTTTTACAATTTCCTTCCTGATTTTGTGCTATGATTGAAAACATGCTTCTTTGACCTTATATTTGCTAATATTAATCCTCTCTTATTACCATTCGATGTCTTGATATGTGTGTTAAATGATTTCAGGATTTATAGGGCAGGAATGGCTTGGAGGATGGAAAGGAAGCATGCAAAAATGGAAGGAATACAAGAAGTTGAAGAAATTGCTAAGCTGTCCAGCCTGACCTCTTCGCACTCAAACAATCATAACTTGAGCTACAAAGGTCCAAATGACAAGGTTCTAGTTGAGTTGGAAAGCTAACGTCTGGGGCTTCGATTTGATATATAATTTGCCATAGTGTCCATACAGTTAGGCGACGCGAACGCGTGCTCCACGCGGACGCATCGCAGTGACGAAAATCAGCGTGGAAGATTTCGCCCCCAGCGATTTCTGGGCTGTTTTTGGCGTAGTTTTCGGCCCAGAAAACACAGATTAGAGGCTATAAAGTGGGGGAATCCATTCATTCATAAGAACCAAGCTTTAATAATTCATAATTTTAGGATTATATGTAGTTTTAGAGAGAGAGGTTCTCTCCTCTCTCTTAGAATTTAGGATTAGGATTTCTCTCAATTTTAGGACTGCTTATCTTCATTACAGGTTCAATGTTCCCTTTATTTACTTTACCAATTTAAGTTTATGAACTCTTTATGTTTAGATTGATTTTCTATTATTAATGCAATTGAGGTATTACAGATTTATGATTTTTATTTAGCCTTTTATATTCTTGGCTTTAATTGATTAATTGGAAACTCTTGAGTTATCAAACTCATCGTGATTGATAATTGTTATTTTTGCTAATTGATTTGAATTCCAATAACTTTAGTCTTTCCTTAGGAATTGACTAGAACCTGAGGATCAAATTGATTAGTCCGCTTGACCTTCCTTTGTTTAGCAAAGGTTAACTAAGTGGAATTAAAATCCAATTCTCATCACCGTTGATAAGGATAACTAGGATAGGACTTCTAATTCTCATACCTTGCCAAGAGTTTACTTTATAATTATTTATTTATTTTTTTTGTCATTTAAATTACTTGTTCCTTATTTTAAAACCCAAAATTCTACCTTTTTCATAACTAATAATAAATCATACCTCCCTGCAATTCCTTGAGAAGACGACCCGATGTTTAAATACTTCGGTTATAAATTTTATTGGGTTTTGTTACTTGTGACAACCAAAACTTTTGCACGAAAGGATTCTTTGTTGGTTTAGAAGCTATACTTACAACGCGATAATATATTTGTGAATTTCTTTACCGATAGAAAATCCGATCGTCAATCATCGCCGCTCTTTTGACAGTGAGTTCAGAACGATTGCTGGTGGGCAGTATAGAACGCCCAATGAAGTCCAGCCAGCCTCTAGCAATTGGTTTGAGATCTCCTCTCTTGAGTTGATTTGGGACACCGTTTGCATTGGTTATCCACTTGGTTCCAGGGATGCATATGTCCTCTAGAACTTGGTCTAAGCGCTTATCAAATCTCACCATTCTCCTATTAAAAGATTCTGGATCATCTTGTAGTTGTGGCAGCTTGAAGACCTCTCTTATTTTGTCCTGGTGGAAGTAAATAATCTTCCCTCTAACCAAGGTTCGAAAGGTATAGAAGGTGGCTCCAGTTAATCTCTGCTTATATGTTTGCCACAGATTTGCATAGAATTCCTGAACCATGTTTCTACCCACCTTTGTCTCAGGATTAGCCAGAATTTCCCAGCCTCTTTTTTGAATCTGCTCTTGGATCTCCGGATATTTATCTTCTTTCAGATCGAATTTAACTTCCGGGATCACTGATCTTAGACCCATTGTTTTGTAGTAATGGTATGCATGTTCTTTGGTTAAGAACCTCTCTTGATTCTAAAGTGGTTTTAGAACATTCTCTTTCTTACCTTTTGAAGTGGTTTGTTTTCCTTTAGGAGCCATGATCTTAGTGAGTCTTACCTCAGTGATCACGAAAAGCACACCAAACTTAGAGGTTTGCTTGTTCTCAAGCAAAAGAAAGGAAAGGAGAGGAATAAAAGGAGAGACAAATTTGAATTGTGGAGGAGAAGGGGTGGCCGAATGTGAATTTAAAAATGTGAATTTGAAAATTTTGAAAAAGATATGCTAGGATATATCATTTGTAAAAAGATAATTATCATATGCAAAAGATATAGTTTTAAAATTGAAAAGATAAGAGAGAGATTTGAAAAAGATAAATATACTTTTTGAAAAGATAGTATGATGATTTGAAAAAGATTTGAAAAGAATTTAAAAAGATAGATGAGTTTTGAAAAAGATTTCAAAAGAAGTTTAAGAAGAATGAAGAAAGATTTTTAGGCTTGAAATTATTTTGAAATTGAAATTGAAAAATGAGAATTTGTAACATGTTCATGCAAGAAATCATGGATGGAAATATGAAAATTTGAGAAAAATTGAAGTGAAAAACCAACTTCCTCCCCTCCACACTTCTGGCGTTAAACGTCCAGTTGTTGCTTGTTTTGGGCGTTTAACGCCCATTTGTTGCTTGTTTTGGGCGTTTAATGCCCAGCCAGGTACCCTGGCTGGCGTTAAATACCAGAAAATCCTTTGTCACTGGGCATTTTTCTAAACGCCCAGGATGCTACAATTCTGGCGTTAAACGCCCAGTAGGTGCTTCTTTTGGGCGTTTAACGCCCACAATTCTCTTTACTGGCGTTTTTGTGCCAGTGAGCTCATTTTCTCTGCTTTATGCTCTGAATCCTTTTGTAGCTCTGTGAACTTATGCAATTGATACTTTACCTTGAAGATTATTTATATTAAACTCGTATAATTATTATTTAAATAACAAATAAGCTTTGCTAATGGCTGGGTTGCCTCCCAGCAAGCGCTTCTTTATTGTCTTTAGCTGGACCTTGCTGAACTTTTAATCTAGCCTCAGCTTTGAGCATTCTTGCTCAACATTGCGTTCAAGATAATGCTTGATTCTCTGTCTATTAACAATGAACTTCTTATTAGAGTCAATATCTTGAAGCTCTACATACCCATATGGTGACACACTCGTAATCACATATGGTCCCTTCCACCGAGATTTCAGTTTTTCGGGGAACAATCTGAGCCTAGAGTTGTACGGCAGAACTTTCTGTCCTGGCTCAAAGACTCTGGGTCACAGTTTCTTGTTATGCCACCTTTTTGCTTTCTCCTTGTAAATTTTTGCATTTTCAAAAGCATTGAGTCTGAATTCCTCCAGCTCATTCAACTGGAGCAATCTTTTCTTTCCAGCTAACATGGCATTAAGATTTAGGAATCTGGTTGCCCAGTAGGCCTTGTGTTCCAGTTCTACTGGCAAATGGCACGTTTTCCCATACACAAGATGGTATGGAGAGGTCCCTATGGGAGTCTTGAATGTTGTTCTGTATGCCCACAGAGCATCATCCAGACTTCTTGCTCAATCCCTTCTACGGATAATTACAGTCCGTTTCAGGATTCTTTTTAGTTCTCTATTAGAGACTTCAGCTTGCCCATTTATCTGTGGATGATATGGAGTTGCTACTTTGTGGCTAATTCCATATCGGACCATAACAGAGTAAAGTTGTTTATTGCAGAAGTGAGTGCCCCCATCACTGATTAATACTCTAGGGACACCGAACCTGCTGAAGATATGTTTCTGGAGGAACTTCAGCACTGTCTTAATATCGTTAGTGGGTGTTGCAATTGCCTCTACCCATTTAGATACATAATCTACTACCACTAGAATATACGTGTTTGAGTATGATGGTGGGAAAGGCCCCATAAAGTCAATACCCCATACATCAAACAACTCAATCTCTAAGATCCCTTGTTGAGGCATGGCGTAACCACGAGGCAGATTACCAGCTCTCTGGCAACTTCACAGTTACGTACAAACTCTCGGGAGTCTCTATAGAGAGTAGGCCAGTAGAAGCCACATTGGAGGACCTTGGTGGCTGTTCGCTCACCTCCGAAATGGCCTCCATATTGTGATCCATGGCAATGCCATAAGATCTTCTGTGCCTCTTTCTTGGGCACACACCTACAAATTATTCCGTCTGCACATCTCTTAAAGAGATATGGTTCATCCCACAAGTAGTACTTTGCATCAGTAATTAATTTTTTTGTTTGCTGCCTACTGTACTCCTTGGGTATGAATCTTACAGCCTTATAGTTTGTAATGTCTGCAAACCATGATATTTCCTGAATGGCAAATAATTGCTCATCCGGAAAGGTTTCAGAGATCTCAATAGAGGGGGAGGACACCCCTTCTACTGGTTCTATCCGGGACAGATGATCAGCCACTTGGTTCTCTGTCCCTTTTCTCTCTCTTATTTCTATATCAAACTTTTGCAGAAGCAACACCCATCTTATGAGCCTAGGTTTTGAATCCTGCTTTGTAAGTAGATATTTAAGAGCAGCATGGTCAGTATACACAATCACTTTTGATCCTACTAAGTATGATCTAAACTTGTCAATGGCATAAACCACTGCAAGCAGCTCTTTTTCTGTGGTTGTGTAATTTTTCTGTGCATCAATTAAAACACGGCTAGCATAATAAATGACATGCAGAAGCTTGTTATGCCTCTGTCTCAGTACTGCACCAATGGCATGGTCACTGGCATCACACATTAGCTCGAATGGTAATATCCAGTCTGGTGCAGAAATAACTGGTGCTGTGACCAGCTTAGCTTTCAGAGTTTCAAACGCCTGCAGACACTCTATGTCAAACACAAATGGCATGTCAGTAGCTAGCAGATTGCTCAGAGGTTTTGCAATTTTTGAAAAGTCCTTTATAAACCTCCTATAGAATCCTGCATGCCCCAGAAAGCTTCTGATTGCCTTAACATTAGCAGGTGGTGGTAATTTTTCAATTACTTCCACTTTAGCTTGATCCACCTCTATTCCCTTGTTTGAAATTTTATGCCCAAGGACAATTTCTTCAGTCACCATAAAGTGACATTTTTCCCAGTTTAAGACTAGGTTGGTCTCTTGGCATCTTTTCAGAACAAGTGCTAAATGGTTAAGGCAGGAGTTGAATGAGTCTCTAAATACTGAATGAGTCTACCATATCAGAGAAGATAGAGAGCATGCACCTCTGAAAGGTTGCAGGTGCATTGTATAGTCCAAAAGGCATCTTTTTGTAGGCAAACACTCCAGAGGGACATGTGAATGCTGTTTTCTCTTGATCCTGAGGATCTACTGCGATTTGGTTATAACCTGAATAGCCATCCAAAAAGCAGTAATATTCATGACCTGCTAGTCTCTCTAGCATCTGGTCTATGAATGGTAAAGGAAAGTGATCCTTCCTGGTGGCTGTATTGAGCCTTCTGTAATCAATACACATTCGCCACCCTATAACTGTTCTTGTAGGAACCAGTTCATTCTTTTTATTATGAACCACTGTCATGTCTCCCTTCTTGGGGATAACTTGGACAGGGCTCACCCAGGGACTATCAGAAATAAGATAAATAATCCCAGCCTCCAGTAACTTGGTGACCTCTTTTTGCACCACTTCCTTCATGGCTGGATTTAGCCGCCTTTGTGGTTGAACCACTGGCTTAGCGTCGTCCTCCAATAGGATCTTGTGCATGCATCTTGCTGGGCTGATGCCCTTAAGATCACTTATGGACCACCCAAGAGCTGTCTTATGTGTCCTTAGCACTTGAAGTAGTGCTTTCTCTTCCTGTGAATTTAAAGCAGAGCTTATGATCACCGAAAAAGTGTCACCTTCTCCTAGAAATGCATATTTTAGGGATGGTGGTAGTGGTTTGAGCTTGGGTTTAGGAGGTTTCTCCTCTTCCTGAGGAATTTTTAGAGGCTCTTTTATTTCCTCTGATTCCTCCAAATCAGGCTGAACATCTTTAAAGATGTCTTCTAGCTCTGATTCGAGACTCTTAGCCATGTTGATCTCCTCTACTAGGGAGTCAATAATATCAACACGCATGCAGTCTTTTGATGTGTCTGGATGCTTCATTGCCTCAACAGCATTCAGCCTGAACTCATCCTCATTGACTCTCAAGGTCACTTCCCCTTTTTGGACATCAATAAGGGTTCGTCCAGTTGCTAGGAAAGGTCTTCCTAGAATGAGAGTTGCACTCTTGTGCTCCTCCATTTCCAGTACTATAAAGTCAGTGGGAAAGGCAAATGGCCCAACCTTGATAATCATGTCCTCAATTATGCCTGATGGATATTTAATGGAGCCATCAGCAAGTTGAAGACATATCCTGGTTGGTTTGACCTCTTCAGTCAAGCCAAGCTTTCTGATAGTGGATGCAGGGATTAGATTGATACTTGCCCCAAGGTCACATAGGGCTGTCTTGGTACAAGTACCCTCTAATGTGCATGGTATCATAAAGCTTCCGGGATCCTTAAGCTTTTCTGGTAAGCTTGTTAGGATGACTGCACTGCATTCTTCAGTGAGAAAAACTTTTTCTGTTTCTCTCCAATCCTTCTTATGACTTAAGATCTCTTTCATAAACTTAGCATAAGAGGGTATTTGCTCAAGTGCTTCTGCAAACGGAATCTTTATTTCGAGAGTCTTGAGATAGTCTATAAAGCGGGCAAAATATTTATCTTGTTCTGCTTGGCGGAGTTTCTGAGGATAAGGCATTTTGGCTTTATATTCTTCAACCTTAGTTGCTGCAGGTTTATTTCCTACAGAGGCAGGTTGAGAAGCCTTCATGAGGGAGTTATTATCAGCACTTGCAGGTGTCTGATCCCTCATTGGCGTTTGAACGCCAGGATTGGACGTGGATTGGGCGTTTAACGCCAGGTTCCACCCCTTTTCTGGCGTTTGAACGCCAGAACTGGACATGGATTGGGCGTTTAATGCCAGTTTTTCACCCTTTTCTGGCGTTTGAACGTCAGACTTATTCCTCTCTGGGCTTTTACTATCCTCAGAGGGATTTTGGGTAGCAGGTTGCTCATCCTCTGTCAGCTGTTCCTTTCTTGGCTTTCTGCTGCTTTGAGTTGAGATATTTAATATTTTTTCACTTCTTAATTGAACTGCTTGGCACTCCTCTATTATCTGTTTTGATAACTGCTGTTTTGTCTGATTCAATTGTGATTTCATATCTTTGTTAGCAATTTTGGTCTCTTGTAGCATCTCCTTAAATTCTGCTAACTGTCTTGTTATAGAAGATAGTTGCTGATTGAGTTCTGCAACTTGTTCCTGAGGACTAAAGTCAGTTGATACTGCCTTAGCTTCTTCTTTCATGGAGGACTCATTACTTATGTACAGATGCTGATTTCTAGCAACTATATCAATAAGCTCTTGAGCCTCTTCAATAGTCTTTCTCATGTGTATAGATCCACCAGCTGAGTGGTCTAGAGATATCTGAGCTTTTTCTGTAAGCCCATAGTAGAAGATGTCTAATTGCACCCACTCTGAAAATATTTCAGAGGGGCATTTCCTTAGCATCCCTCTGTACCTCTCCCAGGCATCATAAAGGGATTCATCATCCTCTTGTTTAAAGCCTTGGATGTCCAGCCTTAGCTGTGTCATCCTTTTTGGAGGGAAATATTGATTCAGGAATTTGTCTGATAACTATTTCCATGTTCTTATGCTTGCTGTAGGTTGGTTATTTAACCACCTCTTAGCTTGATCTTTTACAGCAAATAGAAACAGTAACAGCCTGTATACATCCTGATCTACCTCCTTGTCACGCACTGTGTCAACAATTTGCAAGAACTGCGCTAGAAACTCAGTAGGTTCTTCCTGTGGAAGACCGGAATACTGGCAATTTTGCTGCACCATGACAATGAGCTGATGATTTAGCTCAAAACTGCTTGCTTTAATGGGAGGTATACAGATGCTACTCCCATATGCAGCAGTAATGGAGTTAGCATATGACCCCAGAGTCCTTCTGGACTGTCCATTTCTATTTAGGTCCATGATGGATAAAATGGAATTGATATGAATTGCAAACAAAATATATTTTTGTTTTTGTTTTATTTAAGTAGAAACAAACCGAATTATTAAGAATAAATAAAAATAATAAGATAAAATAAAATAATTAGAAATTAAAATGTAAATTTCGAAAACTAAGAAAAAAAATAAATTTGAAAATGAAAATAATTACTTAATTAAGAAGATTTGAAAAAATTTGGATATGATTTTTGAAAAAGATTTTGAATTTTGAAATTTCAAAACTAAGATAAGATAGAATAGAAAGTTTTAAAATAAAAATCTGAATTTTTAAAGGAAAATTCGAAAATTAATTAAAATAAAGAGAAAAGATATTTTTGAATTTAATGAAGAAAGAGAAAAACAGTAAAAAATGACACCAAACATAAATTTTTAGACAAAAAAAAGGAAACAAACAGGAAAACTTTGAATATCACGATGAACGCTAAGAACAACTTCTAAAAATTTTTTAAGAAAACAGAAACGCAAAGGACACCAAACTTAAAAATTTTTATATTCTGAGCACTAATAATTCGAAAAAAAATGAAAGAAAAATAAAATCATGAAATTGACACCAAACTTAAAATATGAAATTAAACTGAAACAGAAAAACTCAATTATTAACTTATAAAAATTTTCGAAAAAATGAAAAAGAAAATAAGGATTTTAGAAAAAAAAGTTTCAACCAAAAACAATAATAGAAGACACAATTTTTGTGACTCTAAACTAAAAAGATAAATTTTTCCTAATCTAAGCAACAAAATAAACCGTCAGTTGTCCAAACTCGAACAATCCCCGGCAACGGCGCCAAAAACTTGATGCACGAATTGTAAATCACACTTTTCACAACTCGTACCACTAACCAGCAAGTGCACTGGGTCGTCCAAGTAATACCTTACGTGAGTAAGGGTCGATCCCACAGAGATTGCCAGCTTGAAGCAAGCTATGGTTATCTTGTAATTCTTACTCAGGATATCAATGATAATCCTTAATTTCAATAGTAAAAAGTAAAAGAGCATCAAATAAATACTTGTTATACAGTAATTGAGAACAGATTGAGGTTTTGGAGATGCTTCGTCTTCTGGATCTCTGCTTTCCTCCTATCTTCTTCTTCACACACGCAAGGCTCCTTCCATGGCAAGCTGTATGTTGGTGGATCACCGTTGTCAATGGCTATCATCTGTCCTCTCAGTGAAAAGGGTCCATGTACATGGCTAATCATCTGTCGGTTCTCACTTGTGTTGGAATAAGATCCATTGATCCTTTTGCATCTGTCACTACGCCCAATACTTGTGAGTTTGAAGCTCGTTACAGTCATCCCTTTCCGGATCCTACTCAGAATACCACAGACAAGGTTTAGACGTTCCGGATCTCAGGGATGCTGCCAATTGATTCTAGCTTTTACCATGAAGACTCTGGATTAAGGGATTTGAACGCTCTGTTGTCAAGAGATGCAATCAAACTCCTGAACCAGGAGCCCAAGAGATATACACTCAAGCTATTACAGATGGAACGTAAGTGGTTGTCAGTCACGCGTTCATAGGTTGACAATAATGATGAGTGTCACGGATCATCGCATTCTTCACGGTTAGGTACGAGTGAATATCTTAGAACAGAAACAAGCGTGTTGAATAGAAAACAGAAGTAATTGCATTAATTCATCGAGACACAGCAGAGCTCCTCACCCCCAATCATGGAGTTTAGAGACTCATGCTGTAGAGATACAATGTAAAATGTGAAATTGTCATCTGATGCAAAATAAATCTCTAAAAGTAGTTTTTATACTAAGCTAGTGACCTAGGTTTACATAAATTGAGTAGACTAAGATAGATAGTGCAGAAATCCAGTTTCGGGGCCCACTTGGTGTGTGTTTGGACTGAGCATTGAAGCTTCCATGTGTAGAGACTTTTTTTGGAGTTAAACGCTAGGTTGTAGCCTGTTTCTGGCGTTTAACTCTGGTTTGTAACCTGTTTCTGGCGTTTAACGCTAGAATAGGGTAAAGACTTGGCGTTAAACGCCAATTTTCATCGTCAAAGCTTGGGCAAAGTATGGACTATTATATATTGTTGGAAAGCCCTGGATGTATGCTTTCCAACGCAATTAAGAGCGCGCCAATTGGGCCTCTGTAGCTCCAGAAAATCCATTTCGAGTGCAGAGAGGTCAGAATCCAACAGCATCTGCAGTCCTTTTTCAGCCTCTGAATCAGATTTTTGCTCAGGTCCCTTAATTTCAGCCAGAAAATACCTGAAATCACAGAAAAATACACAAACTCATAGTAAAGTCCAGAAATATGATTTTTGCATAAAAACTAATAAAAATATACTAAAAAGTAGCTAGATCTTACTAAAAACTACATAAAAACACTCCTAAAAAGCGTATAAAATATCCGCTCATCAGGCATCCTCCTCAGCCTTCTTCTCCTGCTCAGACAACTTCGTATTCAGAGACTCCTCCCGAGATCGTGAATCTGTCAGATCCTTCTGGGAGTTCCGAAGTTTTCCTTCCAAAACATGATAATTTTCCAAGACAGGTTCCACCTTCTTGGCAATAGCAGCAGCCCGAAGAAGGCTGCGGTAGATCCACCTCGCCTGGCCAGAGAGGTCGGCATCCCAGAAAAACTTTTCAGTACTAGGAAGCAACTGGGACTCGATGAGACCCCCAGAATCAAAGTTCTTCTCCATAACAGAGAGAGCCTTCCCAAAGTCCCGCTTTCTCTTCTTCGGGTTGCCAACGACCTTCAAGTCGTCATCATCAAGCCCGAGATCCTCCTCATCAAAAGGAGCCTCCGCCTCCACACTTGGGTTCCCCAAGGTGTTCTCAGGAGGGACCTCAACTTTCCCCAACTAACCTTGGTCAGCCCTGTCAGCCCGACCACTACCCTCCCCGGCATCCTCCTGGTCTTGACTCGCCAAAGGAGTCGCCGAGGAGTCCTCACCACCCTCATAATCCCCTTAGATGAGGCTCATCAGGTCAGCCAAAGTTTTCTTCCCACTAGCCATGGAAACTGTAAGCAAAAAAGCAAAGGTGTGAATGATAGAAGAGAAAAACACTAAAAATGCAAAAAGTATAGAACTCACCAACATACGACCAACCGGCCTCCCGATCCCCCATAACCATACGAGGATTAAGACTTTTCTCGCTGAAAATGGCCAACAAGATATCGGCGATGTTACGATCTTCCGGACTCAACCAATCGTAGGATATTTTTATCAAATAATCGGACCCCGCCCCGAAGCTCCAGTAAGTCGGGATCCGCCTTTCCCCCTTGACAGTAAGCCAGAAGGGTTGATGACCCTCAATTGGCCTGACTTTGAAAAAAGTAGACTTGAAGCCATGGAAGGAATCCTCAAAAAGGCCAAAAATCCTACGACCTTGTTGGGCTCTGAAGGACATATATCCCTTCTTCGCCTTCCCCTGATGAGAAGGGTTTGTAAGAAGGAAAAGATAGAGGAAGAAGTTCGCAGAGGTCGGAAGCTCCAGATATTCACAAACCATCTCGAAACACCGGATGGCAGCCCAGCTGTTCGGGTGTAGTTGCGGCAGAGCAACGTCACAACGGTTCAACAAGCCCATAACAAAGGGGGACAAGGATAAGCGAACCCCCAAGGTCGTGAACATGGGTTCATAAACCCACAACCAATCAACAACCTGTGGAGCTGCCAGGTTCTTCTGGCAAACACACTCCCGAGCAGCGGGATCATAAACCTGATAAAACGTTTCCTCGGGACCACCCCCACATAAGAGCATAGCCTGACGCAAGTCCTGGAGGCCCTCCTTCGTG
The DNA here is from genome assembly GCF_059453495.1 of Arachis ipaensis. Taxonomy (NCBI): domain Eukaryota; kingdom Viridiplantae; phylum Streptophyta; class Magnoliopsida; order Fabales; family Fabaceae; genus Arachis; species Arachis ipaensis. Next base: position 49,231,384 of record NC_142436.1, on the reverse strand, counting down.
ACCTTGGAAGGGATGTCCTTCACGTCGGAAGAAACCCAAGCATAATGATCAACGAAGTTGGCTAGCGATCGCTGAGCCTGATTCGGAAGAACGAGGCGCTCGGCCATACCTACAGCGGGGGCACCACTTAGTCAGAACGGGAGGTTGGGAACTCTTAGAGCAGTAAAAACAAAACTACAACTCCCTGAGGAGTGCCAAAAAATAGGGGCATATCTGTCATTTCACGCAAATTTCAAATCATGAAACGATGGGGCATTTAATGCCCCGCGCAGAAGTCAAGGAGGCGGCATCAGAGACGAGGTAACCACGCGTGAGAAACACGAAATGCCAACAATGGACTCCCGAGAAGAGGAACACATCCCGTCTCGGCGAGTAGGACAAACGTGCCTAGCCACGAGCTCCAAACCTCAAGGCTAGCGCGTTGGGGACACTGTTACGGACCATCAAAAGTCCAGCTCAACTAGCCGCCGGGTCGGGGCACCACCTAACCCAGGCCCAAACTATCCCTCACAAGGGAAACCCAATAGGTCGGTCCCTGGCACCCGACTCGGTCGATGTCCGACTTTACCACCTGCGCGACCCAGCACACCACGCCTAGCGAACCGGTCGAGTCAGCTTCCTCGAGGCAGCACCCGAAGCCCCGACCCGAAGTCCGAAACGACCTGCACCTCCCACGTGGACAGGGACAGCTCACAAGCACCCTCGCCAGTGGGCTAGGTCATCTTTGGGCCCGCTCAGCACAGTATATAAGGGGAGAGGTCAGCACTCCTCCCGTGGTACACATCACCTTACTTAATTTGGCTATCATTCCGTACGGTCCCTGACTTAATCGTCGGAGTGTCTTTGCAGGTAGCCACACCCTCTCGACCGTTCCACCACTGGTTTCACCAGCCCCCAGCTTCAGACTAGGAACCCACTCCAGGCCACTTCAGGGTCTCGCCCTCTCATCCCTTCATCATCACCCGACCCGTCGAGCACCCGAGATCATCAGGTGACGAACAAAGATGCATAAGACTTTAGACTAATGCATAATATTGTGTTAGTTGTATTGATTTAAATATTTGGTATTATTAGACAATATTAGTGTTGATTATGGTTATGCTTTAATTTTAGAGAATGGTTGGTTCTTGTTATATTTTTTTAAGTGAATTTTAGTATGTTTGGAGATTAGGTGACTTTTACATGCTAAAGACCCGACTTTCACCCGGTTTTTACCCGATTTTCACCCGGCCGGAAGGTGCATAGGTTTCATTAGGTCTAGAATCGGGTTAGGATCTAAAAATTAGGCTCAGTCTATATTTCGGGTCGGGTCTAGGTTAAGCCAAACCCGGTGTGACCCGGCCCATGTACACCCCTATTGATGGTTGACTTTGATGGTTGATTTTGGTATACAGCGTAGCATAATTGCGGAAATGGATCCTCTAAATTTTTTTTAACAATTGAGGGAGTAAAGTGTGATCTCCCACAATTAATTTTATAAGTGTGAATAATGAAGGGTTAAAGATCACACTTTACACTCAATTTTTTTTAACAAGTGAGAGAATCCATTCCCATAAGATATATATATATAGTTAAATACATAAGACGCTGCTTACGGCCCATTGCATTGGCTTCCGTATAGCTTGCCAAGTCAGCTACATAGGAACTAAGAAGCACTATTACTTCACACCAGCTTGGACATTAACGCCATCTCGAACAACTAAAAACTTCACACCCATAAATGCGGTTAGAGTCCTATCGTATACCTTATTAAATCAGTCATCACAGTACCTATGTGTCTATTTATCTGAACCATTCAAATATTTTACGATATATGTCAATGGTGTAAATGACTGGCGTACTGAACTTTCAGTACAAGAACCTGCCTCACCTGAAACGCTTCCTGTACTTTATTGCCTTATTGTTACGCTAGTGTGCAGAGGCGTTGAAATATATAATATAATATTCAGATGGTGCAGATGTGTGATTAAATAATATTGTAGACTATTGAGAGAAAGAGTGCAGGTAGATTCTAGCACTGGTCATTTTCTTAACCCGTTTTATGCTTATGAAAATGACGTTATGAAAAATTGCATTGGTTTTTGTCTTTTTCCTTAACCAAGCTTGAGAGAAAATTTGTCGGCTGGGACATGCAGCCGATGGAAATAGTGGACCTATATTTGAAATAGGATAACATACCATTACAAAAGAAAGATTTTTTTAAATAAATAATTTAATTATTTTAATTACCAAAATAAAAATTTGTAGCGTATTTACTAATTTACATTACATTTATTTATCTCGTTTACAGTGTAAACGAGATATATGTATTTATAAATAATTAAATATAATTTTTGAAAATAATAAAAATATTAATAATTTAAATTGGACCAAACTTTTAAAAATAGAACATTGCAAATAATAGGAAAGATACAAGTACAAAGTTTGTTAACTTTTTTTTATCAAAGACAGAGCGACTTGAACCCACGACCTCTTAATTGGGTATGAGAAAACTATACCATTTGAACTATTACTTGTTGGCGAAGAGATTATGTCATTTGAGTTATTTGAAACGTTCCATTTTTAAGATTTTGGTTTAATTTAAATTATTAATATTTTTTTATTATTTTCAAAAATTATATTTACAAATACACCTATCTCGTTTATACTATAAACGAGATAATTTTAGTGTAAACGAGATATATAAAAATTAAAAAATATACCTATCTCGTTTACACTATAAACGAGATACATACAATATTATCTCGTTTATAGTATAAACGAGATAAGAGAGGCTCACGTATTTTCGTAATAATTTTTAAAATTATTTATTTTAATAAATAAAATATTTATTTAATTTATTAAAATAAAAAATCTTTTTTTAAAGTTATTGTTAAACCCTTTAATGATGCTAAAAACGAATGGTTTGCGTAGTGGTAATTGTAGTCGTACGCATAGTAATTAACCTTTATTGGAGTTGCTATGTTATTGTATGTTGAATGTTGAAGAAAATTGAATGTTAGGTTTAATGAGAATGAAAGCAAAATGGCTGAGCTGAAAAAAATTTAATGTAAGCTTAAAAAATTAATGATTTTGGTAGTAATAGTTCTGTTGCATAAGAAAATACATGTGAAATATTTAATTAGTAGCATATTGAATGAGATTGAATTTGAGTGTTTTTTTTTTTTAACAAGAGAGCTCAACACATTAAGTGGAGCAAGAACAACAATAAGTAAATAGAAAAGTTAAAAAAAAAGAAAAAAAAATCACAAAAAAACTTATCAACCATTTTTTTGCTCCTCCTTCTTATAGTGTACTCCTGATTGAATTTGAGTGTTGAATGGTAAATGCTTTCGTAACCAAATTGAAAATTTTTTTCTTTAAACACATTTTAATTCAAAGCAACAAATTATAATTTTTGCCTTTTCATTTAATTGTTAGATTGAAAAATAATTGAAAAAATTTATTTTTTCTGCTAATTTATCATTCGATCTTATTTATAATAAGTGATACCAGAAACAATGATCAGAATTTTTGTATTTTTTTTATGGTCGTGCTTTACAAAAAAAATATATATTTTTTTTGGACTATCATTTTTAGTATTCTTTTATAAGTTTTGATTTTTTTTTATCAATTATTTATTTATTTATTTTGTTTATAGTATAAATGTTTTTGTTTAGAATTTTTTTTTATGATCTCTAATGCATATTCTTGTACATATAATAAAATTTTTAGTATTCATTGTTTATATAATTTTTTTAATCATTCTTATTAATACATATTTTTTTATAGAGCTTTATTATTATTTTGTTTAGTTTTATATAATTTTTAATATGTGTTTTTGAATTAAAATTTATTTTATTTACTGTTGTTATTTTTTTATAATATAAAATTATTAATTCCATTAAAAATACCAAATTCAATACATAAAGTGAGGATTCATTCATTGTGATCAAAATGAACTCGACCACAACTCCAATGGGACTTTATTGCACCTATCGATAATTTTGTTCACATTCTAGGCCCATTCATGATTAGTATTTAGTCTAACTGTTTTACGCTATATGTGGCTTATTTTGCAAAACTCAACTTTAGTAACTTCTCCATGCAGTCATCCAATCTCAACATGGTTGACTGGCTGTCTTGACAATTACCCTTTTTGTCTTTTTGGACAAATTTCAAGGATGTATCTGGTATTTTATTTTATACAACACGATAAATTTGTTACAGCTAACCGAACCGTAGTTGCTATACCCATGTTTCATTAAAGCAAATGGAACATGTGAAAGTTTTCCTATTCATTTACTTTCTTTGCATAATTTGCAATATTTCGCTTCTCTCTATCCAAATTTTGATGCTTCATTCTCCTTCTTCAATTCTCTTCTCTGATCTCCACTTTGTACATAAAAAATCTTATATTCACACTAAAGATTATTTATCTAATAAATTATTTTGTAGTTGTGTATAAATATATATAATACTTAATTTATTTTTAATATATATTTTATATTAATAATTAATTTAATAACTAATTTTTAATATACACATAACTTGATTGATATTATTAATTATTGCAGGAGACTATATATGAGAGGCATCTTTTGTTCCTCTCTGCTCTATCTATTATTTTTCTTTAATAATTTTAGTCGGTCGGAAGCACGTACGTTAGTTAATAATTATTAGAAGAGGATTAGTAAGCACGATTTTTATTTCTAATATAGAAAGCTTGTGTGTAATACCTAGAAATGAGGCTTCGAGTATGGTATGCACATATATGAAATTGATAATCGGCGTTTTCAAAAATTCTTAATGTTGATTTTAAGCAAATCGTTAATAATGTTCTCCATTAGGAGAAAAAGTATGGAAAGAGAAGCAGGAGGTGTTGGATCAGTTAGGAACGGCTAGGATCAGTATAAAAAAATGAGGGTACCGATTTCATGGGGGTGAGCACGTGGTGAGAGAGAAAGAAGGAGATGCTCCACGAAAAGAGAGAGAGACAGTGAATAGCAACAGCAAGATGGATGATCAACGGCTGGGACGCATGAAGGAAATCGGTACTGCCGATTTGATGTTGTGTCCACATGGCTCGCATGTGGTGAGCTCTTGTGTGGTCCATGACTCCTCTCTCTCCAGACTCTCTCAATCATCATTCAGAAGATCAAAACACCAAAATACAAGTGTGTGTTAACTCTCTGCTCTTTGCTTCGCCTCCTTTTTTTTTAAGAGCAATTGTTTTCTTCCATTTGAAGGTTGCATATTTGTGGAGCTCCAGATTTATTTTTTTCAAGATGGAGAAGAAAAAAATTTTAATGGATAAATATATTGTGAAATATCTTGATCATCTTTTATATGTAAGTAATTTTTTGAGCCTATAAAATTATTTATAATGTTAACATCAATTATAAGTTGCTTAAATGAACTTAAATATGTGTTATTATAGAGTAAAAGTTAGTTATAATAATAGATTTGAGTGTAATAAGTTAACGTGAACATTATAGTTAGTCTAAATAAACATGTGAGTACTCTATTTTTAAGAGTTTAGTGGCTATTTTATTTTTTAATTATTATTATTATTATTATTATTATTATTATTATTATTATTATTGAGTTAGTTATATGTTTATATGATAGTGTTATTATATTGATAGTGTTATTATGGAGTAAAAGTTATTCGTAATAATAGATTTGAGTGTAATAAATTAATATAAACATAATAGTTAGTCTAAATAAATATGTGAGTACCTTATTTTTAAGAGTTTAGTGGCTATTTTATTATTATTATTATTATTATTATTATTATTATTATTATTATTGAGATAGTTATATGTTTATTGATAGTGTTATTATAGAGTAAAAGTTAGTTATAATAATTGATTTGAGTGTAGTAAATTAATATGAACATGGTAGTTAGTCTAAATAAATATTTGAGTACCCTATTTTTAAGAGTTTAGTGGCTATTTTATTTTTTAATTATTATTATTATTATTATTATTATTATTATTATTATTATTATTATTATTGAGATAGTTACATGTTTATGGATAGTGTTATTAAGTTTTAATAGTTATTGTGATTATTGTTGTTATAATTCATTTTTTGTAATCTTAAAAACGTTAATTCAACTAACCATGATGTTTCCAGCCGCAATCAAATTTTACTGAATCTTTTCGGTCACTGTTTTGGAGAATAAGTGTCCGGCTCGAATAAAGTTGCCTTTACAAGTGCTGTGACGAGAAGATTGCGTGCACCCTTCAACACCCCGTTGATGCACTCTATTAGGTTTGTCGTCATATGACCCCATCGATAGCCACCATCATATGCCAAAGAGTGTTGCTCATGGGGAATCTGATCTAGCCAGCGAGTGTATGCCTCACCTCAACTACGCAACCTCTGGTAACGGATTTCGTATTTAGCCATCGTCCTAGAATAGCCTGGAAAACAAGATACAATGAAAACACACAACGATAACCACCATTGGAAACATAACCACAAGATGCATAAAATATTAAATAGAAAACATTGTTAATTACCTATGTTCACCACAAGCTTTTGTATGAACGGTGCCTTGAACTTCCTCAAGAAGTTGGATGCTATGTGCCTAATGCAAAACATGTGTATGGCCCTTGGCGGCTCCCATGCTCCATCACAACGAGAAACTGCTGACCTAATTGACTCGTGTCGATCAGAGATAAGTCCCACTCCATCCTTCGTCACCACATGGGTTCGCAAATGACGAAGAAAAAAGAACCATGCATATGATGTCTCACCCTCTACAAGCACAAAGGCAATTGGCACAATATTGTTGTTGCCATTTTGAGAAACTGCAACCAACAACATTCCTTTATATTTTTCATACAAGCGTATGCCATCTACCTGTACAACCGGCTTGCAGGGCCTAAATGCTCTAATACATGGGTAGAAACTCCAGAAAACTCGGTTTAGAACTCTGACATCCTGAGCCAATTCATCACTGCGGTAACAAGGTAGCGTTCCATATTCGACGGCTGTTGATGGCTCTTTCTTAACCATTACCTCAAACCATGCGGGCAACGCTTCATAAGAGGCTTCCCACCCTCCAAAAATTTTTTCAACTGCCTTCTGCGTAGCCATCCATGTTTTGTGATAGCTAATCGTGTAGTTAAACTTCGATTGGACATCTGCAATCACTGATCGTACCTCTATGGACGGATCAGCCTCTACCAATGGCTTAAGTGCTTCTACAATAGTGTCTGAGTCTAACTTTGAATGATCCTGAGAAAAAGTGGTTCTAGTACAAGTATGGATGCCATTGTATCGTCTAATCTCCCAACAGTACTTTCTTCGCATCACGCTAACCCTGATAAGCCAATCACAGCTTTGCCCATATTGCACACATTTCGCGTAAAATGTCATCGGCTCAGGCTCAAAAACTCGATAATCAACACCTCTGTAAATGGTACAATCTTTAGCTGCCTTTATCACGACCTCTCTAGAATTAAATTCCATCCCTATGACAACTTCACCATCTACTACCACAGGTGGATCTGCAGTAATACCACCAAATCATATTTACACAGTGCATAATTTTAATACACAAACATAATATTTAAAGTACTAATCCAAATATGGTGTGATGCAACTACAAACCTGCATTGGCATACTCTGGAAATTCTAGAGCATTCATGGCATCGAGATCCAAAGCGCGCATGAAAGACAATTCTTTGAATGGATGCTCACTTGCTAGTGTATTTGCGACATCTTCTACGTCTGACTCAACGGTGCAGTCCTCTTGTTCCTTGTTTGCATTCAGATCAACGAAATCGTAATTGCCTTCATATTCCTCTTCGCCGTTACCTTTATAACTTTTCCAATCGAAATCATGATCATGTTCTTCCATCGTATTCGGTAATTATTCGAATTCCACATACAGCTCAATAACAGACACTCATGATTGGACTTGATAGTAGATTGAGAACATCTCTTGCAGACTTGTGTCATCATTGATGCACATCGCCTGAAACTGAACGAACCCACCAAATACTAATATAGGTCGTCTGTATAAAATATTTGTCACCCTTTTTGGCATATGAGGATTTATATTTTGACAAATATAACTCTTAAATTCTTCAAACGACAACATAAAAGAAAGAACAGATATACAAGGATTATTACACATAAATATCACGCCTTCAGCTATTTCAGATAAAATTTGACCATTATAATAAAATTTAAAACTAATATTATTATTCATTTTTGTGATCACGAAAATTATATTTCGATGATAATTTTTAAAACGAATTAACTAAATATCATAGTCTTAAAATGAAATAATTATATAACTAAAATGAATAAAAAAATTTACCCAAAAACATGAAATAAAAAATAGCTTGCACACAGGAAAGAAGAGAAATAATAAGAAGAATAAGAAATTTTCAGAAGAGCATTAGAAAGAGGAGAAGAGATCGAAAATTGCAAGACATTATGTTGACGCACTCTATATATAGAGAAGTTAACAACCAAATTGTTACTCATGTTTATGAATTAAATAATTTCAAAATTTTTAAAAAAGGAAATTGGCACGGACGATTTCATGATGGTATAGATTTCAAACACATTTTTGTCGTACTTGAAATCGTAAGTCCCATTTTCTATATTTTTTGTCCTATTTAGAAATCATTAGTCCCATTTTCATAGCATTTTGTCCATTCTGAAATTGTTACTAACGATTTTTTTTATTGTATTCTCAATTTCCATATCGGTGCATTACACTAAATTAGCATAATATCCCCGTATTACACTCATGCTTTGATAATATGTAAAAAAATTAGCCACAGTAAGCATTTTGATAACAAAAAATAATATTTAATACTTCACGACTAAGCTAGGGTTTGCGAAATGAATATGCTTGCATACACACATTTTGATTGGGTAACTATTAATTCAGTTTTTGCAAGCTTTTGAGTGAATTAATGGATAGTCGTGTATGATACACATCTTTCAATGTAATCTAGAGTCGTTAAAAATGAGTTGCGACTCATGAGCCGACTTGAATCACTCGTAAATATGAGCGACTTAGACAGAATAATCAAGACTCGTTTAATAGCAGGTAAATTTTTGCTCGGCTCATATAACTCATTACGGATTCAGATCGAGTAGATACAAGTTGGCTCTGACAGAATCTTAAAGAAGTTTGCACAACAAGAAAGCTATAAGTTTGAATCTTGAAGTAAACTAAAAATAAAAAATAATAAAAAAAAAGAACAATGAAATTGCAACGAAAATAAATTACATGAGTGTATTATTGAATAAATAAAGTACTCTCTCTCTTTCTAAAGGGAAGGAATGTGCTGAATTTATAGACTAGTCAAGCACTTAAGAACTAAAGAACTCTAACTAATACTGCAATTATAACTAATTTCTATTTTTGTTGATTTTTGTTAAATCTGTTTGAGCTCTATCTTTGATGTAAAACTCGTAAAATTAGTAAATAATTAGCTAATAAATTAATTATTAACCCAAAAAATTAGAAATTAGAAATTTATATTTTAATGAGATAGAGCTAATTAATATAAAAATCTTGACAATAATTAAAAAAAAATTTGGGCCCAAAATTAGGCCAAACAAACCAAACTGAGCCCGTATTGGACCAATGCCCAACCTAATTAATGAAATAAAAGAGCTTCAGCTCTCTCTCTCCCATTTCACACACACACGCTGGAAATTTGAGGGGAGGAGAGGATGAACATGCAAATCCTTGGCTTGATTTCAATCTCAAATAACTTTGGATTCGGAGCTCCGATCGCTGCACCGTTTGCGGCCATGCGTTCACCGCGATAAGCTCTACAAAACCCATCCAACAATTTCAAAGGTAAGCCTCATTCTCACACCATGAAGCTCAGCCCTTAATTGTGAAAGTTAATTGGGTTTAGTATTGAGAAATTGTGTAATTTCAGTGTTTAGGACCGAATTAGCTTCGTAGACTTGCCAGGTCTTGTTCTAATTTTGTGTTGGTAAGGGTGAGATAATCTTAACCCTTGGTAAATTACCGAATTTGTGAATCCTAAGGTAATTCTAGTGTTGTTGTATGAAAATTTAGATTGAATTGTGTACTTGAAAACAATTTGGTGATATTGGAGGCAAATTGGCAAGGTGGGAGCTTTAGCGTGAATTTTGGGGGTGTGGATGTTTGTTAACGGTGGACGCTTGAGGTGTTCTAGATTTAACAGGAAATCGGCCAAGGTATGATTTCGGTTTCTCGTATCTAAAATATAATGTATTGTGAAAACTTATTCTAGTGACCCTAAGATAAGATTTGAATTGTGATGTGATTGTTGGTTGAGAATGATTATTATGTATGTGGTTAATGACCTTGGAGATTATGAATGATGTTCTTATTGGTGAAGTATATAATATGTATGTGATATTGATTGGTATGTTAATGGTTGATTAAGTTGAGTATTGTTGGAACTTGAAGTATTGAATATTGTTGAATTTGAAATATTGATATTGAGATTGATGAAAGTGGGGAATTGGTAGGTTGTGGATTGAATAAAGAAGTTGGAAATATGTGTCAAGAAATATTTAATGTTGAATTGATGAGGTTTGGGTTGGTTTTAAAAGGTTGGCATTGGTATGTTTTGAAAATGGAGGTTTTGAAAGGTTTTATAAAAACTATGATTTTGACCCAACTTTGGCGGAGCATAACTTGATTTCTGAACCTTTGATTTTTATCAAACTTATTTAGAAAGAAACTTTGGTCTGAGATGTTTATGCCATTCAAAGAATGGAGGAAAAATATTTTAAAACGATAAAGTCATGCGCGTTTAAAGTTTGAGATTTCAGGACTTAGCAGCTTTTTAAGGATTCTGTTAAGCCCGCGTACGCGAGATACACGCGCGACGCGACCAGTTGTTGCTGCCTCAAGGACTCGCGTGCGCGAGATGTGAGTCACGTATGCGAACATCTCACTTCATTGGTTGCGTACACGACCACATGGAGCGCGTCGCGAGCAGTGTTTTCGTGTTGAGGAGCTCGCGTATGCGAGCAGGGGGTCGCATTCGTGACCACCCATTTTTTTCTCTGTGCGTGTACGCACAGCCCCTGTTTTTTGAAATATGAATTTTTACTTTTTTAAATACTTTTCTCCAGCTTACAAAACCCTTTATACTCTTGTTTAAAGCCCTATATTGAGTCTTTGGGTAGTTGATGAGTGGATAATTTATATGCTTTTTGGCATTGTTTTTACATAGTTTTTAGTATGATTTAGTTAGTTTTTAGTATATTTTTATTAGTTTTTTAAAATAAAAATAACATTTTTGGATTTTACTATGAGTTTGTGTTTTTCTATAATTTCAGGTAATTTCTGGCTGAAATTGAGGGACTTGAGCAAAAATTTGATTCAGAGGCTGAAGAAGGACTGCAGATGCTGTTGGATTCTGACCTCCCTGCACTCAAAGTGAATTTTCTAGAGCTACAGATGTCCAAATGGTGCGCTCTTAATTGCGTTAGAAAGTAGACATCCAGGGCTTTCCATCAATATATAATAGTCCATACTTTGCCCGAGTTTAGATGACGCAAACTGGCGTTCAACGCTAGCTTTCTGCCCTATTCTGGAGTTAAACGCCAGAAACAGGTTGCAAAGCAGAGTTAAACGCCAGAAACAGGTTACAAACTAGCGTTTAACTCCAAGGAAGACCTCTATATGTGAAAGCCTCAATGCTCAGCCCAAGCACACACCAAGTGGGCCCCGGAAGTGGATTTCTGCATTATTTACTTATTTCTGTAACCTAGTAACTAGTTTAGTATAATAGGACTTTTTACTATTGTGTTAGACATCTCTGGAACACATTATGTAACTTTTACGTTCTGAGAACTCCATGGGAGGCTGGTCACTCGGCCATGTCTACCCTATTTTCACTTATGTATTTTCAACGGTAGAGTTTCTACACACCATAGATTAAGGTTTGGAGCTCTGCTGTTTCTCATGAATTAATGCAAAGTACTATTATTTTTCTATTCAATTCAAGCCTATTTCTTCTCTAAGATATCCATTCGCACACAAGAACATGATGAATGTGATGCTTATGTGACGCTCATCACCATTCTCACCTATGAACGCGTGCCTGACAACCACTTCCGTTCTACAGGCAAACAAGCTTGAATGTGTATCTCTTAGCCTCCTGATCGTAAGATCAGAGTCTTTGTGGTATAGGCTAGAATTATTGGCGGCCATTCTTGAGATCCAGAAAGTCTAAACCTTGTTTGTGGTATTCCGAGTAGGATCTGGGAAGGGATGGCTGTGACGAGCTTCAAACTCGCGAGTGTTGGGCGTAGTGACAGACGTAAAAGGATTACTGAATCCTATTCCAGTATGATCGAGGACTGACAGATGATTAGCTGTGCGGTGACAGCGTATTTTGGACCATTTTCACTGAGAGGACGGGATGTAGCCATTGACCACGGTGATGCCCAACATACAGCTTGCCATGGAAAGGAGTATGAAGGATTGGATGAAAGCAGTAGGAAAGCAGAGATTCAGAAGGAACTAAGCATCTCCATATGCTTATCTGAAATTCTTACCAATGAATTACATAAGTATCTCTATCCTATTTTATGTTTTATTTATCTTTTAATTATTAAAACTCTATAACCATTTGAATCCGCCTGACTGAGATTTACAAGGTGACCATAGCTTGCTTCAAGCCAACAATCTCCGTGGGATTGACCCTTACTCACGTAAGGTTTATTACTTGGACGACCCAGTGCACTTGCTGGTTAGTTGTGCGAAGTTGTGACAAAGAACTAAGATTATGAACGTGCGTATTAAGTTTTTAACGCCGTTACCAAGGAATGAACGATCACGATTTCGTGCACCAAGTTTTTGGTACCGTTGCCGGAGATTGTTCGAGTTTGGACAACTGACGGTTCATCTTGTTGCTCAGATTAGGTAATTTTATTTTAATTTTAAGCTGTTTATTTCTTATTTTCGAAAAATACAAAAAATTTTTTCTTCTTTTTCGTTCTTCCCAAAATAATTTTCAAAAAAAAATACAAAAAAAAATTTAATAAAATCATGAAAACAAAAAAATTTGATGTTTCTTCTTTGAGTCTTGTGTCAATTTTTAAGTTTGGTGTCAATTGCATTTTTTTTAATTTCATTAAAATTTTCGAAAACTCATGCATGTGTTCTTCATGATCTTCAAGTTGTTCTTAATGATCTTCTTTGTTTGATCTTTGCAATTTTATGTTTCGTGTCTTTTCTTGTTTTTCATATGCATTTTCAAATTATTAGTGTCTAGAGAATAAAAATTTTTAAGTTTGGTGTCTTGCATGTTTTTCTTTTCTTAAAAATTTTAAAAAATATGTTCTTGATATTCATCTTGACATTCAAAGTGTTCTTGGTGTTCATCTTGACTTTCAAAGTGTTCTTGCACGCATTAGTTGTTTTGATTCATAATTTTCATGTTTTGTGTCATTTTTGTGTTTTTCTCTTTCTTCATTAAAAATTCAAAAATAAAAAAATATCTTTCCCTTATTCTCTCATAAATTTTCGAAAATTTGGTTTGATTTAGTCAAAAAATTTTTAAATTTAATTGTTTCTTATGAGTCAAGTCAAATTTTCAATTTAAAAATTCTATCTTTTTCAAATCTTTTTCAAAAATTAAATATTTTTCATTTATTTTTACATATTTTCGAAATTTAAAAAAAAAATTTTTTTTTTCAAAATCTTTTTCTTATTTTTATTTCATATTTCCAAAATTAATGCTAACAATTAATATGATTGATTCAAAAATTTTAAAGTTTGTTACTTGCCTATTAAGAAAGGTTCAATCTTTAAATTTTAAAATCCTATCTTTTAGTTTCTTGTTAGTCAAGTAATTAACTTTAATTTTCAAAATCAAATCTTTTTAATTTCTTCTCAATCATATCTTTTTCAAAATAATTTTCAATCATATCTTTTTGATTGCTAATTTCAAAATCTTTTTCAAAAATCAAATCTTTTTAATTTCCTTTTCAAATCTTTTTCAAAATAAATTTCAATCACATCTTTTTCAAAATCAATTTCAAAATCTTTTCTAACCTCTTATCTTTTCAAAATTGATTTTCAAATCTTTTTCAATTAATCCTATCTTTTTATTTGATTCTTATCTTTTTCAAAACTACCTAACTAATTTTCTCTCTCTAATTTTCGAAAATCACTAACCTCTTTTTCAAAATTTCTTTTCATTAACTAATAATTTTAAATTTTAATTTTAATTTTATTCCTTTTCGTATTTTCGAATTATAATTAATAAATAAAATAAAAACAAAAATATTTTTCTTTTTTTTTCTTCTAATTTTCGAAATTCTCTCCCCCTCATCTCTTTCTAATTATTTTTTTTATCTACTAACACTTGTCTTCTTAAAAATTCGAACCCTCTCCCTCTTTCTGTGTTCGAATTTTTTTTCTTCTCTTCTAATCACATAAAGGAACCTCTCTACTCTGGCAAAGAGGATCGCTATTATTTTCTGTTACCTTGTTTTTCATATGAGCAGGAGCAAGGACAAGAACATTCTTGTTGAAGTTGATTCGGAACCTGAAAGGACTCTAAGAGGAAGCTAAGAGAAGCTAAAACACAACACTCTGAAGAGGACTTTACTGAAATTTTTGAAAAAGAAGTAGAGATGGCCGAAAATAATAATAATGGTGGAGATGCAAGGAAGATGCTTGGTGACTTTACTGCACCAAATTCCAACTTACATGGAAGAAGCATCTTAATCCCTGCAATTGGAGCAAACAATTTTGAGCTAAAGCCTCAATTAGTTTCTTTGATGCAACAGAACTGCAAGTTTCATGGACTTCCATCAGAAGATCTTTTTCAGTTTTTAACTGAATTCTTGCAGATCTGTGATACTGTTAAGACCAATGGGGTTGATCCCGAGGTCTACAGGCTTATGCTTTTCCCGTTTGCTGTAAGAGACAGAGCCATAATATGGTTGGACTCTCAACCTAAAGATAGTCTGAACTCTTGGGATAAGCTGGTCACGAGTTTCTTAGCCAAGTTCTTTCCTCCTCAAAAGCTTAGCAAGCTTAGAGTGGATGTTCAAACCTTTAGACAAAAAGAAGGTGAATCCCTCTATGAAGCTTGAGAGAGATACAAGCAACTGACCAAAAAGTGTTCTTCTGACATGCTTTCAAAATGGACCATCCTGGATATATTCTATGATGGTCTGTCTGAATTATCTAAGATGTCATTGGACCATTCTGCAGGTGGATCCATTCACCTAAAGAAAATGCCTGCAGAAGCTCAGGAACTCATTGACATGGTTGCAAATAACCAGTTCATGTACACTTCTGAAAGAAATCCTGTGAGTAATGGGACGCCTCAGAGGAAGGAGTTCTTGAAATTGATACTCTGAATGCCATATTGGCTCAGAATAATATATTGACTTAGCAAGTCAATATGATTTTTCAGAGTCTGAATGGATTGCAAGCTGCATCCAACAGTACTAAAGAAGCATCTTCTGAAGAAGAAGCTTATGATCCTGAGAACCCTAGAATAGCAGAGGTGAATTACATGGGTGAACCCTATGGAAACACCTATAATCCCTCATGGAGAAATCATCCAAATTTCTCATGGAAGGATCAACAAAAGTCTCAACAAGGCTTTAATAATAGTGGAAGAAACAGGTTTAGCAATAGCAAGCCTTTTCCATCATCCACTCAGCAACAAACAGAGAATTCTGAGCAGAATCCATCTAGCTTAGCAAATATAGTCTCTGATATATCTAAGGCCACTTTAAGTTTCATAAATGAAACAAGGTCCTCCATTAGAAATTTGGAGGCACAAGTGGGCCAGCTGAGTAAAAAAGTCATTGAAACCCCTCCTAGTACTCTCCCAAGCAATACAGAAGAGAATCCAAAAAGAGAGTGCAAGGCCATTACCTTGCTTGGTGTGGCCGAACCCAAAGAGGAGGAGGAGGACGTGAATCCTAGTGAGGAAGACCTCCTGGAACGTTCACTGACCAATAAGGAGTTTCCCTTTGAGGAATGATAAACCACTATTTTATGGTTTATCTTGTGCTAGTTTGAGTGGTTTTTATCAGCTTTTCACCCACTTATTCATATGATCTGCATGTTTTACATTTTCCTTCCTGATCTTGTGCTATAATTGAAAACATGTTTCCTGGGCCTTTAATTTGCTAATATTAATCCTCTCTTATTACCATTAGATGCCTTGATATGTGTGTTAAGTGATTTAAGAGTTTATAGGACAGGAATGGCTTAGAGGATGGAAAGGAAGCATGCAAAAAATGGAAGGAATACAAGAAGTTGAAGGAACTGCAAAGCTATCAGCCTGACCTTTTTGCACTCAAACGGCTATAACTTTAGCTACAGAGGTCCAAATGATGCGGTTCTAGTTGCGTTGGAAAGCTAACATCTGGGGCTTCGATTTGATATATAATTTTTCATAGTTTCCTTGACGATATATGACGCAAATGCGTGATCTACGCGGATGCGTCGCAGTGGCAAAAAAAACCAGCGTATTTGAATTCGAAACCAGCGAATTCTGGGTTGTTTCTGACCCAGTTCTCGGCGCAGAAAACACAAATTAGAGGCTATAAAGTGGGAGAATGCATCCATTCACAATCATCAGCTCATAATTCATAATTTTAGGATTAGATATAGTTTTTAGAAAGATAGGTTCTCTCCTCTCTCTTAGAATTTAGTTTTAGGATTTAGGATTATTTTTTCTTCATCACAGGTTCAATGTTCCTTTTATTTATTTTTCCAGTTTAATTTATGAAATTTTCCATGTTAGATTTGAATATTCTATTTAATATAATTTGAGGTATTTCAGTTATAAGATTGTTTTATTTATGCTATGAATGCTTTCGATTTATCCAAATTATTTTCATTCGAGTAGATTCTCTTCCCTTTTGGCTCTGGTTAAGTAATTGGTGATACTTGAGTTATCAAATAAAGCAGTGGTTGAAATTGGCAGATTACTAATTGATCTAGATCGCTCTAAAGCTAGTCTTCCCACAGGGATTGACTAGGACTTGAGGATCAAGCTAATTAGTCCACTTGATTTACCTTCATAGTTAGAGGTTAACAAAGTGGGATTAAAATCCAATTCTCATCACAATTGATAAGGATAGGACTTCCAGTTCTTATACCTTGCCAAGAGTTTTATTATTTATTTAAATTAATTCCTTACAATTTACTTTCTTGCCATTTACTATTCTTGCTTTTTATCTTATACATTGAAAACCCAAAATTCTACCTTTTTCATAGCTAATAATAAGTCATACCTCTCTGCAATTCCTTGAGAAGACGACCCGAGGTTTAAATACTCGGTTATCAATTTTATTGGGTTTGCTTAAGTGACAAACAAAACTTTTGTAAGAAAGGAATTCTTGTTGGTCTAGAAGCTATACTTACAACGCGAATTTATTGTGAAAATTCTAGATCGCGCGAGAGTTTCGTTCTTCAAAATGGCGCCGTTGCCGGGGAATTGCAAACGTGTGCCTTATTATTGATTATTGTAAATATTTGCTTTTTGCTTGTTTATTTGTTTTTATTTTTTCTTTTTCGTAAATTAAGAGGTTATTGGTTTTTATTTAGTTATTAAAATTTTTTCAAAAGTTTGTTCTTGGTGTTCATCTTGATCTTCAAGTTGTTCTTCGTATTCATCTTGACCTTCAAGTTGTTCTTAGTTGTTTTATTCGTTTTGATCTAAAAATTTTAAGTTTGGTGTCATTTTATTGTTTTTCTCTTTCCTCATTTAATTCAAAAATATCTTTTCTCTTTATTTTAATTGAATTTTCGAAATTTGCATTAAAAAAAATTCAGATTTTTATTTTAAAATTTTTATCTTATCTTATCTTAGTTTTAAATTTCAAAATTCAAATCTTTTTCAAAAATCATATCTTTTTCAAAATCTTATATTATCTTATTTCAAAATCAAATTTCAAATTTCAAAATTTAAATTAAAAAAAAAATGCACGCGACGCGTAAGCGTCGCTGACGCGTCCGCGTCACAAGTGCATTAGGAAGAAAAGAAAAGTGAACAGAGAGTCACGCGAGAGCGTGGCTGGAGGCGAGCCTTTGGCACAAATTGATCCACGCGACCGCGTTGCTGACGCATCCGCGTCATGTGGGAAAAATGCCTCCCACGCGTCTGCGTCACCCACGCGAACGCGTGGTCTTGCAAAATCGACGTAAAGAGGTGTATGGCAGGGAGTTATGATGGAGCTGGGCTGGAATGATGCTAGAAGCACCAGCCCTGCCACACGAACACGTGCCCCACGCGTCTGCGTCATTTTTAAAAGAAATGCCATTCACGCGATCGCATCACCCAAAAAATTTGGCAAAAAGAGTTTCGAACAGAGAGTTGCGCGAACGTGAGGCTGCACTTGTGCCAATCGCACAAATCAGGCCACGCGAGCGCATGACCCACACGTCCGCGTCACCTGACCTTATCGCGCACCACGCGACTGCATCACTCACGCGTCCGCGTCGCCTGCATCGCACAACTTATCCAGATCAGCGCCAATTATCTTATCTTTTCTTTTCTAATCCTAATTTCTTCTATCTTTTCTTTTTTTCTTCTTCTTTCTTTCTTACTTTATTTCTTTCATTTCTCATTCTTTTTCACCTTCATTCTATTTTACTTAATTTACTTGCATATTTCATTCATTGCATTTTAATTTTGTGCATATTTTTATTTTCTTTTCTAAATTTATTATTTTTCCTTTGGTGTTAAAATTTTCTTATTTAACTGTTGCATCTTCTCTTGAATTATTTTGGGTGCTTAGTGACTTGTGTTATTCTGGTTAGGTAATATTATTTAAATCCATGCCAATCTTTTATACCTGTATTACTTTTGCATTGACATGAATTTATATTATCTTTCTTTACCCACTCTCTTCCCTATTGTTGCAAATTTTTGCACTCTTGATCTACCATGTACTTCTACTGTTTTCTCACTTACATGTTGTAGCTATCATGTAATTGAGACCCTTATTATCTGGCATTAACACCCATATTTTATTTATTTTTTAACTTTATTTTTGGGTTACTTTTCTTCTTTCCCTCTTCTTTCAGGATGGCCACCACGAAGGGAGAGAAAAAGCCTCTTAATGGGGAGACAAGCCAGTCTGTCTGCACAATCTTTAGAGAAATAGCAGCAGTTATAGCTCGCAACCCGTCCACTTGTACATCTTAGTATGCACCGAAGACGGTGCAATCTTTAAGTGTGGGGAGGTCGATACCGATCTCCATGGGTTAGCTATTTTCTTCTTTCCAACACCATTGTTTTATTTTCTCTATTAGATCATTGTTGCATTGCATAATAGATTGCATGTGTAGTTGATTGTTTGCATTTAAGTACTACTTAGTTGAAAAATAATAAATTTCTTTTTAAGACCCTATTTTTGAAAAATTTCACTAATTTAAAATAAAAAAATTAAAATTTTCTATGTGTTAAATTTGTTTGAAGTTGTATTTGGAACATGGTTTTTGAGCCAAAGAACACACAACCTGTAAGATTTTGAGCTTATTTACATGGTTACATTATTTAACCATAAATTTTTATTCTTGTGTGTTTTCTTCTCTATAATTTCAATCTTTGCTTTGTTCCATTCTATATGTCCATTATTTAGTGTATTTACATGCTTGCATATGATTGAGGCCATTATTTGTTATTAGCTCACTTATCCCAAATAAGCCTACCTTTTACGTCACCCTTGTTAGCCACTTTGAGCTTTTTAATCCCCTTCTATTTTATAACCACATTACTAGCCTTAAGCAGAAAAACAAAATAAAAATCTCAAGTTGAATCCTTGGTTAGCTTAAGATAGATATTGTGTATAATTTAAGTATGGAGAATTTTATGGGAACATGGGATGATAAAAAAAAAAAAAAAAGAAAGAGGGAATTAAATTGAATAAGTTATTCGAAAATTTGGGAAGCATGCTCATGTGAAATCAAAATAATTAAATTACCATGTGCATTGAAAAAAAAATATATTAAGTAATTAAATAAGGAAATACAAAAAAAATAAATAAATATTACCCCAAATGCAAAATAAAAAGAATCAATGTACATGGGACAAAATTCAAAAATAAGCTTGATACATGAGCATGTAATACAAAAGTGGAAAAAATTTGGGTAGCTAGGTAAAGCGTTTTAAATTATATAAAGTATGTATATGTTAGGTGAGATCTTAGACTAATCAAGGATTCACTTTGTTAGGTCACTTAGCCTTATATATATATATATATATATATATATATATATATATATATATATATATATATATATATATATATATATATATATATCCTTACCTTTACCTCATCCCCATTACAACCCTGAAAAGACCTCATGATGTTTGCGTTGGTATACTAAATATTTGTTGATTGGTTAGATGAAGAACAAGGTTGAGAAAGCATGACTAGGGAAGAGTAGAGTGATTACCCTATACACTTGAGAGACTAGAGTGATATACACTACCAGTGAGGGTTCAGTGCTTAATTCTATGTTCCCTGCTTTCATGAGCTATCTTCTTACAAGTTTACTTGTCTTTTATTGTATAGTTTGAATTAGTGGAATTTGATTTATGTTTGTCTTGGAGAACTTATTTATTTTTAACTAAGTAGGTAGAAGTATTTCACATGTAGTTGCATTCATATAGATATAATTGCATTTCATACATTCTACCATTCCCCTTCACTCTTTTAGTTCTCTCAAGCTTAGCATGAGGACATGCTAATGTTTAAGTGTGGGGAGGTTGATAAAGCACTATTTTATGGTTTATCTTATGCTAATTTGAGTGGTTTTTATCAGCTTTTCACCCACTTATTCATATGATCTGCATGTTTTATATTTTCCTTCCTGATCTTGTGCTATGATTGAAAACATGTTTCCTGGGCCTTTAAATTGCTAATATTAATCCTCTCTTATTACCATTAGATGCCTTGATATGTGTGTTAAGTGATTTCAGAGTTTATAGGGCAGGAATGGCTTAGAAGATGGAAAGGAAGCATGCAAAAAATGGAAGGAATACAAGAAGTTGAAGGAACTGCAAAGCTATCAGCCTGACCTCTTTGCACTCAAACGGCTATAACTTTAGCTACAAAGGTCCAAATGATGCGGTTCCAGTTGCGTTGGAAAGCTAACATCTGGGGCTTCGATTTGATATATAATTTTTTATAGTTGCTCTGACGATATATGACGCAAACGCGTGATCTACGCGGATGCATCGCAGTGGCAAAAAAAACCAGCGTATTTTAATTCGAAACCAGCGAATTCTGGGTTGTTTCTGACCCAGTTCTCGGCCCAGAAAACACAGATTAGAGGCTATAAAGTGGGAGAATGAATCCATTCACAAGCATCAGCTCATAATTCATAATTTTAGGATTAGATGTAGTTTTTAGAGAGAGAGGTTCTCTCCTCTCTCTTAGGATTTAGTTTTAGGATTTAGGATTTAGGATTATTTCTTCTTCATCACAGGTTCAATGTTCCTTTTATTTATTTTTCCAATTTAATTTATGAACTTTTCCATGTTAGATTTGAATATTCTATTTAATATAATTTGAGGTATTTTAGTTATAAGATTGTTTTATTTATGCTATGAATGCTTTCGATTTATCCAAATTATTTTCATTCGAGTAGATTCTCTTCCCTTTTGGCTCTGGTTAAGTAATTGGTGATACTTGAGTTATCAAATAAAGCAGTGGTTGAAATTGGCAGATTACTAATTGATCTAGATCGCTCTAAAGCTAGTCTTCCCACAGGGATTGACTAGGACTTGAGGATCAAGCTAATTAGTTCACTTGATTTACCTTCATAGTTAGAGGTTAACAAAGTGGGATTAAAATCCAATTCTCATCACAATTGATAAGGATAGGACTTCCAGTTCTTATACCTTGCCAAGAGTTTTATTATTTATTTAAATTAATTCCTTACAATTTAGTTTCTTGCCATTTACTATTCTTGCTTTTTATCTTATACATTGAAAACCCAAAATTCTACCTTTTTCATAGCTAATAATAAGTCATACCTCCTTGCAATTCCTTGAGAAGACGACCCGAGGTTTAAATACTCGGTTATCAATTTTATTGGGTTTGCTTAAGTGACAAACAAAACTTTTGTTAGAAAGGAATTCTTGTCGGTCTAGAAGCTATACTTACAACGCGAATTTATTGTGAAAATTCTAGATCACGCGAGAGTTTTATTCTTCAAGGAACCAAATGAATCTGAGGCTCATACAGAGGCCATAGAGATTCCATTCAACCTGCTTCTGCCCTTCATGAGCTCTAATGAGTATTCATCCTCTGAAGATGATGAAGACATTACTGAAGAGCGAGGTGCTAAGTACCTTGGTACAATCATGAAGCTGAATGCCAAATTATTTGGTAATGAGACTTGGAAAGATGAACCTCCCTTGTTCACCAACGAACTGAATGCATTGGATAGGCAGAAATTACCTCAAAAGAAATAGGATCCTGGTAAATTCCTAATTCCCTGTAACATAGGCACCATGACTTTTGAGAAGGCTCTGTGTGACCTGGGATCAGGCATTAACCTTATGCCACTCTCTGTAATGGAGAAACTTGGGATCTTTGAGGTGCAAGCTGCAAGAATCTCACTAGAGATGGCAGACAAATCAATGAAACAGGCTTATGGATTAGTAGAGTACTTGTTGGTAAAGGTTGAAGGCCTTTACATCCCTGCTGATTTCATAATCCTAGACATTGGGAAGGATGAAGATGAATCCATCATCCTTGGAAGACCCTTCCTAGCCACAGCAAGAGCTGTGATTGATGTGGATAGAGGAGAGTTGGTCTTTCAACTGAATGAGGACCACCTTGTATTTAAAACTCAAGGTTCTCCTTCTGTAATCATGGAGAGGAAGCATGAAAAGCTTCTCTCACTGCAGAGTCAACCAAAGCCCCCACAGTCAAACTCTAAGTTTGGTGTTGGGAGGGCACAACTAAACTCTAAGTTTGGTGTTGAATCCCCACATTCAAACTCTAAGTTTGGTATTGGGAGGTTCCAACGATGCTCTGAACATCTGTGAGGCTCTATGAGAGCTCATTGTCAAGCTATTGACATTAAAGAAGCACTTGTTGGGAGGCAACCCAATGTTATTTAATTATATCTATTTTATTTTTATTGTTATTTCGTGTTTTATTAGGTTGATGATAATGTGAAGTCACAAGAACAACTGAAAAATTAAAAATAGAATAAAAAACAACAGAAGAAATAGCACACCCTAGAGGAAGAGCACTCTGGCGTTTAAACGCCAGAAACAAGCATCTGTCTGGTGTTTAACACCAGAAACAAGCACCAAGCTGGCGTTTAACGCCAGAAACAAGCATCAACCTGGCGTTAAACGCCAGTATTGCATACAAAGGGCATTTTGCACGCCTAATTGGAGCAGGGATGCTAAGTCATTAACCCCACTGGATCTGTGGACCCCACAGGATCCCCACCTACCCCACCTCTTCTTCTTTCCTTTTCACACCTTTTCATAACTCTCTTCCCCAAATACCCTTCACCAATCACCTCCATACCTCTTCCCCAAATACCCTTAACCACTCACATCCATCCACTCTTCCCCAAAAACCCCACCTACCTACAAATTCAAAATCATTTCCCACCCAAACCGAACCCCATGACCGAACCCTAAACCCCCCCACTCCTATATAAACCCCTCATTCCTTCTTCATTTTCACACAACACAACCCTTTCTTCTTCCCCTTGGCCGAATCCACACCTCTCTCCCTCTCCTCCATTTTTCTTCTTCTTCTCCTTCTTTCTTTCTTTTTTTGCTCGGGGATGAGCAAATATTTTAAGTTTGTATGGTAAAAGCATTTCTTTTTGTTTTTCCATAACCATTAATGGCACCTAAGGCCAGAGAAACCTCAAGAAAGAGGAAAGGGAAGGCAATTACTTCCACCTCTGAGTCATGGGAGATGGAGAGATTTATCTCAAAGGTCCATCAAGACCACTTCTATGAAGTTGTGGCCAAGAGGAAAGTGATCCCTGAGGTTCCTTTCAAGCTCAAAAAGAATGAGTATCCGGAGATCCGACATGAGATCCGAAGAAGAGGTTGGGAAGTTCTCACCAACCCCATTCAACAAGTCGGGATCTTAATGGTTCAAGAGTTCTATGCAAACGCATGGATCACTAGGAACCATGATCAAAGTGTGAACCCGAATCTAAAGAATTGGCTTACCATGGTTCAGGGGAAATACTTAGATTTCAGTCCGGAAAATGTAAGGTTAGCGTTCAACTTGCCAATGATGCAAGAAAATGCACGCCCCTATACTAGAAGGGTCAACTTTGATCAAAGGTTGGACCAAGTCCTCATGGACATATGTGTAGAAGGAGCTCAATGGAAAGTTGACTCAAGAGGCAAGCCGATTCAACTGAGAAGACCGGACCTTAAGCCTGTAGCTAGAGGATGGTTGGAGTTTATTCAACGCTCAATTATTCCTACTAGCAATCGGTCTGAAGTTACTATAGACCGGGCCATCATGATCCATAGAGGGAGACATCCTCATTGATGAGGACAAGCCCATCACTAAGAAAAGGATGGAGCAAACAAGATATCATGGACCTCAACAAGAGCATGAGGAAATTCCTCACCATGAAATCCCTGAGATACCTCAGGGGATGTACTTTCCTCCACAAAACTATTGGGAGCAAATCAACACCTCCCTGGGAGAATTAAGCTCCAACATTGGACAACTAAGGATGGAATACCAAGAGCACTCCATCATTCTCCATGAGATTAGAGAAGATCAAAGAGCTATGAGGGAGGAGCAACAAAGGCAAGGAAGAGACATAGAGGAGCTCAAGAGCACCATTGGTTCTTCAAGAAGAGGAAGAGGCCACCCTCACTAAGGTGGACCCGTTCCTTAATCTCCTTGTTCTTATTTTTCTGTGTTTCGTTTACTATGCTTTATGTTTTATTTATGTTTGTGTCTTCACTATATGATCATTAGTGTTTAAGTGTCTATGCCTTAAAGCTATGAATGTCCTATGAATCCATCACCTTTCTTAAATGAAAAATGTTTTAACCACAAAAGAACAAGAAGTACATGATTTTGAATTCATCCTTGAAATTAGTTTAATTATTTTGATGTGGTGACAATACTTTTTATTTTCTGAATGAATGCTTGAACAGTGCATATGTCTTTTGATATTGTTGTTTATGAATGTTAAAATTGTTGGCTCTTGAAGAATAAGGAAAAAGGAGAAATGTTATTTGATGATCTGAAAAATCATAAAAATGATTCTTGAAGCAAGAAAAAGCAGTGAATACAAAAGCTTGCTGAAAAAAAAAGAGAAAAGAAAAATGGTGAAAAAAAAAAAGAAAAAGAAAAAACAAGAAGAAAAAGCCAAAAGCTCTTTAAACCAAAAGGTAAGAGCAAAAAAAGCCAATAGCCCTTAAAACCAAAAGACAAGGGTAAAAAGGATCCAAGGCTTTGAGCATCAGTGGATAGGAGGGCCTAAAGGAATAAAATCCTGGCCTAAGCGGCTAAACCAAGCTGTCCCTAACCATGTGCTTGTGGCGTGAAGGTGTCAAGTGAAAACTTGAGACTGAGCGGTTAAAGTCGAGGTCCAAAGCAAAAAGAAGAGTGTGCTTAATAACCCTGGACACCTCTAATTGGGGACTCTAGCAAAGCTGAGTCACAATCTAAAAAGGTTCACCCAATTATGTGTCTGTGGCATTTATGTATCCGGTGGTAATACTGGAAAACAAAGTGCTTAGGGCCACGGCCAAGACTCATAAAGTAGCTGTGTTCAAGAATCAACATACTGAACTAAGAGAATCAATAACACTATCTGAATTCTGAGTTCCTATAGATGCTAATCATTCTGAACTTCAATGGATAAAGTGAGATGCCAAAACTATTCACAGGCAAAAAGCTACTAGTCCCGCTCATCTAATTGGAGCTAAGTTTCATTGATATTTTGGAATTTATAGTATATTCTCTTCTTTTTATCCTACTTGATTTTCAGTTGCTTGGGGACAAGCAACAATTTAAGTTTGGTGTTATGATGAGCGGATAATTTATACACTTTTTGGCATTGTTTTTACATAGTTTTTAGTATGATTTTGTTAGTTTTTAGTATATTTTTATTAGTTTTTAAATAAAAATCACATTTTCTGGACTTTACTATGAGTTTGTGTGTTTTTCTGTGATTTCAGGTAATTTCTGGCTGAAATTGAGGGACTTGAGCAAAAATCTAATTCAGAGGCTGAAGAAGGACTGCAGATGCTGTTGGATTCTGACCTCCCTGTACTCAAAGTAGATTTTCTGGAGTTACAGGAGTCCAAATGACGCACTCTTAATTGCGTTGGAAAGTAGACATCCAGGGCTTTCCAGAAATATATAATAGTTCATATTTTGCCCGAGTTTAGATGACACAAACTGGCGTTCAACACCAGCTTTCTACCCTATTCTGGAGTTAAACGCCAGAAACAGGTTGCAAAGCAGAGTTAAACGCCAGAAATAGGTTACAAACTGGCGTTTAACTCCAAGGAAGACCTCTACACGTGAAAGCTTCAATGCTCAGCCCAAGCACACACCAAGTGGGCCCCGGAAGTGGATTTCTGCATCATTTACTTATTTTTGTAACCCTAGTAACTAGTTTAGTATAAATAGGACTTTTAACTATTGTGTTAGACATCTCTGGAACACATTATGTAACTTTTACGTTCTGAGACCTCCATGGGAGGCTGGCCACTCGGCCATGTCTACCCTATTTTTACTTATGTATTTTCAACGGTAGAGTTTCTACACACCATAGATTAAGGTGTGGAGCTCTGCTGTTCTTCATGAATTAATGCAAAGTACTATTATTTTTCTATTCAATTCAAGCCTATTTCTTCTCTAAGATATCCATTCGCACACAAGAACATGATGAATGTGATGATTATGTGACTCTCATCACCATTCTCACCTATGAACGCGTGCCTGATAACCACTTCCGTTCTACATGCAAACAAGCTTGAATGTGTATCTTAGCCTCCTGATCGTAAGATCAGAGTCTTCGTGGTATAGGCTAGAATTATTGGCGGCCATTCTTGAGATCCGAAAAGTCTAAACCTTTTCTGTGGTATTCCGAGTAGGAACTAGGAAGGGATGGCTGTGACGAGCTTCAAACTCGCGAGTGCTGGGCGTAGTGACAGACGCAAAAGGATTACTGAATCCTATTCTAGTATGATCGAGGACCGACAGATGATTAGCCGTGCGGTGACAGCGCATTTTGGACCATTTTCACTGAGAGGACGGGATGTAGCCATTGACAACGGTGATGCCCAACATACAGCTTGCCATGGAAAGGAGTATGAAGGATTGGATGAAAGCAGTAGGAAAGCAGAGATTCAGAAGGAACTAAGCATCTCCATACGCTTATCTGAAATTCTTACTAATGAATTTCATAAGTATCTCTATCCTATTTTACGTTTTATTTATCTTTTAATTATTAAAACTCTATAACCATTTGAATCCGCCTGACTGAGATTTACAAGGTGACCATAGCTTGCTTCAAGCCAACAATCTCCGTAGGATCGACCCTTACTCACGTAAGGTTTATTACTTGGACGACCCAGTGCACTTGCTGGTTAGTTGTGCGAAGTTGTGACAAAGAACTAAGATTATGAACGTGCGTGTTAAGTTTTTAACGCTGTTACCAAGGAATGAACAATCACGATTTCGTGCACCAGTAGTGAAATGTGGTAGGATGATGGAAGTAAATTTCTTGTTGATGAAGAAAGAGGGAAAATGAATTGATGAAATGTGAGTATATGGGAGAGGGTATAAGGGTGGTAATGATATATAGTGGGTGTGATTGGAAAGTGTGACGAGCACTATATCCCAAGAATGTGCCAGGTACTATATCCCAAGTAGGCAGCAACGACGGCTTTGAAGGAATGAATGTGATTATGAGACATGATTGAGAAATGATTGATGATGAGACTGTGTATATTTTCTCTCTGTTGAAAGGTGTGTCGGGCACTGTTCATACCCTGGGTCGAGCTGTCCGACCCGGATGTTTAGCGACAAGTCAACCGACCTCTTCAGGTCAGTCTATCCGACCTCTTGTCAAAGAGCTCGGCCAAATCACCAGAAAAGCCCAACAAGGGCCCGAACAGAAGAACACGACCCAAATCCAAGGGCAGCCCAAAGCCTATAGAGATAAGAACGGTTCCCCTGTAAGATAAGATGACATCACCCAAAGATGAGATAAGATAAGATAACTACCTTATCTCCAGAAAGGTCACTCTACACCATTATAAATACACTGGAGCACCTAGGTATATTTCATATTCTGATTCTACTAAAAACCTGCTTAATACCCTTGCTAACTTAAGCATCGGAGTCCCTTGCAGGTACCCCCACCCTCCGGTGACAAAGGATCAGCTGCATAGCCAGTCCAACGAGTCGGACACGACAGCTCCGGCTGTCACTCACCAGTCGGACACGTCATCTCTGACCAGAACAGAAGATCTCGTCCGAGATCGACCTACTGTTTCAGGTAACCCTCGAAACATTGGCACCGTTGCCGGAGACCTGGAAGTCATCCCAAAGTCATGGCGGACAACCTTGACAACGACCACGACTCTGATCTAGAAGATAGGACGCCGCACAAGAACGCGGATACTACACCAAAAGATACTCCTCAACCGAAAGACAAGGATTCACCCAATACGGGAGACATAGAAGCACTTCAAGACCGTCTAAAACAACTTGAAAAAGAAGCTCAACATCAACGAGAAGCTGAGAGAGACATACGAAGGGAAGTAAGGCGACGTCGAGAGTTAGAGGACAAACTCCTAAAGCTCAAAGCTGATCTCAAAGCCAAAACTACTCGATCCACTCATGAGGATGGCTTCCGCAAGGACCAAGATCCATTCACCAAGGAGATCATGAAGACCAAAATCCGAAATGACTTTAAACTTCCTGATATGACTTTATATGATGGCACGGCGGATCCCAGCCATCACCTTAGTAATTTCAGAAGTCGAATGTATCTCACTGACACCTCAGATGCAGTCCGCTGCAAAGTTTTCCCGACTAGTTTAACAAAAATAGCAATTAAATGGTTCGACAATCAGCCCCCAGGTCCATCTCAAGCTTCGACGACTTAGTCAAGAAATTTTTGGCCAGATTCTCCATCCAAAAAGACAAAACTAAGCACGCCCCAAGTTTATTAGAAATCAAGCAAGGAGAGCAGGAAAGTCTCCGCAGCTACAAGGAAAGATTCAACAAAGCATGTCTGGAGATACAAAGCTTGCCAACAGAGGCCGCCATTATGGGTCTCATCAATGGCTTGCGAGAGGGACCTTTTAGTCACTCTATATCGAAAAAAATCCCACATCTCTAAACGAAGTACAAGAACGAGCAGAGAAGTACATCAACATGGAGGAAAACTTTCGACTAGGAGAGACCTCGAAATTTGGATTCCCCATACTCTTGCCGAGATAAGGACAAAGAATCCAAGAAGAAAGAGGATCAACATGGGGAAAAGATATAAAAATACCATAATTATACCCCTCTTCGGGTATCTCTTGTAGATGTCTACCGAGAAGTATGCCATACCGAAAAGATACCCCCAGCTCGACCACTCAAAAGCAAAAAAAGAGGAGGAACCGGGCTGAATATTGTGAATACCATCGCATCTTTGGACATTCTACCAACGAATGCTTCGACTTAAAAAAATATTATAGAAAAACTGGTAAGAGAGGGAAAGTTAGATCGATACTTAGCCAACCGAGCAGATGATCCAAGAAAAAGAAGAAGCGACGAAGATGTCGGACGGGCGGAACGACCACCACGTACACCTGAGGGACATGTCCACATGATACATGGAGGATTTGCGGGAGGAGGGATCTCCAAATCATCTCGCAAAAGACATCTTAAAGATATATATCATGTCGAGGGAAGAGAGGAAACACCCGACATCCCCACGATTATTTTTACTAAGGAGGACGCAGCCGGCGTCGTCTCAGGAGACGACGACCCCATGGTCATCATTATCATATTGGCCAATGCAAATCTCCATCGAACACTGGTAGACCAGGAAAGTTCCATCGACATCTTGTTCAAAACTGCCTTTGACAAACTCGGCCTGGAAGAAATAGAACTCAGAGCATATCCAAATAGCCTATTCGGGCTAGGAGATACTCCAATCCAACCACTTGGGTACATCTCATTACACACAACCTTTGAAAAAGGAAATCGGTCAAGGACGCTCAATATAGACTACATCGTGGTCGACGTGAGCTCAGCCTATAATGCCCTAATAGGTCGGACAACGTTAAATCAACTTGGCGCAGTAGTCTCGACTCCACACCTGTGCATGAAATTCCCAACCACAGAAGGAATAGCTACAATAAAAGCATATCAGAAGACGGCGCGCCGTTGTTATAACGAAAGTCTAAATCTCAGAGGCAGAGGAGAAGAATTCCACACCATCGAACTCGGTAGAGTTCGAGGGCAGGAAGAACTTCGTCCACAACCTGAAAGTGAAGTACAAAAGGTCCAAATCGGAGATGTCCCAGATAAAACAACTAATATTAGAACAATCCTAAAAGGATACATAAAAGAGTCGCTCATACAGTTCCTCAGAGACAATGTCGACCTCTTTGCATGGAAAGCCGCAGACATGCCGGGCATAGACCCTAAGTTGATGTGTCACAAGCTGGCGGTTTACCCAGGATCTCGGCCAGTACAGCAAAGACGTAGAAAGCTCAGACCAGAACGATCCTAAGTTATGGAAGAGCAGGTACAAGCCCTACTGGAGGTAGGATTCATAAGAGAAGTCAAGTACCCGTTATGGCTAGCTAACGTCGTCTTGGTGAAAAAATCAAACGGGAAGTGGCGAATGTGCACCGACTACACTGATCTCAACAAAGCCTGCCCAAAAGATCCCTATCCACTCCCAAGTATCGACGCTCTGGTAGATGCCTCCTCCGGATATAAATACCTCTCGTTTATGGACGCTTATTCGGGATACAATCAAATCCCGATGTACCCGCCGATCAAGAAAAAACTTCATTCTTAACCCTAAAGGCGAACTACTGCTACATTGTCATGCCTTTTGGACTCAAAAACGCGGGAGCTACTTATCAGAGACTAATGAATAAGGTCTTTGCAGACCACATCGGAAAAATTATGGAAGTCTACGTGGACAACATGTTAATAAAGACACAAAGTGAAGAGACTTTACTGTCTGACCTCACCCAAGTATTTGACACTATAAGAAGGCATGGCATGCGACTTAACCCTGCAAAATACACCTTCACAGTAGAAGCTGGCAAGTTCTTGGGTTTTATGCTCACACAAAGAGGAATCGAGGCGAATCCGGATAAATACCGGGTCATACTCGACATGAAGAGCCCGACTTGCGTTAAAGATGTACAACAACTCAATGGAAGATTGGCAGCCTTGTCCAGGTTTCAAGCTGGATCAGCAATAAGATCTCTCCCCTTCTATGCCACTCTAAGAAAGGGAAAGAGGTTTGAATGGACAACAGAGTGCGATCAGGCCTTCCAAGATTTCAAAAGGTTCCTGGGACAACCACCTATCCTAACTCGGCCACGGGAAGGAGAACCACTTATCTTATACCTCGCGGTAGGAAGTCGGGCAGTAGCCTCAGCGTTGGTCCGAGAAGACGACAGTGGACAACAACCTATATACTTCATCAGCAAAGCATTACAAGAATCTGAACTGAATTACCAAAAAATAGAAAAATTTGCATATACTCTCATATTAACATCTCGACGACTTCGTCCATATTTCCAAGCCCACATTATCAGGGTTCAGACCAACCAGCCCAGAAAAGGCATTCTGCAGAAGACGGATTTAGCAGGAAGAATCTTACAATGGACAGTCGAGTTGTCTGAATTTGACCTTCAGTATGAAGCTCGGATGGCCATCAAATCACAATATTTGGCTGACTTCATTGCAGAATTTACAGACACCCTAGAAATCCCTACAGAATGGAACCTCTGTGTAGACGGTTCCTCAAATAAAACTGGAAGTGGTGCGAGTGTGATAATTGAAAGCGACTAGGGAACCCAAATTGAACTTTCCCTCAAATTCAGGTTCCCTGCCTCAAACAACCAAGCTGAGTATGAGGCATTACTAGCTAGCTTGAAGCTGGCTAAGGAGGTTGGAGCTCAAAAGCTTACCATCTTCAGCGACTCACAGGTGGTCACTTCATAAATAGCAGGGAGTTACCAAGCCAAGGATCCCACCATGAAAAAGTACTTGGACAAAACCAAGGAACATCTCGGACAACTCGGGAAATATGAGGTCGGCCACATACCCCGGAAACAAAATGCTCGAGCTGATGCACTCTCAAAATTAGCTAGCACCAAGCCAGGGGCAACAATAGAAGCCTCATTCAAGAGATGCTGCAGAACCCGTCAATATCGGAAGACGAAAAGGTCCTAGCCATAACAAGTCAGGACCAAGGATGGATGACTCCCATAATCAACTACCTCAAAACAGAAGCACTCCCTGCAGATAAAAAGGAGGCAAAGAGGCTAAAACGGGAGGCACAATACTACACTATCATAAACAATACTCTATACAAAAGAGGAATTTCAATACCACTGTTAAAGTGTGTGCCGACTTCAAACACAAAGGAAGTTCTAGAAGAAGTACACAGTGGCATCTGTGGCAATCATCTCGAAGCACGAGTACTTACCAAAAAAGTACTCCGGGCAGGATTTTATTGGCCAACTTTACAAAAAGAAGCAACAAAATTCGTAAAGACATGCCCACCATGTCAAAAACATGCCAATTTCCACATCGCCCCACCAGAGGAGCTTATCAGTGTAACCTCGCCCTGGCCATTCGCAAAATGGGGACTCGATCTTCTCGGACCCTTCCCTCAAGGATCAGGACAAGTTAAATTTCTCGTAGTAGGAATAGACTATTTTACAAAATAGGTCGAGGCAGAGCCCCTAGCTAACGCCACTGCTCAAAGAAGTCGAAAGTTTCTATATAGAAACATTGTCATAAGGTTTGGGGTTCCATACTCAATAACTGCAGACAATGGCACTCAATTTACAAATGCAGGCTTCAGAAAGCTGGTGGCCGACCTGAACATAAAGCATCAATTCACATCCGTAGAACACCCCCAGGCCAATGGACAAGCAAAAGTTGCTAACAAAGTCATATTAGCCGGGCTAAAACGGAGAGCTCCCACAAGTCCTATGGGCATATCGGACAACTCCACATTCCACCACAAAAGAATCACCCTTCCGATTAGCTTACGGAATGTAGGCAATGATCCTAGTAGAGGTCGAGGAAGGATCCCCCAGAGTGGTTCACTACAGTCAAGAGGCAAACTTCCAATTTCAAAGGGAAGAACTCGACCTACTCCCAGAAGTCCGAGAAAGAGCTCGGATAAGGGAAGAGGCATTAAAACGTCGAGTGGCTTCAAGATACAATCAGAAGGTAGTGCCGCGAGGGTTCGCCAAGAACGACCTCATCCTAATCCGAAATGATATCGGAACAACTCGACCTGGAGAAGGAAAGCTGGCAGCAAACTGGAAAGGACCCTACCAAGTCATAGAAGTACTTGGAAATGGCTACTACAGACTGTCCGAACTTGAAGAGCGAGAGCTCCCAAGGTCATGGCACACTTGCAACCTACGAAGGTATTATAGTTAGGGATAATAAGGATCTTAGGACAATGTGCACTCTTTTTCCTAAGAAGATTTTTTAATGAGGCACCAAGCCAAGATTCAGAAAGAACCTAACTTAGAGGAGTAAAACTCCCACATGTATATTCTCTATTTTTAATAAAGTTTTAGATTTTCTACAAATTCTCAAGACGCATTAATCTGAAACGCAAAAAATTTATCGCCCGACTATAAAGCTACGAGGTCTGCAGAAAGTGAAAACCAAATTCACTGCTCGATCATGATAAAGACCAAGGAAGACAAAAACCAAATTCGTCAAAAGGTCGACCAAACGAGGATCAAACCCAATCTCTACAAAATCAACAAAGATGAAAAAAGCAGCAAGAACAGAATAATGCAAGAAGTTATCGAAAGTGATCCATAGAAAGCACCTGACGAGGTCTTAATAAAATGGGTTGCTAAAAATAACTTAAAAGACAGGCCAACGTAAAGAAGTCAGACCAGTCGACCTCAGTAACCAGAGTTATAAAAAGTCAATCCCTGGAAAGAGGCCTGGCCAGCCCTAAAAAAGAGGATTACTAGAAATAACTTAGAAGGGACCGACGTAAAGAAGTCAGCCTCCAAAATCAAAAAGTTATAAAAAAAAGTAATCCCTAAAAGAGACCTGACAAAGGTCCAAAAAGAGGGTTACTAGAAATAACTTAGAAGGGACCGACGTAAAGAAGTCGGCCCCCAAAACCAAAAAGTTATAAAAAGTAATCCCTAAATGAGACCTGACAAAGGTCCAAAAAGAGGATTACTAGAAATAACTTAGAAGGGACCGACATAAAGAAGTCGGCCCCCAAAACCAAAAAGTTATAAAAAAGTAATCCCTAAAAGACCTGACAAAGGTCCAAAAAGAGGGTTACTAGAAATAACTTAGAAGGGACCGACGTAAAGAAGTCGGCCCTCAAAACCAAAAAGTTATAAAAAAGTAATCCCTAAAAGAGACCTGACAAAGGTCCAAAAAGAGGATTACTAGAAATAACTTAGAAGGGACCGACGTAAAGAAGTTAGCCCCAAAACCAGAAAGTTATGAAAAGTAATCCCTAAAAGAGACCTAACAAAGGTCCAAAAAAGAGGATTCCTAGAGATAACTTAGAAGGGACTGACATGATGAAGTCGGCCCGACCAAAATGCCAAAATTAAAGGTAAATCCATGAAGGAGACCTAACAAAGGTCCAAACAAAATGGATTACTACAAAATAACTTCAGGCCGAGATGAAGACGTCGGCCGGCAGAAGGCATACGAGTTGAATCCAAAGATCCACGACCTCAAGAGAATCAAGATGCAAAGTATGAAAATACGAAGGCTATCAAAAGAGGTCGGACGACAAGGTTTCAACACTCCCAAGAACCTAAAAGGTGTCAGATAAGTGTAGACAAACATATCATTCAAAGGAAAGGTTATAATAATAACAGGACTCAAGGGGCCACCTGAAGTAAAGAGCCTGAAAAGATACCTTTGTTTTTTCCAAAAATAAAGTTGCTAACAGAGAAACAACTAAAAAGTATCCAACAAGTTACCACAAACTACAGAATATAAAAAGATCAAAGCCCACAAGCCAGGCTATATACAAAAACACTAAACATAATCATTGAGGATCCAAAGACTTCTCAGCTGCATCATCACGGGGTGAAGGAGGGCGATGCTGAAGAGGCACCGCATCTACTGTCCCATCATCCCGGTTCAGGATCTGACAATCAGGATCTGACTCGGGATGACTAACGGCAGGAGTTGAAGAAGTCGGCCCAACAGAGACTTTGGCAGCAGGCACAGGAAGAGGCTCGACATCGTCATCATCATCAGGATCATCTAGGACAATTTTACCATCTTTCACAATGTTGTCCAAGCTGAAGAGCGTAAGGTCAATCTCGGGCGCAAGAACCTGTACTTGCTCCTTCAAATTCTCATAAGCAGCAGTGACACTGCCTACAAGATGACCTTGAAGTTTGGCATAATCAGCTCGGACAGACTCCAAACTCTCCCTGAGATCCATCATCTCCCTATAAGTGGTGACATAGCTCTTCTTATGCTTCAATGCCGTATCCTCATCCAACTTTTTAGAGGCCCCCAAAGCAACAGCCCTAGTCTTCTCACCCTCCAACTCTTTCTCTAACTTGTCCACTTTCACCTCGAGCTCCTCCTTCAAACCCTTAATTCGGTCAAACTCTGATTTGGCCTCTTCCATAAAGGCCTTTATCGCATGGATAGGAAGATCTTGGGCGGTTTAATACAGAGCTGCCGCCATATGTGCCATCTTGATGCTACTCCGAGTAATAAAATCCAAATGACAAAGAAAAGAGACATCGTCAATAGGGATAACACCATAAGGAGCAATTTTCTAGTCAACAAACCCAATAGCATCAAAATCAGGAGCATCTAAATTAAAGGGCTCAGTAGTCCGAGGTCTTTTTAAAGGGGGAACAGCTGTAGGAGAGGAGGCAGCAGCAGAAGCCTGGGGATGGTCAAGCACATGGACCCGAGGGGTAGGGATCATCCTTCTCGGGCCAGGAGAACTCGAAACGGGCTGTTTGGGAGGAACACGATATGACCCTTCTCTAGACACTTTGGCCGAGATGTTTTGGGCCGCAGTAGCCTTCCTTGCCTTTTTAAAGGCTTTCATGGAGTCATTATTTTTGGCTATCTCTAAAAAACAAAGTCAACCATAAAAGCAGATTACAAACTGGAAAAAGAAGAAAGCAAAGTAAAAATAGAGCAAAATACAATGAATACCCAGTGTAGTTCGGACAAGGGATGGATCCCCCAAAAACTTCTTGGTATCAAGATGGGAAAGTTCCCCCTATATATCCTCTAAGACATTTACAAAAGCCTGCTCGACCCCGTCAAGCATCTCCCACATGTATCGAGACACTACCACATTGTTTTGCCAACACAAAGGGAAGGCAGGTTCATCATTCGCTTCTAAGAAAAATGGTCGAGCTCCCTCAACAGCTCGGACCTTAAAAAAGTAATTCTTAAAGACCCTAAAGGACTCGTCATACATGGCAAAAACTTTATGTCCCTGGGCAGATCTAAAAGAAACCCAAGAGGCTTTCTTTTCTGAAGAAATTCCGGGCTTAGTTAAAATAAAAAGGTAAAAAAAGAGAGTCTGAGAAGGTGTGACGTCCAACTCTTGGCAAAGCAGTTGAAAGATCTTGATAAAACCCCAGGAGTTCAGATGAAGTTGGGATGGAGCTACATTACACGACCACAACAAATTGGTCTCAAAGGAAGTGAAAGAAAAAGTAATATCCAACTGGCTGAAAAAATAGTCATAAGTGTAAAAGAAAGGGCGCTCCCCCCGGGTCAGAGCAGGGAAGCAAACCCTCTCCTCAGAATCAGGCGCTACCAATTCATAGTTCTTTTCCTGATCTCTACTCTTACAGAGACGGTGATGCTTCCTAAGCTCCACACAAAACTCAGCATTCACCATGAAAACAGACATTAACACGAGGGAGTCCAACTAGTCGGACATCCCCTCCGGAACTTTAGAAGACGTCTCAACAATATTTTTGCGAGAAGACATGGCCAACTAGTCCTACAAACAAGAAAAGAAAATGGATTACTAATCAAAAACAGCTCGGATGAAATCAGAACAACTCGGACAAACATAACGCAAGAGCAACACAAACAGCAAAAGGAAAACCCCAAGACACACACTAAGGTCCAGGGACATCCTTTGGAGGCAGAGACAAAGTAAGGAAGAAGCTATGAAGCTACACCCCAAAACCTTCAGCAAAGAAAATCCCCTTCTAGACAAACAACAACACGAGAAAAAAATCAAAGCTATCCCAACAAGATAAACCCTCTTTCAATCAACACTCCGAAAAGAAAGCTAGAAGCCAAATAAACCACCTCTCGAGCTACAGTTTCAGTCTATCAACAAACGAAACTACCAAACAACAAAGCGTATCAAGTAGAAGTCATCAAAGACGCAACCTTTTTCCAGAAACAAACAAAGCCATTATCCCATAAAGCTACAAAATCAAATAAAAAGGCAACAAACATGCAAAAGTCCTAAAAAAGCCTCAATCATCAAAGAAAAATGCCAAAGCAGACACAAGAATATGAAAAGGTTTGAGCTTTCAACGAACATTCAAGCAAGATCAAAACTTTACCAAGAATGGAACAATGCAAGTACAAAACGGCGAAAGAAGTAAAAGGAAAAAAGAACCAACTTGAAACAGGAAGAAGCGCCGAAAGGGTTAGAAGCGAAGAGGTAAGAAACCAAAATGCCCTTCAAGCAAGGGAGACTCCAGCAATCACCAATGACGCCACAAAGGGAAGCGTGAAGAAGGTTCAGGCAAGAACAGAAAGAACGAAAGAGAAAAAGGGAGGTTACAGAAAGCAAAATGAAATAAAGAAAGGGGGGAAGCAGCAAAAAGAAAGAATTAATGGGTCATTAAACCCTCGCATGTTCCCAAGGCAGAAAGACGCGTGTTTCAAAAGAACAAAAGAACACCTGTTTCAAAAAAGTGAAAGAAAGAGAAACGTTCCACATTCAAAGGGAAAACTCCAACAAAGAAGAAGTTGACAAATGCTCGAGTTCGGCTTCACCAGAGAAGGAACGAAGTCCTAGAACTAAGGACTCAACCTCAAAGGGAAGACCACACTCGAGCAGGGGCACTGTTCATACCTTGAGTCGAGCTGTCCGTCCTGGGATGTTTAGCGATAAGTCAACCGACCTCTTCAGGTCAGTCTATCCGACCTCTTCTCAAAGAGCTCGGCCAAATCACCAGAAAAGCCAACAAGGGCCCGAACAGAAGAGCACGACCAAAATCCAAGGGCAGCCCAAAGCCTATAGAGATAAGGACGGTTCCCCTGAAAGATAAGATGACATCACCCAAAGATGAGATAAGATAAGATAACTATCTTATCTCCAGAAAGGTCACTCCACACCATTATAAATACACTGGAACACCCGAGTATAACTCATACTCTGATTCTACTAAAAAACCTGCTTAATACCCTTGCTAACTTAAGCATCGGAGTCCCTTGCAGGTACGCCCACCCTCCGGTGACAAAGGATCAGCTGCATAGCCAGTCCAATGAGTCGAACACGACAGCTCCGGCCGCCCCTCACCAGTCTGACACGTCATCTCCGACCAAAACAGAAGATCTCGTCCGAGATCGACCTACTGTTTCAGGTAACCCTCGGAACAGGCACTATATCCAATGAATGTGACGGGCACTTGATACACCACTATTTCGTGGTATATTTTAGGCTGAATTGAGTGAATTTTATCCACTATTCTCACACTTATACATAGAATTCACATGTTTTACATTGCCCTTCCTAATTTTGTGCTGTGGATGAAAACATGCTTCTTTGGCCTTAAATTCAATAATTTTAAATCTTCTCTTATTACCATTCGATGCCGTGATATGTGTGTTAAGTGATTTCAGGTTTTTCAGGGCAGGAATGACTTAGAGGATGGAAAGGAAGCATGCAAAAGTGGAAGGAACACAAGAAAATGATGATTTGAGAAGCTGATGTCGACGCGCATACGTGGATGATGCGTGCGCGTGATCGCTCCATACTTCAAGCGACGCGTACGCGTGACATGTCGCGTACGCATGACCTTGCGCATAGTCCAGTGACGCGTACGCATGGATGACGCGTACGCGTGATGAGCGTCACATGATGCAATTTACAGAAAACGCTGGGGGCGAATTCTGGGCTGTTTTGGCCCAGTTTCAAGCCCGAAAATATTGATTAGAGGCTTTAGAGTGGAGCTGGAAGGGGGGCAATCAATCACTCATTCACACTTTCATTTATACACTTTAGGCTTTAGAGTGGAGCCTCTCCTCTCTCTAGGTTTTATGGTTTTTAGTCTTGTTTCTTCCCAATTTCAGAATTCTACTTTACTTTAATTTAGCTTTCTTCTACTTTTATTTGTTCTAGTACTTTAGTTTATCTATCTTCTTTTGTTGATTTATTTATTCTCTAATTTAGTTTATGAATTCTTCATGTTAGATTCAATTTTCTTTTTAATGTAATTTGAAGTATTTCATGTTTATTGCTTCTTTCTTCATTTGTTGTTATTGATTCCTTGCAATTGGTTGTTTAGATTTTATTATCCCTTATTAATTTTCTATTCTTTTATTTTGTGCCTTCCAAGTGTTTGCTAAAATGCTTGGTTGGATTTTAAATTAGTTTTTTTGTATTCTCTTGAATTATCAAAAGTCTTTTGTTGATTGGTGTTTGAAAGATGCTAGTTGGCTTGAGCTTCACTAACTCTAGTCTTTGATTTGGACTCGTGAACTCAAGTTGATTTACTCACTTGACTTTTCTTCAATTGTTAGAGGATAACTAAGTGAGTGCAATTTGCAATTACCATCACAATTGACATTGATAATGAGGATAGGAATTCCGATTCTCAACTCTTGCTAGGACTTTTCTTAGTTGTTAATTATTTTCTTGTTATTTACATTCCTTGTTTATTAAACTCAAAAACTCAAAAATATACTTTTCCATAACCAATAATAAATACACTTCCCTGCAATTCCTTGAGAGATGACCCGAGGTTTAAATACTTTAGTTTATTTTTATTGGGTTTGTATTGTGAAAAACAAATTAAATCTTAATTGAGGTTTAATTATCGGTTTAGACTATACTTGCAACATTGTTTTTATTAGAAATTCTTAATCGGCATTTTTCCACCCATCAGCACTATATCCCGAGAGCGTGGCGGGCACTATATCCCAAGAGTGTGGGAGCACTTTACCTTGGTAAGTGTGACGGGCACTATATCCCATGAGTGTGACAGGCACTATATCCCAAGAGCGTGGGGGGCGCTATCTCTCAAGAGTGTGGGGACACTTTATCCTAGGTAATGCGACGGGCACTATATCCCAAAAGTGTGGCGGGCGCTATATCCCAAGAGTGTGGAGGCATATCAGAGAGACAATATTCGGGTTAGCTACCAG
This sequence comes from Arachis ipaensis, assembly GCF_059453495.1. Lineage (NCBI taxonomy): Eukaryota > Viridiplantae > Streptophyta > Magnoliopsida > Fabales > Fabaceae > Arachis > Arachis ipaensis. The sequence continues at coordinate 49,190,785 of NC_142436.1, read as the reverse complement.
GTGTGTCGGGTTCTGCCAAAGTAACCGACACATGAGCTCACGGCCAGTAGGGAAGACATGCATCATATACATCTGTTTGTCTTGTTTGAGTTTGCATTATTTAGAATTGCCTTTGTGAAATTACTATACTTACTTGCTATAGGATTTTCTTGCTGTATCTGTAAACTACTTGTGTTTGCTTTGTCTGTTTTGTTTGTTTGTGTGGTTCTATTGGTGTTTCATAGGATTGGAGGAAAGTCGATGATTTTAGGGATTAAGTTAGAATTGAGATAGAATCAAGAATCCTTAGATAATCTACCTTATTTATTGTTTTAAATTTACAAACTTTAAGACTTGAATTTGAGTGTCAGAGTTATAGGATTGCCTTCGGCTTTTCCGGGACATTATATGTTAGATATGTGGGCACTGTCACCATGCTGAGAATCTCTGGTTCTCACCCCATATATATTTTATGGTTTTCAGATGCAGGTTAAGCGGCACCTTGTTGAGGCATTCTGGAAGTTTCTGAAGAGAAGAACTCTTGCCTTATGGGCTTCTATTTTGTTTTTGTTTTTTGATAGATATATGTAGATAAGTTATATCTCCATTGCATAGATTGTGTTATGTCCCTCTTAGAGGTTGATTTGGAGTAACAAGTTTCGTAAGCTGTCTTTTGGGCCTTTTGGGTTTATCTTGTATATACTTATGTAAATATTCTCCAGCCAACCTTGGCTTCGCAGGTTGAGCCTGGAGCTTGAATACTTATATCTTTGACACTCTCTTTTTATTATCATATACATATATCTTACATTTTTTCATATGCAAGTTTTCTGTTAACGTGAGCGTTACGACTTTTGTTTTAGACTTTCATTCAAAGGCTCCTCGGTATAAATTCCTTTCAACTATTATTATTATTATTATTATTATTATTATTATTATTATTATATATATATATATATATATATATTTACTTTTAGAGGTCGTAATAACTTGCCACCTCAATTTTATGACTTAAGCATAAGACTCTGTGTGGTAAGGTGTTACATTATGGTATCAGAGCAGTTCATTCCTGTAGATCCTGGGGAATAGACTGACTATGCTTCTGAGCATACTCTAGCTGTGTGTACATGCTATTTAGTATGTCTGCTTGACATATATAAGATAAATGCTCATGTGCATACTTTTGGATATTCAAAGCATTAGACTCGAGATATTAAGACTGATCACCTCAATATCGATTGTTTAGTGTAGACAATACCCAAAGAGTGTCTCGTGGACGCGAGCGAGATGATACGACTGATTTTAGGGTTGCTGCTGTGCGAGTTACTACTGAAGGGATAGAGCAAGTAACTTAGGAATTGTGATGGAGGCGGTAATGGATTAGGTGGGGAGACTACCAAGGATTAGAAACTCGTGCAGCTGAACAAATGGTCGATAGCGTTTAGTTAGCGAGATGAAGAAATTCAAGGAGTGTTCTGGCAGCGTATGTGAATGATTAAGATCTTAATGGCTTATAATCAGAATAACGCTGCGGAAGTACAATGATTTTGGTGGTTCTAGAATTGTAGTGACATGAGAAAGGGATATTGGGATGTGAGAATGAATTGAGCATTGACATAGGATCCAGGAACGGAGAGTGCATGTATATGGATTTAGGTTAAAATGATTTGACTCAGACTAAGAGATAGAGTAATTGTCTAGTGTTTGAAATATTTGAGAATGACTTGAGATTTAAATTGAATTAGATGGCACATATACAGGATAAGAAAATTTGTAGTCATTGAAAAAGAACTAGACTAAGTTAAGAGTGAAACAAACGGGTATAGCTTAGGCTTGAATTTGATTAAGTTTGTGATCTTGTACCTGAGACTAGAGAATGTGACTTAATGTTTGAATTAATGTTGGAAGAGTGGCAAGATGAATGGTAAGAGGTCGGTTAAATCTGAGTGCGCAAATTTTCGACGACAAAAATTTCTATTAGGGGGTAGGATGTAAAACTCGCAAAATTAGTAAATAATAAGCCAATAAATTAATTATTAACCCAAAAAATTATAAAATAGAATTTTATAGCTTAATGAGATAGAGCTAATTAGAATAAGAATTTTGACACTAATTTTAAAGAATTTGGCCTAAGATTGGGCCAAACGAGCCGAATCGGGTCCGTATTGGACCTAAGGCCCAACCCAATTAATGAAACAAAAGAGCTTCAGCTCTCTCTCTCTCCCATTTCACACACACACGCTGGAAACTTGAGGGGAGCAGAGGATGAACATGCAAATCCTTGGCTTGATTTCAATCTCAAATAACTTTTGATTCGGAGCTCTGATCGCCGCACCGGTTACGGCCACGCGTTCACCGCAACGAGCTCTACGAGACCCATACAACAATTCCAAAGGTAAAACTCATTCTCACTCCATGAATTTCAGCCTTTAATTTTGAAAATTAATTTGGTTTATGATGGACGGGAAATCGTATCCGCACAAACTACCGGCAAGTATACCGGGTCGCATCAAGTAGTAAAACTCACAAGAGTGAGGTCGATCCCACAGGAATTGATGGATCAAGCAATTTTATTTGGGTGATGAGTCTAGTCAAGCTAATATTGAAAGAAGTTTGGTGAAATTAATCTAACAGAATATAAATTACAAGAAAATAAATGCTGGAAGGTAAAGGACAGAAACTTAAATGGCATAAAAAGTAAAGGATTAGAGAAATAAATGCTTTAAAGTAAATGACAAGAATGTAAATGGCGGGAAATGTAAAGTGTTGAAACTTAAAGAGCAAGAAATATAAATGACTTGAATATCAAATTGCAATAAAGTAAAGCACAAATGTAAATGGCAATAGAAACGTAAAGTGCATGAAAACTAAAGGGGTCTTGGGTGCTGGGAGAAACTAAGGGAGTAGTAAACAATTGCAATTAAAGTAAATTCAAGGCAATCTTCAAGGTTGCCCCTATGTTTGTTGTCTTATCCCGGGCATCACTGATCTGGACTTCTTCAGTCTCGCCTTCAGGTTGTGGACGAAGTTCCTCGCGAGCTCGTACTCCCCCGAGTTCGATAGTGTTGATTTCCTCTCCTTTGGGGTCGCCTTTAAGGTTCAGACTTTCATTGTAACAGCGTCACGCAATCTTCTGGTCTCCTTTTATTGTGGCGATCCCTTCCGGAGTTGGGAACTTCATGCATAGATGTGGAGTTGAGACCATTGCAGAGAGATGGTTCAATATTGTCCGACCTATTAGGGCATTGTATGCTGAGCTTATGTCGACAACGATGTAGTCTATGTTGAGTGTCCTTGACTGGGTTCCCTTTCCAAAAGTTGTGTGTAGTGAGATATATCCAAGTGGTTGGATTGGAGTATCTCCCAGTCCGAATAAGCTATTTGGATATGCCCTGAGCTCTTTATCTTGCAAACCGAGTTTGTCGAAGGCGGATTTAAACAAGATATCCGCGGAGCTTCCTTGGTGTACCAGCGTTCGGTGGAGATTAGCGTTGGCAAGTATGATAGTAATGACCATGGGGTCATCATGCCCCGGGACGATGCCTGTTGTGTCTTCTTGGGTAAAGGTAATAGTGGGGAGGTCGGATGACTTCTCTCCTTCCCTGTCATGATATACCTCTTTACGGTGTCTTTTGCGAGATGATTTAGAGATCCCTCCTCTGGCGAATCCTCCACTTAGCAAATGAACATGTCTCTCAGGAGTGTGAGGTGGTCGTTCAACCCATCTGACCTATTCGTCCCTTTTTCTTTTTCTTAGTTCATCCGCTTTGTTGGCTAAGTACCGATCTAGTTGCCATTCTCTTGCCAATTTCTCTATGACATTCTTTAGGTCGAAGCACTCGTTAGTAGGATGTCTGTAAATTCGGTGGTATTCGCAGTACTCTGTCTGGCTTCCCCCTCCTCTTTTGTTTTTGATTGGGCGGGGTGATAGGATCTTCTCAGTGATGCATATTTCTCGGTAGACATGCACAAGAGACACCCGAAGAGGGGTGTAATTGTGGTATTTTCTAGGCTTCTCACTAGGTTGATCTTCTTTTTTCTTGGACTCTTTATCCTTGTCCCGAGAGGGGTAGAAGAATCTAGGTTTTGAGGCTTCTCATATACTTTTCTGCCCGTTCTTGTATCTCGTTCAGAAATGTTGGATGCTTTTTTGATATGGCATGACTAAAAGGTCCTTCTCGCAGGCCATTGATGAGACCCATGATGGCTGCTTCTGTTAGCAGATTTTGTATCTCCAAACACGCTTTGTTGAATCTTTCCATGTAGTTACGAAGACTTTTCCAATCTCCTTGCTTGATCCCTAATAGGCTCGGTGCGTGTTTGGCTTTGTCCTTCTGGATGGAGAATCTGGCAAGGAATTTTTTGGCTAAGTCGTCGAAACTTGTGATGGATCTAGGAGGCAAACTGACGAACCATTTTATTACTGTCTTTGTTGGGGTAGTCAGAAAGGCTTTGCATCGAATAGCGTCTGAGGCGTCAGTGAGATACATTCTGCTTCTGAAGTTACTGAGATGATGGCTTGGATCAGAGGTACCGTCGTATGAGGTCATGTCGGGAGAATTGAAGTCCTTTGGGACTTTAATTTTCATAATCTCTTTAGTGAATGGGTCTTGATCCTTGTGGGAGCTATCTTCATGACTGGAACGGATGGTTTTGGACTTGAGATCGGCCTCGAGCTTTAGAAGTTTGTCCTCTAGCTCTCGGCGTCGTCTTGTCTCCCTTCGGAGGTCCCTTTCGGCTTCACGCTGGTGTTCTGCTTTTTGTTGGAGCTGTTTGAGATGATCCTGCTGTTCACGGAGGGTATCTAAGATTTCTGTGTTCGAAGACTGCTGGTCCTTGCTCTGAAGCGAAGCATCCATGTTCTTAAGCGGGTTTCTTTCGTCCAAACCAGAGTTGTGATCGTTGTCAAGGTTGTCCGCCATGATGATGGAATGACTTCCAAGGTCCCCGGCAACGGCGCTAATGTTCCGAGGATTACCTGATACTGAAGGTCGATCTCGGCTGAGATCTGCTGTTGTGGCCAGAGCTGTCGTGTTCGACTTGTTGGGCTCGGTGGTGTTGCTGATCCTTGATCACCGGAGGGTGGTGGTACCTGCAAGAGACTCCGATGCTTAAGTTAGCATGGGCTTTGAGCAGGTATTTTTTATAGAATCAGAGTATGAGTTATACCTGGGTGCTCTAGTGTATTTATAGTGGTTTGGGCTGACCTTTCTAGATAAGATAAGTTAGTTATCTTATCTTATCTTTGAGTGAAGTCATCTTATCTTTTAGGCCAACCGCCTTTGGAGTGGGCTGTGTCTAGGGGTGGAAATAGGCCAGGCAGCCTGCCAGGGGCCTGCAGCCTGGCCTGTGTTCGGCCTGACCTGGCCTGGCCTGATAGAAAATAGGCCCAGGCTCAGGCTACTAAAAAAGCCTATATTCTTTAAAAGGCCAGGCCTAGGCTTTTGAAATAGCCTGTTGGGCCTGTCAGGCCGGCCTGAGCCTGCAAATATATATAAAGAGTTTTATTATACTAGTAAAAATGCTATTGGAAGGATTTGAACTTGGGTCTTCTATCTTATGAAAATACCTTTATCCACTCAATCATTCGTTTCTTTAGTTATATATGTGTATTTTGTATCAATATTATTCATAAATTTATTATTTTATATTTTATAATTTTAAAAATTAAATTATATCTTAAATTTAATTATTATTAAAAAAAAACAGGCCTAGTGACAGGCTTCAGGCCAGGCCAGATTTAACAACAGGCCAGGCTCAGTACTCATTAAAAAGCCTATACCAGGCTACAGGCCAGGCTAAGGCCAATATACTCTATTACAGGCCTGGCCTGTTAAGAGTAAAGCCTGGCCTGGCCTGGCCTGTTTCCACCCCTAGCTGTGTCCCTCTGTTTGGGCCTTCTTGGGCCTTTATAGTTATTTGGCTGAGCTCTTTAAGGAGAGGTCGGGTGTGATCCAACCTGAAGAGGTCGGTCGCTTTTGTCTTCAGTCAACCTGGGTTGCATAGCTCGACCCAGGGTATGAACACTAATCATCCAAGTAGATTCTAATACAAAAGCACCACAGACATGTGTCTTAGAACTCAAGCTATTGGTGCCTAGCTTATTACTTGTTTCTTTCTTTTTGCTGCTGCCAACGTTGGTGCTGCCGTTGGTGGCCCCAACTTTGCCACCAACGTTGGCTTTTCTTCCATTCTTTCTTTTTCTTTTTTTTTTCTTCTAAGGATCCTTATTCACAAAAGTCTCATATAGAGCAACTAAGTTCATACTTAGAGGACATTCTACGCTTCATCTTTATTAGTGAACTTGCTAAGTCTTCAAGCATTTACCACCACTTAACCTTATTCTTTTTTTCTTACCAAAGATGGACTTTTACTCTTTCGTGTTTCACAACATTTTCTTTTATTCATGCATGGGGAACAAACATACAACTTAAGCAAGATAAGATGATGTAAACACTTAGGCTAGCACACTTAAATGATAGTAGAAGAAAGCAAACAAATTGTAAATGATTTAAACAAAAGTAAACTACTCAACAGGGGTACATTCATACTTCCAATTAAAGCACTTCAAATCAGAAAGAGTTAAGTAACAATGCAACCTCTTGGTGTCTTCTTGCTCCCCTTTTTTCATCATTCTCCATAGCTCTCTTTTTTTCCTTGATCTCCTTGGATAATGGTGGGTAGCTCTTCCAAGAGATGGAGTTACTTTCCTGTAAATATGTTGGAAGTTGCTTGCTCCCCAAGCACTTGAGAGATAGTTAGCATGTATGTATGCTTGTAGTTTTCTGGACTTAAGTTGGTGTGTGAACACCAAACTTAGTTCCTTACTTACTTCTGTATGCATTAGAGTGACTACATGCAAGAAACATCATGTGATTTTATTAAGAAAAACAAACTATAAACTTAGAAGTTAAACAGTTATCAAGTAATGTCCCTGCTTGTTTGGAGTTGGTCAGGCATGACATTTGAGGGTTTTTGGTGTGTTTTAAAATGTATGGTGGAACACCAAACTTAGCACTTCACCTTCACCCTTGAGTTGGTTGCTCATGACCTTACTTTTGGTGTGTAACACCAAACTTAACTCCTTGCAAAGCATGGAGAATTACTCGACTTTCTTATTGAGAAAGTAAAAGATAAGTCCTAAGAAAGTTACCTCACGTTGGTTGCCTCCCAACAAGCGCTTCTTTATCGTCATTAGCTTGACGTACTTCATTCTTGTTTAACTCAACTCATGAATGCTCTCCTCCTTGCTCCAAGGTCCTCCCAAGTAGTGTTTCACTCTGTGACCATTCACTGTGAATATGTCCTTTGTAGTTTCATTCAAAAGTTCAAGACTTCCATGAGGAGAGACTTTTGTTACTAGATAAGGGCCAGTCCATTTGGACTTGAGTTTACCAAGGAAAATCTTGAGCCTAGAATTGTACAACAACACTTGCTGCCCTGGTTCAAATTCCCTTCTAGAGATTTTCTTGTCATGCCATCTTTTGGCCCTCTCCTTGTATATCTTACATTCTCATAAGCTTCCAATCTAAATTCATCCAGTTCATTGAGTTGTAGCAGTCTTTTTTGTCCTGCTGCTTAAGAGTCAAGATTGAGGAGCTTAGTGGCCCAAAAAGCCTTGTGCTCAAGCTCCACAGGGAGGTGGCAGGATTTGCCATAGACTAGCTGAAATGGTGATCTTCTAATTAGGGTTTTGAATGCAGTTCTATATGCCCACAGGGCATCATGCAGTTTCCTTACCCAGTCTTTTCTCGTAACTCCAACTGTCTTCTCTAGGATTCTCTTTAGCTCTCTGTTTGCCAATTCAGCCTAGCCATTGGTTTGAGGATGGTATGGTGTAACCACTTTGTGAGTTATCCCATATCTATGGAGCAACTTCTCCATCTATTTGTTACAAAAGTGACTGCCACCATCACTAATGAGACCTTTAGGCACTCCATATCAAGTGAAAATGTACTTCTTGAGAAATTGGAGAACCATTTATGCATCACATGTGGTTATTGCTATGGCTTCCACCCATTTGGAGACATATTCCACTGCTACCAATATTTATCTGAATGAGTATGATGGAGGGAATGGTCCCATAAAATCTATACCCCAAAGGTCAAACAATTCTACTTCTAAGATGAAGTTCTAAGGCATTTCATTCCTCTTTGTTAGCCCTCCTGCTCTTTGGCATTCATTGCACTGGTTCACGAATTCTCTTGCATCTTTAAATATGAATGGCCAATAAAAGCCACTTTAAAGCACTTTAGCAGCTGTTCTTTCGACCCAAAATGTCCACCATAACCTAAACTATGGCAGTGCTACAGGATGCTTCGCATTTCGCTTTCAGGAACGCACCTTCTAATCATTCCATCTGGACATTTCTTGAACAAAAAAGGTTCATCCTATAAGAATTTTTCGGCTTCATTGAGCAGCTTTTTCACTTGTTGCCTGGTGAAATCTTGAGAAATCCTTCTTTCCACCTTATAGTTTGCAATATCAGCAAACCAAAGTGCTTGTTGGACTTGAAAGAGATGCTCATCTGGAAACTTCTCATTCACTGGTTGTGGTGTGTCTTGATTGCTTTCTTGTGGTAACCTTGACAAATGATCTGTAACTTGGTTCTCACTTTCTTTTTTATCCCTTACTTCAATATCAAATTCTTGTAGCAACAACACCCATCTGATGAGCCTTGGCTTTGCATCCTGTTTAGACATTAGATACTTGAGAGCAGCATGGTCAGTATATACTATAACTTTTGAACCAATCAAGTATTGTCTAAATTTATCAAATGCATATACAATTTCCAAGAGTTCTTTTTCGGTGGTGGTGTAGTTTTTCTATGCCTCATTTAACTCCTTGCTTGCATAGTATATGACATGATGCAATTTATCCCTCCTTTGTCCTAATACAGCATCAATTGCAACATCACTTGCATCACACATAAGTTCAAAAGGAAGTCCCCACTCTGGGGGTGTGATGATTGGTGCTGTGGTGAGTTTCATTTTCAAAGTTTCAAATGCATGCTTGCAGTTATCATCAAAGATAAAGGGATTGTCAACCACTAGCAAGTTGTTTAGTGGTTTAGTTATCTTTGAGAAATCTTTGATGAATTTCCTATAAAATCCAGCATGCCCAAGAAAACTTCTCACTGCTTTCACATTAGTTGGTATAGGAAGCTGATGACATGTCATCATGTCATGTTTTTCTATGCCTTTTTCCTTTGGTTTCAATAGGTTTTATGCACTTTCTTGATCCATAAGCAAGCCAATTGGGTAGATTTTCATGTTTCATTTGATTTAATCAACCATGTATGAATTCATGCTATTTCATGAGGTTTTATGCTATAATTGTCACATATTATGAAAGAATGAATATCTCATGATTTTGAGCATAGATTTGATGTGTTTGGTTGATTAATGATAGGTGAAGAAAGCTTGAAGAAAGGTTGAAGCAAGAAGGAATAGCTAGGAGTAAAGAGAAGACAATGGAATAAATAAAAATGAACCAGGAAGCAAAAAGCTGGACCTAAAGTTAGCATCAAACTTTTGCACAAACTTTTGGTTGAAAAGTTAGCCCCAAAGTTAGACCCCTAACTTTGAGGCTAACGTTGGAACTTGAAAATCACCCCTGGGCACCAAAAGTTTGCGCCAACGTTAGCCCCCTAACTTTGAGGCTAACGTTGGCATGAAGAAAACCTCCCTGGGCACCAAAAGTTTGTGCCAACGTTAGCCCCCTAACTTGGTGGCCAACGTTGGCACATGAAAATCACAAGGGGAGGAGCAAAAGTTTGCGCCAACGTTAGCCCCCTAACTTGGTGGCTAACGTTGGCGCCACACACCACAACAGCTTGAAGGGGTATACTTCCAACAAGAATAACTTGAGCTACAGAGCTCCAAATGAGGTGATTCAAGAAACAATGGAAAGTAGGAATCAAGAGCTTTCCAAGCATATATGGCACTATATGGTGGACACTAAAACTGAGGGAGAAAACTGCCCCGCAATGTGCATAAACGAACATGGTAGCAACCTGCAGTGAGGCCAACTGACCTCTGCACCTTCAACAGAGTATAACTCGAGCTGTAGAGCTCCAATTGATGTGCTTCCAAAGGCATTGGAAAGTAGACATTCAGGGCTTTCCAACAATGTATAATAGTATGGGGTAGACAATACGTTTGAGCCTCCAGAACTGGCGTTTTCGCCAACATTTGAGGCAAACGTTACCTCAAACGCTGCACACCAAAGCCAGCGACCATGCCCTCTTCAAATGATCATAACTTGAGTTGTAGATGTCCAATTGAAGTGATTTCAAGTGGGTTAGAAAGCTGACATTCAGAGCTTTCCAACCATATATGATAGTCTATATTGGGCATAAAATTGGCAACATTGCTCCAACGTGGATAGCAGCAAATATTGTGGGCTGATATGAAAAGTTAGACCAAAAGTTAGACCCCTAACTTTTGCTCAAACTTTTGGTCCAACTTTTGCAAAACTCCAACCCGGTTCATTTGGTTCACTTCGGTTCCTCCTCAAACTCCAAGAGCAATCAACCAAGGCATCTTTCAACCCAATTCCACCAAGAGCAAAGGCCCATGATCATCACTCAAAGGCACAAGAAATAGATAAAATAGGAATTTCATTTAATTGTAATTTGTTTTTAATTTCATTTTCATTTTCATTTTGTAAAGCCTATATAAGGCATCATTTTCATATTTGTGGGGAGGCTGGCTCTGCTAGAGCATTAGGAGTAGAGTAGAATAGAAAGTCCCTTTTGATACACTTTTAATTTTCTGCAATTGTCATTTTTTAATTTTGAATCCAGTTTTCTGAAATCTCAGTTTCTACAAGTCTCTGCTACACTTTTCTTTCCTGCAAGTTAAATTTCCTCTAAGCTTTGATCTATTGCTCTCTTTAATTTCCAGCACCCTCTCCCCTTTACATTTAATGCAATTTACATTTCTTGCAATTTAAGTTTCTGCAATTTACTTTTCTTGCACTTTAAGTTTCTGCACATTTATTTTCTGCAACTTTAATTTCCCTGCAATTTTTACCTTCTGTTGCTCAACTTCACACAATTCACTCAATGTTAGCTTGACTAAACTAATCACCCACTAAAGTTGCTTGATCCATCAATCCCTGTGGGATCGACCTCACTCCCGTGAGTTTTATTACTTGATGCGACCCGGTATACTTGCCGGTTAGATTTGTGTGTTTTGGGAGAGATTCATTTTTCCACCAAAATACTCATCAAGTTTTTGGCGCCGTTGCCGGGGATTGATTAGATCAACAATGATTAAGTGGGTGAGAAGTCTAGATTAAGCATTTTCTTTATTTTTGTTTTCTGTTTCAAAGTGAAACCAAGGTGTTTGAGTTTTTGCCTCACTAAGAAATTCTCATCTCTGATATGAGTAATTTCAATTTTCCTTGGTTGTGTGTTTTACAAAACTCAAATGGAGTTCAACTCATCTTATGATCAAACAAATTCTATGGGATATCACCCACCATCACCAATCTCTAATGATGGATGGGAATATCACCAAGAAACTTCAAATTCTGGGCTCTCCAATTCATGGAGCCATGCTTCAGAACCACAAGATGAGAAAGAAAATCATATGGGATACCAACCACCACCACAAAATGATTCATATCATTATCCTCATGGAAGATGGAAGCATCGCCAAAGAATGGAAAAGCATCCACCCTCACGTCCCAGTTTCTCATTTGAAAGTTCTTCATCACTTGATTATGCCTCAACACAAAGTTTCCTCCAAAATCCATACCAGTCATCCCATCGATCACACAACTCATTCCACACCCCTCAACACAACTTCACCACAACACATTCACTTCACCAAAATTACTCCCGACCTTCATCTCTTGAATTAAAAGATGAGGAATACCTTGAAGGCATTGAATTAAAAGATGAGGAATACCTTGAAGGCATTGAATTAACAGATGAGGAATACCGTGAAGGCATTGAAATACAGAGAAAACTAGTGGAATTTTACACAAAATCCCCATCTTGGGAAGAAACCATCCTCGAGCAGATAAATGGGTCCTTAGAGCAAACAAGGGAAAACTTAAAACCATCAACCAGTGAGGATGAAGACAAATGTGTGGGTGAGGAAGTGGAAAAGCAAGATAAGGAGGCCACTGCATCAAGTGAACTTTCAATGAAGAATGAGGTGGTTGAACCTGAAACTGCACTTGAGATGACAAGAGAACATGAAGACTCACAACTCTCACAAACCTCCCTGGACCAAAACGCCTCAACATCTGAATCCATGATTGAAAGGTATGACGAGGAGATGAAGAAATGTTGGGAAGATCGACAAACCTCCCCCATGATAGAGCGATTGAAACAAATGTTGGGTGTAAAAGAGGAAGTGGAGGAGCAAGAAAGTGAAGAAGTCATTCCAAACTCAAGTGAGGCAGAGAAGTACATAAAGAAGGAGTTCATGGAACCACCAATACAAAAGGCTCTGGATGAATACAAAACTGCAAAAATCACACAACCACCAAGACTTGGATTCAAAGAAGTGAAGGCAATTGACAAAAGCACCGAAAAGAGGATTGCGACCAAACTACCAAGGACAACATTCAAGAGGAGGTCAACCACAAGCAATCCAACCCCTGGACCAATAGCAGGCAAGCTCAATCAAGCCATGTACAACAAAAAGTTTGCTGAGAGGAAACCAAGACAGGGGGCAATAGCTGAATCTTCTCCTCTCTTGAAGTCATTCCTCTTAACAAATTGGAAGAAGAGGAAGAAAGTAAGGAACATGTAGACAGTAGGTATATTTTTTTCTCCTTGCTTTGTTTAAAATTCAATAAATTGGCATATGGTTACATTCTAAGTTTGGTGTTGCCTTGCAACAAATTGTTTTCAATCTTTTTGGATGATTGCATCAAATCAAAAATGAAAAGCGACACACCAAGATTCTAAGTTTGGTGTGCCACCTATTTTTCTATGCAAATCAATCCAGCAACATCACTTGTCTGCATAATCATATTGCCTTTTACAGTGTTATTTTTCTTCTTAGTTGGATAATTTTTGTTTTCCCTTTGTTTCATTTATTTACTTGTTTTTAATGCTTTCCTTCATTAACTGTTTTTGTTAATACATCACCAAGACATCCTTATTCATAACAGACTCTTCATTTGGTGATTGTATTTAACATATAACAGTTTCTTTTGTTTAGTTTTAGTTCAAATAAATCGACATATGGTTGCATTCTAAGTTTGGTGTTGCTATGCAACAAAATTTAGTTCCAATTCTTACAAGATACTTGCATTAATTCCAAGTGAAAGTGTCACACTAAGTTTGGTGTGCCACTAATCTTTCATGCAAAGTATTATGCTCACCTTCTTAAGTTTGCAATCACAATGTCTCTGTCTCTTATGTCTTGATTATTATCTTTAATTTTGCTTGCTTAAAACACATGTGCTACTAACATTTCATTGTGTAAAGACATTCATGATCCATCTTAGCCCCATAGCCATTGTTCTAATAGTTGCTTGAGGATGAGCAAGCATTCTGAGTTTGGTATGGGAAGGAGGAGAATGGGAGGAAATTGACAACAATAGAGAAGATGAACTACAAGGTTGTAAAGTTCCTTTTCCTCTCATTTGTTTCAAGTACTATAAACTGCATGATTGTCTTTACCTTCTCTGTATGCATGTGTGTATGAAAAGACATAGTTTGATTTCTAAATTGCAACATGGTGCTATGTCATTATGATTACCAACTTGAGTTTTGTGAATTCAAAAGCAACAAAGTATTATGATCATAAACAAACAAGGCAGTAAGAAGATTTTAGCATGTGCATAAAAGTATTGGTAAGCTAGTATGTTTGATTGTTGCTTAATTGCATTAGATTTTATTTAATTGAAGTTTTCATCTAGGACATCTTGTGAAATCTTTTGAAAATCATGAAAACCTTGAAGAAGCAAATGCAAAAATAAAGCAAGAAAAGAAAAAGGGAAAGAGTGAGAAAGCTGAAGGCTCTGAGTACCAATGGCAATTTATTTGCTAAGTACTTGTGGTGTTTATGTATCAAGCCAAATGCTTGAAAACAAAACACTTAGAAGTCAAGGCTAGGCTCAAAGTGCAAAAGCACTCCCTCAAAGCTCAAGGCTCTGAGCATCAATGATTAGAGAGTTAAGAAAAGAAAAGAAAAATGAGCTTAATGAAGTCCTCTAATCAAATGCTTGTGGTGCTTATGTATCAAGTGGTAATACTTGAAAACAAAGCATTTAGAAGTCGTAGCTTTGTTATCAACTCATGGGGCAAAGCACCCAAAAGGAGAAGCTAAATAAAAAAATCAAAAGCTTGTTTCAAGGAAGAAATATAAAAGAAAGATTTCATAAATTGAGCTAGATGGAAGCATCAATCATTTACATTTCTTTTGTGATTGTAGCATGCTTAGAAAACTAGCTTACCATGAACATTGAGTTGCTATTCTTCTTACCTTGGATTGTCAATCTTTATTGCATGATTCTTTTCTTACTTGGGGACAAGCAAGGTTTAAGTTTGGTGTTGTGATGACATGTCATCATGTCATGTTTTTCTATGCCTTTTTCCTTTGGTTTCAATAGGTTTTATGCACTTTCTTGATCCATAAGCAAGCCAATTGGGTAGATTTTCATGTTTCATTTGATTTAATCAACCATGTATGAAGTCATGCTATTTCATGAGGTTTTATGCTATAATTGTCACATATTATGAAAGAATGAATATCTCATGATTTTGAGCATAGCTTTGATGTGTTTGGTTGATTAATGATAGGTGAAGAAAGCTTGAAGAAAGGTTGAAGCAAGAAGGAATAGCTAGGAGTAAAGAGAAGACAATGGAATAAATGAAAATGAACCAGGAAGCAAAAAGCTGGACCTAAAGTTAGCATCAAACTTTTGCACAAACTTTTGGTTGAAAAGTTAGCCCCAAAGTTAGACCCCTAACTTTGAGGCTAACGTTGGAACTTGAAAATCACCCCTGGGCACCAAAAGTTTGCGCCAACGTTAGCCCCCTAACTTTGAGGCTAACGTTGGCATGAAGAAAACCTCCCTGGGCACCAAAAGTTTGCGCCAACGTTAGCCCCCTAACTTGGTGGCTAACGTTGGCACATGAAAATCACAAGGGGAGGAGCAAAAGTTTGCGCCAACGTTAGCCCCCTAACTTGGTGGCTAACGTTGGCGCCACACACCACAACAGCTTGAAGGGGTATACTTCCAACAAGAATAACTTGAGCTACAGAGCTCCAAATGAGGTGATTCAAGAAGCAATGAAAAGTAGGAATCAAGAGCTTTCCAAGCATATATGGCACTGCATGGTGGACACTAAAAATGAGGGAGAAAACTGCCCCGCAATGTGCATAAATGAACATGGTGGCAACCTGCAGTGAGGCCAACTGACCTCTGCACCTTCAACAGAGTATAACTCGAGCTGTAGAGCTCCAATTGATGTGCTTCTAAAGGCATTGGAAAGTAGACATTCAGGGCTTTCCAACAATGTATAATAGTATGGGGTGGACAATACGTTTGAGCCTCCATAACTGGCGTTTTCGCCAACGTTTGAGGCAAACGTTACCTCAAACGCTGCACACCAAAGCCAGCGACCATACCCTCTTCAAATGATCATAACTTGAGTTGTAGATGTCCAATTGAAGTGATTTCAAGTGGGTTAGAAAGCTGACATTCAGAGCTTTCCAACCATATATGATAGTCTATATTGGGCATAAAATGGGCAACATGACAAGAGGACAAAGTTGGCGCCATAAATGTGCATAAAGGAGGCCAACGTTGGAGCAAAAGTTAGACCCCTAACTTTTGCCCCAACGTGGATAGCAGCAAATTTTGTGGGCTGATATGAAAAGTTAGACCAAAAGTTAGACCCCTAACTTTTGCTCAAACTTTTGGTCCAACTTTTGCAAAACTCCAACCCGGTTCATTTGGTTCACTTCGGTTCCTCCTCAAACTCCAAGAGCAATCAACCAAGCCTCTTTCAACCCAATTCCACCAAGAGCAAAGGCCCATGATCATCACTCAAAGGCACAAGAAATAGATAAAATAAGAATTTCATTTAATTGTAATTTGTTTTTAATTTCATTTTCATTTTCATTTTGTAAAGCCTATATAAGGCATCATTTTCATATTTGTGGGGAGGCTGGCTCTGCTAGAGCATTAGGAGTAGAGTAGAATAGAAAGTCCCCTTTGATACACTTTTAATTTTCTGCAATTGTCATTTTCTAATTTTGAATTCAGTTTTCTGAAATCTCAGTTTCTACAAGTCTCTGCTACACTTTTCTTTCCTGCAAGTTAAATTTCCTCTAAGCTTTGATCTATTGCTCTCTTTAATTTCCAGCACCCTCTCCCCTTTACATTTAATGCAATTTACATTTCTTGCAATTTAAGTTTCTGCAATTTACTTTTCTTGCACTTTAAATTTCTGCACATTTATTTTCTGCAACTTTAATTTCCCTGCAATTTTTACCTTCTGTTGCTCAACTTCACACAATTCACTCAATGTTAGCTTGACTAAACTAATCACCCACTAAAGTTGCTTGATCCATCAATCCCTGTGGGATCGACCTCACTCCCGTGAGTTTTATTACTTGATGCGACCCGGTATACTTGCCGGTTAGATTTGTGTGTTTTGGGAGAGATTCATTTTTCCACCAAAATACTCATCAGAAGCTTTGCTATGATCTCTATCTTTGCTTTGTCAACTTCTATACCCTTGATTTAAACCTTATACCCAAGAACAATACCCTCTGGTACCATGAAATGACAGTTTTCCCAATTCAAAACTAAGTTTCTTTCTTGGCATCTTTTCAAGACAAGGCTTAGATGATGCAAACAAGTGTCGAAATAGTTTCCAAAGACAGAAAAATCATCCATAAAAACTTCTAAGAACTTTTCTACCATGTTAGAGAATATGAAAAGCATACACCTTTGAAAGGTTGCTGGAGCATTGCACAGTCCAAAGGGCATCGCAAAGACTCCGAATGAGCAAGTGAAGGAGGTCTTTTCTTGGTCCTTGGGATCCACCACTATCTGGTTGTATCCAGAGTATCCGTCCAAGAAGTAGTAATAAGCATGGCCATCGAATCTTTCTAACATCTGATCAATGAAGGGGAGAGGGAAATGGTCCTTCCTTGTGGCATCATTCAACCTTCTATAATCAATGCACATTCTCCACCCAGTCACTATCCTTGTAGGGATGAGTTCATTCCTCTCATTGAAGATGACAGTCATGCCTCCTTTCTTTGGTACCACTTAGACTGGACTCTTCCAAGAGCTATCAGAAATTGGGTATATGATTCCAGCATTCCACAACTTCATCACCTCCTTTTGAACCACTTCTTTCATTGTTGGATTAAGCCTCCTTTGAGGTTGTACCACTGGTCTTAAGTCCTCTTCTAGTAGGATCTTGTGCATGTAAATAGCAGAACTTATACCCTTGATGTCATCAATTGTCCATCCTAGAGCGGTTTTGTGAATCTTCAGCACCTTAATCAGCTTTGCTTCATCTTGCACACTCAAGGAGGAATTGATGATTACTGGAAGGGTGTCTTTCCCACCAAGAAATGCATATTTGAGATGAGGAGGGAAAGGCTTCAGTTATTGCTTTGGCGCCTCCTCTGTCTTTTCTTCAGAAGAAATTTCGGTCACTAGTTCCTCTATGACATCTTCATCTTGATCCTCTTCTATTTCTTCCTCTTATTCTTCATGGCTGCTTGTTTCAAGCACTTCCTCCACCAAGTCTTCTATCATTTCCACCCTCATATGATTTTCTTTCTCAAGGGGATATTGCATTGCTTTAAAGACATTGATAATCATTTGCTCATTATCCACCCTGAGAATCATTTCACCTTTCTCTACATCAATGATGGCTCTTGTTGTGGCTAAGAAGGGTTGCCCCAAGATAATTGAGTTGTGTCCTTCTTCTTCCATGTCTAGGATTACAAAATCAGCAGGAAAGATGAATTCTCCAACCTTCACCAATAAGTTCTCTATAAATCCATTAGGTATCTTGAGTGATCTATCAGCCATTTGGAGTGACATTCTGGTAGGTTTAACTTCCTTTATTGCAAGCCTTTTCATCATGGAAAGAGGCATCAGATTGATGCTGGCACCCAAATCACAGAGAGCTCTTTTCAATGTTATGTTGCCTATGGTCCTTGATATGAGGAAGCTCCCTGTGTCCTTGAGTTTTGGTGGAATTCCTCTTTGAATCATGGTACTACACTCTTGGGTCAGAATCACGGTTTTCTTTTCATTCCAACTTCTCTTCTTGTTAATGAGCTCCTTGAGGAATTTCGCATATAGTAGCATTTGCTCTAATGCCTCAGCAAGTGGAAGGTTGATCTCTAGCTTCTTGAATATTTCCAAGAATTTAGGGAATTGTTGGTCTTTGATTTCTTTGTGCAGCCTTTGAGAGTATGGTAGAGGGGGGACATGAGGCTTCACTTCCTCTTTTAGCTTTGTTGGTTGCTCCTCTAAGACTTGCTTTTCCTTCTGTTCTAAGGGTTACCTGAAACTGTAGGCCGATCTCGGATGAGATCTTCTGTACTGATCGGAGATAACGTGTCCGGCTGGCTGGTGGCGGCCGGAGCTGTTGTGTCCGACTTGTTGGACTGGCTGCACTTCTGATCCTTGGTCACCAGAGGGTGGGGGTACCTGCAAGAGACTCCGATGCTTAAGTTAGCACGGGTATTAAGCAGGTTTTTTGTAGAATCAGAGTATGAGTTATACCTGGGTGCTCCAGTGTATTTATAATGGTTGTAGAGTGACCTTTCTGGAGATAAGATAGTTATCTTATCTTATCTTATCTTTAAGTGAGGTCATCTTATCATCTGGGAACCGCCTTTATCTTTCTAGGCTTTAGCTGCCTTTACATTTGGCTGTGCTCCTTCGTTTGGGCCTACTTGGGCCTCTGTGGCGTTTTGGCCGAGCTCTTTGTGAAGAGGTCGGACATTGACCGAGCTCTTTGAGAAGAGGTCGGATTGTCTGACATGAAGAGGTTGGTCGGCTTGTCGCTAAACATCCCGGGTCGGACAGCTTGACCCAGGGTATGAACAGTGCCCCTGCTTGAGTTCGATCTTTTTGTGAAATCGTGCTTTTCAGAGCTTCGTTCTCTTTGGAAGTCGTGCTCAAGCATATGTCTGGCTTGTTTCTTCATTGATTTGCAATCTTTTGTAGATTTTTTAGAGGTTTGGTACTTCACAGTCCGTCCTCTTTTGAGTGGTAGTGTGGGTTTTCTACCCTTGCTTCAAGTTTGTGTTGACAACTCTCTGCCTTGGCGAAGTTATCCTTGCGGCTTGATATCCGGGCTTTTAGTGACTTGTCTGATGACATTTTAGTGTTCTTTATATAGAACCTGTTTTAGTCTCGGGTGACGTTTGTAGCCCTGTTTGAGATTGTGCCTTCTTTGAGTGGAGTTGTATCCCTTTTAGCTAAGCACATTTGAGCCTTAAGTTGTTTCTCAACCTTTTGGCTTGTTCTTTTTTTGAGATCATTCTTGTGCCTCTTCTTAGATGACGTCGACCTGTACGACTTTGCCCCTGCTTGAGTTTGGACCTTTCCGTAAGATCGTGCTTTCAGAGCTTCGATCTTCTTTGGGGAAGTCGTGCTCAAGCATCTTGACTTTAGTCGATAAGTAGTTTCTCCTTGGGCGAGTTTCGGATTGCCCCTTTTTAGTTTGTTGAGAGGTCTTTTCAGCCTTCTTCCGACTTGCTTGTCTTCACTGCTCGGGCTTTTTATTCATAATCCAACAACTTTTTAGGTAGTGTTCCTGATGAGAAACCTTTTTTATAGTCTGTTTGGATGACTTTTTAGCGCCGTTTTGATTTGTGCTTGCCTTTTAAGTAGTGTCTTTTTTCAAGACTTCGTACCTTTTAGCAAAGCATTCCTGGCCTTCCTTTGGCCTTTTGTGAGATGTCTTTGTCCCCTTTGTGGATCTTTGTAGAGTGTCGGTACTTTGTTGTCTGACCTCTTTTGATCCTTCTGGTTTTGTCCACTTTCTGCTTGGTCGAGGTGGTCCTTGGGGCTAACTTGTTTGACGACTTTTTAGTGTTCTCGTAGAACACTTTTTAGTCATTCTGAACAATTTTGATAGCCTTGTTGTGGAGCCGTGGCTTTTTGGGCGGAGCTATGTCCGTTTTAGCGCACGTTTTTTGTTGGTCCGACTTCTTCTTGTCGGTCCAAGCTGTAGCTTTCGTTGGTCCGACTTGTTCTTGTCGGTCCAAGCTGTAGCTTTCGTTGGTCCAACTTCTTCTTGTCAGTCCAAGCTGTAGCTTTCGTTGGTCCGACTTCTTCTCGTCGGTCCAATCTATAGCTTTAATCGTCTTTGGGCTGACTTCTTCATGTCGGTCGCTTCTAAGTTATTTCTAGTAATCCATTTTTGGTTGGACCTTGGTAGGTCTCTTTTATGAATTACTTTTTATAACTTTTTGTCACGCCGACTCCGTTATGTCGAGCCCTTCTAAGTTATTTTTGTAATCCTCTTTCTTGGACCTTTGTTCAGATCTCTTTCAGGGATTACTTTCATAACTTTTACGCTTTGTAGGGGACCGACTTCGTCATGTCGATCTTGATAAACCTCTATTTCATGGTTTATCTTGTGCTCATTTGAGTGATTTTTATCAACTCTTTACCCACTTATTCATACTATTTGCATGATTTTACATTTGCCTTCCTAATTATGTGCTTTGATTGAAAACATGCTTCTTTGGACTTATAATTTCTAATATTAATCCTCTCTTATCACCATTAGATGTCTTGATATGTGTGTTAAGTGCTTTCAGAGATTACAGGGCAAGAATGGCTCAGAGGATGGAAAGGAAGCATGCAAAAGTGGAAGGAATACAAGAAGCTGGAGAAATTGCTAAGCTGTCCAGCCTGACCTCTTCACACTTAAAAGGCTATAACTTTAGCTACAGAGGTCCAAACGACGCGGTTTTAGTTACGTTGGAAAGCTAACGTTTGGGGCTTCGATTTGATATATAATATGCCATAGTTTCTCTGACACTAGGCGACGCGACCGCGTGCTCCATGCGGACGCATCGCAGTGACGGAAATCAACGTGTTTGAATTCTTCTCCAGCAATTTCTGGGCTGTTTTCGACCCAGTTCTCGACCCAGAAAACACAGATTAGATGCTATAAAGTGGGGAAATGCATCCATTCATAAGGATGCTTTTCACATTCACAATTTTAGGAGTAGATGTAGCTTTTAGAGAGAGAGGTTCTCTCCTCTCTCTTAGGATTAGGATTTAGGATTTCTCTTAGTTTTAGGAGTGGCTCTCAATCCCAGGTTCTTTATTTTTATTTATTTTTCCAATTTAATTTATGAACTCTTCTATGTTACATATAATTTTCTTAATTAATGTTATTTGAGGTATTTCAGATTTAAGATTGCTTTGCTCTGTTTAAGATTGCTTTCAATTTAATTTAGATATTTTTTTCTCCCTTTTGGCTTTGGTCAAGTGATTGGTAATACTTGAGTTATCAAACTCAGCAAGTGATTGAAATTGGCAGATTCTGCTTGAGCTAGGATTGCTCTAAGGCTAGTCTCTCCACAGGAGTTGACTAGGACTTGAGAATCAAGCCAATCAATCCACTCAACCTTCCTTTGCTTAGTAAAGGCTGACCAAGTGGGATTAAAACCCAATTCTCTTCACACTTGATAAGGATAACTAGGATAGGAATTCCAATTCTTATACCTTGCCAAGAGATTTTATTATTATTATTTTATTTTACTTGTCATATAACATATTCCCTCCTTACTTCCAAAACCCCAATTTACAAACTCATAACCAATAATAAGAACATACGTCCCTGCAATTCCTTGAGAAGATGACCCGAGGTTTAAATACTCGGTTATCAATTTTAAAGGGGTTTGTTACTTATGACAACCAAAACGTTTGTACGAAGGGATTTTTGTTGGTTTAGAAACTATATCTACAACGCGACTGTTTTTATGAAATTCTTTACTGGCAAAAATCCTAACGTCAAAATGGCGCCATTGCCGGGGAATTGCAAACGTGTGCCTTATTATTGGTTATTGTAAATATTTAAAAAAATAAAAAAATTTCAGATTTTTATTTTAAAACTTTTATCTTATCTTATCTTATTTTTCAAAATTTAATTTTTTTTTTAAAAATCATCTCTTTTTCAAAATATTTTCTTTTTAGTTTTTGTTTTTATTTTCTCTCACTACTATGAACTTTCACCCCTTTGACTATGAGTCTGGTTACAATTATGTTGCAGGAAGAAGAAATTACAATGAGAACAGGCATCAAGGTTGGAACAATCAAAGATGGGAGGAGCCACAAGGATTTGATCAACCCTCATGGCAACAACCACCTCCAATGGACTATTAACAACCACCACCATATGCCTATGAACCCTTTCCTCAACATGACTTTGGACCACCATACTCACAAGCCCCTTTCCACCATTCACCTCCATATGACCCTAACCCACATCCACCATACCAACCACCTTATGAGCCAAATGAACCATACACAGAACCACCACCTTTCCAACACAACTACTCTCATAAACCACCACCTCAATATTCACCATATCCATATCATTATCAAGATGAACCACCTTCCTATTATGAACCCTCTCTCCCAACCAATGAATCCTCACATCCACCCCAACCTCCAATGGATGACAGACTTCGTGTTATTCTTCAAGGGCAAGAAAGGATGAATAAGAGTGTGCAAAATTTCACCGCCGCCTTCGGCGAGTTAGTAAATATAATAGCTTCCCAATATCTGAGCACTCAAAGAACTCCCATGGCTACATGTGGAGAATCAAAAGAAGAGCAAAGCATGAAGGAAACACTAAAAACTTCGGTGGACAATGAGAAACATGGCTTTGTATTGGAATAAGTGGAGGAAGCCATAATAGTTGCAGAAGAAGAAATGGTTGTAGACTTAGGAGATGCTGAACCTCCATGGGAAAGTCAAGACATAGAATCTCCTTTCAAGACAGTTGCATTTGATGTTGAGGAGGGTGCACAACCTCCAAGGCATATCACAATTAAAGACTTGGAAGAGGTTGATCAAGAGATGGAGATTTAAGAAGAAAAAGCACAACCTCCCATGCCCTTGGAAAGCAATGAAGAGGAGATTGAATTGGAAGAAAGCTACCAAGAGGAAGAGGTTGAAATTGAAGAAGCTTGCAAAGAGGTGGTAATTATCAGAGAAGAGCACAAGGGAGTGGAGCTTGCAATTTCATTAAAAATACCTCCCCCTAAGTTGCCATCATCCTTCACAACATTCAAGTGGGTAAAATTCATATCCCTTAGCTTTCTAATTCCACTTGAATATGGGTTACCGGAGACGGATGGTCAACTTAGAATTCTTTGTGGCATTAAGAGTAAGAGGAAGATGGTCAGTGGTAAGAATTGTCACACAAGGTTCAACATGATTGCATACTCAAAGTTTAAATGCAAAGGTTGGTGTAAAGCTCAACTGAATGGGTCTAGAAAGTTGGTTGGCCACTTTAGTGAGAATTCAGATTGCTTGCCACCCGGATGGAATCATGATGATCAACAAGAAGATGGGTGCAAAAGCAAGGTTTGGGATCCTGGAATCTGTTCTGACATCCAACACCCCGGGAGCCTAAGAATCTGTTTGAAGCTTCTCAAAGGCTTTACGTGCCTAGTTTGGGATCCCGGAGGCCATTGGAATCACAAACATTGGTGGAGATTCCTGGATGAGTTCAAGCACAAACCACCATAACAGGAAGCTCACCAAATGTCTAACTTAAGGACTTTAACTAAAAGTGCTAGGTGGGAGACAACCCACCATGGTATAATCGTTCCTTTTTAATTTTTATTTAGTTTTATTTATTTTCGAGTTTTATTTTATTTTTATTGAACCTGGAGGTTTGCATAACATTCATATTAGCATTGCATTCTGCATACTGCAATATTAAAAAAAAAAAACAACAACACGCACGCGACGCGGCAGCGTCGCTGACACGTCCGCGTCACTAGTGCGTTGGGGAGAAAAGAATTGAACAGAGAGTCACGCGAAAGCGTGGCTAGAGGTGCGCCTTTAGCATAATTTGACCCCACGCGACCGCGTCATGTGGGAACTTTGGCCTCCCACGCGACCGCGTCACCCACGCGGCCGCGTGCCATGAAAATCGACGTAACAAGGGTGTATGGCCGAAAGTTGAGCTGGAATTGGGCTGGACTCGTGCTGGAAGCCCAAGCCCTCCGACGCGAACGCATGCCCCACGTGGCCGCGTCGTTTTCCAAAAATGGCCATCCACGCGATCGCGTCACCCAAAAATTTGGCAAAATAAGATTTTGAACAGAGGGTTGTGCGAGCGCGAGGCTGCCCTCGTGCCAGCAGCACAAAACGTGTCACGCGACCGCGTGACCAATGCGACCGCGTCATTCAGTTTAAGCGCAAGTCGCGCGACCGCGTGCCTCATGCGACCGCGTCGCTTGCGCCGCGCAGCTTATCTAAATTAGCCAAAAATATCTTATCTTTTCTTCCCCAAATCCTAATTTCTTTCTTCTTCTCTCTTCTTTCTTCTTTCTTTCTCTCCTTCTTTCCCTCTACTCTTCTATCCTTTTAATTTAATGCATTTATTTGTTCTTTCTTTTTTCTTTTTCAATTCTTTTTCATGCATTTTTATGTTGGTGTTGGAGTTTTATTTGGATAAGTGCCTTAATTTATTTGAGCAGGTGGCTATTCTGAGGAGAGATTTGACAATTGACAGTTATTAATGGCTCTCATATACATTTGGATTACATTATTTTCATCCCTATTTTAACTTGCACACCCAGTATTTGTGAAAAAGCTTTTATGGTATTTTAAATCTTATTTTATTTTACTCTTTCACTTGCATGCCTCTTTTTCACAACACTTGTGCTCCACATGTATTTGGGATTATCATTCACAATTGTCATCATTACACATGCTCTTTAATTTAGCACATTTATTACTTGATGCTTGAGCTATGCTTCTCATGCCTATTATTTGCATGTTTTTATCCTCTTGCATCTTATTATTTTGAATTTCCCCTTTTTGATCTTTATTGTTGTCTTTCTTACATGTTGTAACTACCATGTAGTTGGGCTATCATCTTTCCTTTGGCATTCCTTATCACTTGGAATTTCCTCCCTTCCAGTCTTAGTTTTCTATATTTTACACTCTTCCTTTTTTCTTCTTCCTTAGGCATGGGTACCAAGAAAGAAAAAGAGAAGGCCACTGACAAGACACCAGCAAGGAAAGGAACCAAGAGATCTCTAATTAAGGCACCTCCATCTACAAGCGTCAGTTGGAGCAACCCGTCCACCTGCACATCTCAGCATACACCGAGGACGGTGCAATCTTTAAGTGTGGGGAGGTCGATACCGATCTCTATGGGTTAGTTACTCCTCTATCTCAACACCAATGATTTATTTTCCTTATTCATTATTACATTTGCATGTTTGATTGCATATTTGTTTAATTTTTTGCATATTTTACCACTTGGTTAAAGTAATATTTTATTTTTCAAGAAACCTTTTAGAGCATTTCACTAATTTGAATAAAATTTAATGTTACACTTGTTTGAAGAAATATTATACTGGAACATGGTTTAGAACTCGAACACACAAAACCTGTGAGATTTTTGAGCCTATTTGAATTGGTTGTATTTTATCAACCAAAGTTCTGTTTTAGTGTGTATTTTTCTCTCTAAAATTGTGATCTTTGTCTTGCTTAATTCTATATTTCCAGTGTTTGATGTATACATGCACTTATATGATTGAGGCCTTTGTTTCACTGAGCTTACATATCCATATGGCCTTACCTTTCATTATCCTTTGCAAACCAATTTGAGCCTATTTTACCCCTTTGTTCTTTA
The DNA here is from genome assembly GCF_059453495.1 of Arachis ipaensis. Taxonomy (NCBI): domain Eukaryota; kingdom Viridiplantae; phylum Streptophyta; class Magnoliopsida; order Fabales; family Fabaceae; genus Arachis; species Arachis ipaensis. The sequence goes on along the minus strand of NC_142436.1, from coordinate 49,164,942 downwards.
CTTTAGCACATCATTAACTCTAAGCGGAAAACAATATTGTCCTTAATTTGAATCCTTGGTTAGCTTAGACTAGTGAGAGTGCTCATGAATTAAGTATGGGCAAAAGTGGGTTTGGAAATATTTGGTTTAAGAATTGGGTGTTATATATATCTTTATGAAAATGTGAAAGAAATGTTTAGGACATGTTCATGCGTTCAATAATTTAATCATATGCATTGAGAAAAACAAAAGAATATATATATATATATATATATATATATATATATATATATATATATATATATATATATATAAAGAAGAAAAAGAGAAAAAGAAAAGAAAAAGAGAAATTAAGCAAAAAGGGGACAAAATGCCCCAAAGTAAGTGAAAGCAATGCATATGTACTGTACTTGAAATTAGAATGCATGAATATGTGGAAAACATGGTTAATAGATAATTAGATATTATATTATGATTACATGGATTGTCTAAAGTTAAGTGGTAAGTTTAAGTTAATTAAGGATTCAAATTTTAGTCCACTTGGCCAAATACAATCCTACCTTGACCCTAACCCCATTACAACCCTTAAAAGACCTCTTGATATGTGTATTTGTGCATTACATTTTTGTTGATTGGTAGAAGAAAATCAAGCCTTAGAAAGTAAGGTTAGTAGATAATTGAGAGAATCGAACCTTAAACACTTGAATGATTAGAGTGTATACACTACCAGTGAGGGTTCGATGCTCAATCCCTTGTTCCCTGCTTTCATGAGCTATTTTCTCCTTGCAAGTCTATTTGTACTTCATTTTTATGATTTGAATTAGTGAAATCCAATTCATATTTCTTATTGAAGGATTTGTTTACTTTTAACCAAGTAGGTAGAAACATTCTGCATATAGTTGCATTTATACAGATAGGTTGCATTTCATACATTCTATCATTCCTCTTCACCTTTATAGTTTCTCTTGAACTTAGCATGAGGACATGCTATTGTTAAAGTGTGAGGAGGTTGATAAACCTCTATTTCATGGTTTATCTTGTGCTCATTTGAGTGGTTTTTGTCAACTCTTTACCCACTTATTCATACTATTTGCATAGTTTTACATTTGCCTTCCGAATTATGTGCTTTGATTGAAAACATGCTTCTTTGGACTTATAATTTCTAATATTAATCCTTTCTTATCACCATTAGATGCCTTGATATGTGTGTTAAAGTGCTTTCAGAGATTACAGGACAGGAATGACTCAGAGGATGGAAAGAAAGCATGCAAAAGTGGAAGGAATACAAGAAGCTGGAGAAATTGCTAAGCTGTCCAGCCTGACCTCTTCGCACTCAAATAGCTATAACTTTAGCTACAGAGGTCCAAACGACGCGGTTCTAGTTGTGTTGGAAAGCTAACGTTCGGAGCTTCGATTTGATGTATAATATAGCATAGTTGCTCTGACGCTAGGCGACACGACCGCGTGCTCCATGCGGACACGTCGCAGTGACAGAAAAATCAGCGTGTTTGAATTCTTCTCCAGCGATTTCTGGGCTGTTTTCGACCCAGTTCTCGACCCAGAAAACACAGATTAGAGGCTATAAAGTGGGGGAATGCATCCATTCATAAGGATGCTTTTCACATTCATAATTTTAGGAGTAGATGTAGTTTTTAGAGAGAGAGGTTCTCTCCTCTCTTTTAGGATTATGATTTAGGATTTCTCTTAGTTTTAGGAGTGGCTCTCAATCTCAGGTTCTTTATTTTTATTTATTTTTCCAATTTAATTTATGAACTCTTCCATGTTACATATAATTTTCTTAATTAATGTTATTTGAGGTATTTCGGATTTAAGATTGCTTTGCTCTGTTTAAGATTGCTTTCAATTTAATTTAGATATTTTTTTCTCCCTTTTGGCTTTGGTCAAGTGATTGGTAATACTTGAGTTATCAAACTCAGCAAGTGATTGAAATTGGCAGATTCTGCTTGAGCTAGGATTGCTCTAAGGCTAGTCTCTCCACAGGAGTTGACTAGGACTTGAGAATCAAGCCAATCAGTCCACTCAACCTTCCTTTGCTTAGTAAAGGCTGACCAAGTGGGACTAAAACCCAATTCTCTTCACACCTGATAATGATAACTAGGATAGGAATTTTAATTCTTATACCTTGCCAAGAGATTTTATTATTATTATTTTATTTTACTTGTCATATAACATATTCCCTCCTTACTTCCAAAACCCCAATTTTCAAACTCATAACCAATAATAAGAACATACCTCACTGCAATTCCTTGAAAAGACGACCCGAGGTTTAAATACTCGGTTATCAATTTTAAAGGGGTTTGTTACTTGTGACAACCAAAACGTTTGTATGAAGGGATTTTTGTTGGTTTAGAAACTATATCTACAACGCGACTGTTTTTATGAAATTCTTTACTGGCAAAAATCCTAACGTCAGATCTCTTCTAAGTTATTTTTGTAATCCTCTTTCTTGGACCTTGTTCAGGTCTCTTTCAGGGATTACTTTTATAACTTTTTTTGTAGGAGACCGACTTCGTCATGTCGATCTCTTCTAAGTTACTTTTTGTAATCCTCTTTTTTGGACCTTGTTCAGGTCTCTTTCAGGGATTACTTTTATAACTTTTATGTTTTGGGCCGACTTTGTCATGTCGAGCCTTTCTAAGTTAAAGTAATCCTCTTTTATAGGGTTGCCCAGACCTCTTTCAAGGGTTTACTTATAACTTGGGTTGACTTGGTCCGACTTCTTAACGTCGGCCAATCTTTAAGTTACTATTTAGCAATCCATTAAGACCTCGTCAGGTCCTTTCTCCGAATCACTTTCGATAACTTCTTGCATTATTCTGTTTTCATCTTTGCTGATTTGTAGAAATTGGGTTTGATCCCCGTTTGGTCGACCTTTTGATGAATTTGGTTTTCATCTTTGTTGGTCTTTATCGTGATCGTGCAGTGAATTTGATTTTCACTTTCTGCCGATCTGTAGCTTTATAATCGGGCGATGAATTCTGCTTTCACTTTTTTGCCGACCTTGTCGAAATCGGGCGATGAACTCTGGTTTCATCTTTGCCGACTTTTATCATGATCGGACGGTGAATTTAGTTTTCACCCCACTGACCTTGTCGTGATCCGGCAGTGAAATTTGCGTTTCAGATTAATGCGTCTTGGTATAGCAGTGAATTTTGTTTTCACTTTGTCGACCTTTGTTGAAATCAAACGATGAATTCGGTTTTCATCGTGGTCGGGCGGTGAAGTTGGTTTCAACCTTGCCGACTTTGTCGTGATCGGGCGGTGAATTTGGTGTTTCACCTTGCCGACCTGCCGTAGTCGGGCGTCTTGGTAGGAAACTTTTTAGGGAATCTGCAATCTTTTAAATAATAAAATGAAGATAAGAGTATGTACATGTTAGTACTTACCTTTCTAGGTCGGGCAATCTTTTTGGATCTCGGCCTGGCGCCCTTTTTAGATTGCAGGCATGCCATGACCTTGGTAGCTCTTGCCCCTCGAGGTTGGACACTTTGTAGCAACCTTTTCCAATTCTTCTGAACAATTTGGTATGGTCCTTTTCAGTTGGCTGCTAGCTTCTATTCTCCTGACCAACCTATTCTGATGTCATTACAGATTAGAATGAGATCGTTATTGCTAGATTACCTTCGATTGTATCTTGAGGCCATTTGACGTTTTAACACCTCTTCCTTGATCCGAGCTCTTTCTCGGGTTTCTGGAAGTAGGTCGAGTTCTTCCTTTTGAAGTTGGGAGTTGGCCTCTTCACTGTAGTGGATCACTCTGGGCGATCCTTCTTTGACCTCTACTGAGATCATTGCCTCCATTTCGTAAGCTAATCGGAAGGGTGATTCCTTTGTAGTGGAGTATGGGGTCGTCCGATATGCCCATAGAACTTGTGGGAGCTCTTCAGGTGGGGCTATAGGGAAGTTGGCATGCTTTTGATGTAAGGCTTTGACTTTGTATTTGCTCTGAAGAACTTTGGTTCTTTCTGCAAAAAGTTTGCATCTTTGATTGTTTGTTGTTACTTTTCTTTTGTCATTTGCCTTTGAGAAGAATGTGTGCTTTGCTTAGGGTTTGGTTGCTGTTCCTGTTTCTTTTCATCGTTGCCTGAATCCTTTTGTACAAAAGTTCTAGCTTTTGTTTTGACCTTTTGTTTGAGAGGTGTTCGGACTGTTTGGGTATAGATTGTCGACTTCTTTTTTCTGAGTTCTTGCCCTGTTATTGCCTCCAAAGGGTGCCCCTGGAATTTCGTGTGAGTCCTGGGGTTTCCCTTTTACTACCACGTCTGTCACTTGATATTTTGCTGTTATTGTCCAAGTTGTTTCCTTATTTGCCCGAGTTGTTTGGTAGTAATCCCATAGTCGACCTATGTCTTTGAGATGTCTACTAAGATCCCGGACAGCATGTCTAATTAGCTGAATTTCATAGTTTTAATGCGTGTTACTGTGGCTGACCCTGAGTACATTCCTTATACCGCCTTCGAGATCGACTTGTTGTGGTCTTGTAATGTAGCTTGGATGAGGCTTCTGTTATTGCCCCCTGGTTTGGTGTTGGCTAGGTTTGAAAATGCATCAGCTCGGGCATTCTATGTGTCGGACTTCATTTTCCCAAATTTTGTCCGAGTTGTTGGTGCTGGCTGGTTCTGAAAATGCATCAGCTCGGGCATTCTATGTATCGGACTTCATTTTCCCCGATTTGTCCGAGCTATTTTCTGTTTTTATCCAGGGTCCCCCGAATTGTCTGAGATGTTCTCTAATTTTGTCCAGGGTCCCCCGAATTATCCGTGCTGTCATCTGTAGGATTCTTCCAGCTAAGTTTGTTTTCTGTAGGATGCCTTTTATGGGCTGGTTGGTCCGAACTCTGATAGTGTGAGCTTGAAAGTATGGGTGGAGTCGTTGAGAGATGAGTACGAGGGCGTAGGTAAACTTTTTCTATCTTTTGATAGTTTAGTTCGGCCCCTTGTAGAGCTTTGCTGATAAAGTAGATGGGTTGTTGCCCACTTTCGTCTTCTCTGACTAGTGCTGAGACTGTTGCCCGACTTCCTACTGCGAGGTATAATATGAGTTCTTCACTTTCCCGAGGTCTGGTGAGAATGGGTGGTTGCCCCAAGAATTTTTGAAATCTCAGAAGGCTTGTTCGTATTCCGTTGTCCTTTTCAAACCTCTCTCCCTTCCTTAATATACCTCTTTGAGGTGTCTTTTGCAAGATGATTTGGAGATCGAACCTCCTGCGAATCCTCCATTTATCATATGAACACGTCTCTTAGGGGGGTGAGGTAGACGTTCAACTTGTCTGACCTCTTTGGTGTGAGGTGGATGTTCTACTCGTCCGACCTCTTCGGTGTGTGGTGGACCTTCAACTCGCTCGACCTCTTTGGTGTGAGGTGGACCTTCAACTCGTCCGACCTCTTTGTTGTGAGGTGGACCTTGAACTCGCCCGACCTCTTTGGTGTGAGGTGGACCTTCAGCTCGTCCGACCTCTTTGTTGTGAGGTGGACCTTCAACACGTCCGACCTCTTTGTTGTAAGGTAGACCTTGAACTCGCCCGACCTCTTTCTTGTGAGGTGGACCTTCAACATGTCCGACCTCTTTGTTGTGATGTGGACCTTGAACTCGCCCGACCTCTTTGGTGTGAGGTGGACCTTCAACTCGTCTGACCTCTTTGTTGTGAGTTGGACCTTCAACTCGTCCGACCTCTTTGTTGTGAGGTGGACCTTGAACTCGCCCGACTTCTTTGGTGTGAGGTGGACCTTCAACTCGTCCGACCTCTTTGTTGTGAGGTGGACCTTCAACTCGCCCGACCTCTTTGGTGTGAGGTGGACCTTCAACTCGTCCGACCTCTTTGTTATGAGGTGGACCTTTAACTCGTCCGACCTCTTTGTTGTGAGGTGGATCTTCAACGCGTCCGACCTCTTTCTCCTTGTTGCTTTTGATTGGGCGAGGTGGTGAGATCTTCTCAGTATTGCGTATTCCTCGTTATCCACAAGAGATAGGTTTCTCAGTGGGTTGGTCTTTTTTCTTCCTGGACTCTTTATCCTTGTCCCATAGTGGGTTAGGAGAATCTGGTTTTTGAGCTATCTCCCAATCGGGAGTTCTCCTCCATATTGATATAGTTTTCCGCCCTTTCTTGAACCTTGTTTAGAGATGTTGGGTACTTCTTGGATATTGAGTGGCGGAAAAGTCCTTCTCTGAGGCCATTGATGAGTCCCATGCTGGCCGCTTCTGTTGGAAGACTTTGTATGTCAAGGCATGCTTTGTTGAATCTTTCCTTGTAGTTGTGGAGACTTTTCCGATCTCCTTGCTTGATTTCTAATAGACTTGGGGCGTGCTTGGCTTTGTCCTTCTGGATGGAGAATAACGGATTGCATCTGAGGCCTCTGTGAGATACATCCTGCTTCTGAAATTGCTAAGATGATGGCTTGGATCCGATGTGCCGTCGTACGAAGTCATGTCGGGAGCTTTGAAGTCCTTTGGGACTTTAGCTTTCATGATCTCCTTGGTGAAGGGAACTTTGTCCTTGTGGGAGTCGTCATCGTGACTGGGTTGAATGGTTTTGGCTTTGAGATCAGCCTCGAGCTTTAGGAGCTTGTCCTCTAGCTCTCGTCGTCGCCTAGTTTCTCTCCGGAGGTTTCTCTCAGCTTCTTGTTCCAGCTGTTTAAGGCGATTTTGTTGCTCACGGATAGCTTCCAAAATTTCTGTTTTTGGGGGTTGCTTATCTCTCCCGTTTTGAGGTGTGTCTTTGGAGGTGGCATCCGTGTTTTTTTGTTGGCGTTCTGTGCACCAAACCAGAGTTGTGATCGTTGTCACGGTCGTTTGCCATGGTGATGGGATGACTTCCAGGTTCCCCGGCAACGGCGCCAATGTTCCAAGGGTTACCTGAAACTGTAGGCCGATCTCGGATGAGATCTTCTGTTCTGATCGGAGATAACGTGTCCGGCTGGCTGGTGGCGGCCGGAGCTGTTGTGTCCGACTTGTTAGACTGGCTGCACTTCTGATCCTTGGTCACCGGAGGGTGGGGGGTACCTGCAAGAGACTCCGATGCTTAAGTTAGCACGGGTATTAAGCATGTTTTTTGTAGAATCAGAGTATGAGTTATACCTAGGTGCTCCAATGTATTTATAATGGTTGTAGAGTGATCTTTCTGGAGATAAGATAGTTATCTTATCTTATCTTATCTTTAAGTGAGGTCATCTTATCTTCTGGGAACCGCCTTTATCTTTCTAGGCTTTAGCTGCCTTTACATTGGGCTGTGCTCCTTCGTTTGGGCCTACTTGGGCCTCTATGGCGTTTTGGCCGAGCTCTTTGTAAAGAGGTCGGACATTGACCGAGCTCTTTGAGAAGAGGTCGGATAGTCTGACCTGAAGAGATCGGTCGGCTTGTCGCTAAACATCCCGGGTCGGACAGCTTGACCCAGGGTATGAACACCTTCTTTGAAGCTTCTGGTTCTTCCTTCTTCTTGGATTCTATTTGGTCATTCTTTTCATCCTTTGTTCCTTTCTTGTTGTCAACTGTATCATTCTTCAATGTCTTGCCACTTCTAAGTTGGATAGCCTTGCATTCCTTCTTGGGGTTGGGAATGGTATCAATAGGGAAGGCATTGGTTGCCCTCTCAGTTGGCTGCTTAGACAATTACCCAATTTGCCTTTCCAGATTCCTCATGGAAGCTTCATAACTCTTATTGGCCAGTTCTTGATTCTTCATCAATTTCTCCATCATCATCTCTAAGTTGGAGATTCTTTGGGATTCTTGTTGTGGTTGTAGTTGAGTGTGGAATGTTGATGGTTGGTGGAAGTTATTCTGGTTAGTTGATGGGTTATTTGGTGGATAGAAGGTGGATGTAGGGTGATTGTTTTGAGGTTTTCTATATGAGTTTTGGTTAGTAGGTTGGTGGCTTTGGTGGTTTTTGTTGCAGAAGTTGTTTGAATTGAAATTTCTCTACCATAAATTCTGGTTTTCTCCCCATTTCAGGTTGGGGTGGTTCCTCCATGAAGGGTTGTAAGTGTCCCCATGAAATTCATTTTGTCCAGAACCTTGGTTGTGCATATATTGAATTTGTTCATGCTGCTGTTCACCATTGTATGCTTCATAGCTCTCCTCATTTGGCCCCCACACAACTGGAGGTTAGTTAGTTGTGCTCACTACAGCAAGTTGCAATCCATCTATCCTCTTTAATATCATCTCCATTTGTTGTTGAAGTTGCTGATGCATGAGCTTGTTCTGAGCCAAGATTGCATCAACACGTTCAAGTTCATAAATGCCTCTTTTGGGAGCTACGTATTTTTCAGAGGAATAGAAGTATTCATTGTTGGCAACCATGTCTATGAGGTCATGTGCTTCTTGTGTAGTCTTCAACATTTGCAATGACCCTTCTAAAGAGTAGTCCAAGGCCTTTCTTGCCTTCACGCATAGACCTTCATAGAAGTTTTGGAGCTTAACCCACTCACTAAACATGTCTTCAGGGCATCTTCTGATTAAGGCTTTGTACCTTTCCCAAGCTTTATATAATGACTCTCCCTCTAGTTGTCTGAAGGTTTGCACATCCGTTTTGAGCTTAATGACTCTTTGAGGGGGTAGAATTTGGCTAGGAACTTGCTAACCAAATCCTCCCAGTTGGTGATACTTTCTTTTGGGAAAGTTTCTAGCCAATGAGAGGCTTTGTCCCTGAGAGAAAATGGGAACAAGAACAGCTTGTAAATGTCAGGATGCACTCCATTGGTCTTGACTGTGTCACAGATTCTTAAGAAAACAGAGTGATGTTAATTTGGATCTTCAGCAGCACTTCCTCCATATTGGCAGTTGTTTTGAACTAGAGTGATGAGTTGTGGTTTGAGCTCAAAATTGTGGCTATGGACATTGGGAGTAAGGATATTGCTCCCACAATTTCTTGGGTTAGGGATGGTGTAAGAAGCTAGCACTCTCCTTGGATGCTGGCCATTGTTGTTGACCACATCCTCAGGTGGATTATGGAGGTTGTCCTCCATCTCTTGGTCTTCCTCTTCTAAATCTTCCTCTCCAATTACTCCCTTCCCTCTTGCTTCTCTTCTTAGTCTCAAGAAGGTTCTCTCTAGTTCAGAATAAAAGGAGGTGGATGCACCTCTTCTTCCCCCTGGCATACACAAACACAAAAAAGCTAAAAGCAAAACAGAACACTCTATTCCTAGTGTAGTGTTAGAGTTAGTAGAAACAAAGTTTCAAAAAATTAGTAGGCTTTAAAGAAAATAAAGAAAATGCTTAATCGAGACTATCATCGACTTAGTCATTGTCAATCTATATCAATCACCGGCAACGGTGCCAAAAACTTGACGGACGGGAAATCGCATCTGCACAAACTACCGGCAAGTATACCAGGTCGTATCAAGTAGTAAAACTCACAAGAGTGAGGTCGATCCCACATGGATTGATGGATCAAGCAATTTTAGTTGGGTGATGAGTTTAGTCAAGCTAATTTTGAAAGAAGTTTGGTGAAATTGATCTAATAGAATATAAATTGTAAGAAAATAAATGCTGGAAGGTAAAGAACAGAAACTTAAATGGCATAAAAAGTAAAGGACTAGAGAAATAAATGCTTTAAAGTAAATGACAAGAACGTAAATGGCGGGAAATGTAAAGTGCTGAAACTTAAAGAGTAAGAAATGTAAATGACTTGAATCTCAAATTGCAAGAAAGTAAAGCACAAATGTAAATGGCAATTGAAACGTAAAGTGCATGAAAACTAAAGGGGTCTTGGGTGCTGGGAAAAACTAAGAAAGCAGTAAATAATTGCAATTAAAGTAAATTCAAGGTAATCTAAATTGAGGAAAATCAAAGAGAAGGATTCATTAGGGATTGGAGATATCATAATCCATCATGAATCAAATGGGTCTCAACTTCTTTCTCAATCATATGAGTAGATCTATAGCGGATTATAATTGATTGGATCCCAATTTCTTGGCAATCCAATCTCTCTAACCACAATCAATCTTGTCAATTCCTTGATCTAATTTTCATGAGAAGAGGTTAAGAACATTCTTTTATCCATGAGCCACACAAACTCTCAAGACCCCAATTCCTCCCGAATAGTGTTAGTTAAGAGAATTGTGAAGGATAGAGCTCCAATTCAAATGCTCATGATTCCCCTTCCGAGGTTCACACAAGCATTCAATTGACTCAAACCCCCTTCCGGAGTGAGTAAATCTCAATAAGCATAGAAGATATCCTATAGCTACCCAAGCAGATTGAGAAGAAGAATTTCATTTATTCATTAGGATTACAATAGAGCTCTTCCCACTAATGAAATGGGGGTTTAGTTCATCATTGCTCAATCAAAATCAAAAGGAAAAGAAAGTACCTAAATCTAAAAGGAAAGTACAAAGAAAATGATTCTCAGGGTTTCCTAATTAGGGTCCCTGCTTCCCAGCCTTTTTTTCTAACTCAAAATTTGTCCTATTTATACACTTTCTCAATCAATCTTCAAGTCTTTGGATGTGGGCTTTGGCCTTTGTTGAAGCAAGTTAGGAGTGACTTTTAGTGACGTTGGCATGGGCATTAGTTAACTAACGTTCACAAGCTTGCATGGGTGCCATTGAATTGAAGTTGGTGCTAGCGTTAGTGGCAACATTGGTGGACCAAATGGTACCACAAACATTGCATGCAAAAGCCTCTTTGAACGTTGCCACTAATGTTGGGCTCAACGTTGGTGGCACCAACGTTCGCTTGGTCACGCATGCGTGTCGCCCATGCGTACGCGTCAAAGCTGGTTTTTTGCTATTTTGCGCGTGTGCGTCGCCCATTCATGTGCGAGACTCGCCATTTTTGCACTTTCACGCGTACGCATCAGTTACGCATATGTATCGCATCAAAATTTTCCAACTCTAACTTGAAACTTTATCGACCGCATTGGTGGTAACATTGGTCTCACCAACATTCCCACCAATGCTGGGCACCATTCTTTGTTGCAACGTTGCCAGCAACGTTGGTGAGCCACTCTTGGGCCACCAACGTTGCATGCTAAGCTTTGGTGCGTTGGTGGCAACGTTGCTAGCAACGTTGGTGAGCCATTTTGGGCCACCAACATTACTTCTCATGCTTGGAATGTTTGTGGCAATGTTGGTGAGCCAAACTAGGCCACCAACGTTGCTCAACCTCCTCCTTAAGCCAACGTTTGTGGTAATGTTGATGAGCCAAACTAGGCCACCAATGTTGCTCACTCCTTCTCAAGCCAACGTTTGTGGCAACATTGGCAAGCTAAACTAGGCCACCAACGTTGCTCAACCTTCTCTTTAAGCCAACCTTTGTGGCAGCATTGGTGAGCCAAACTAGGCCACCAACGTTGCTTGCTTGCTTCTTCACAATGTTTGTGGCAACGTTGGTGAGCCAAACTACCACCAATGTTGCCTTCTGTGCTTCTTCCTTGCCTTTTCTCTACTTCTCCTCACCTATCATCAACCAAAAAAATGCATCAAAGCCTTGCCATAATCACAAGATTTTGCATCATTCATAGCATTCAAGTAAATCTTGCATAAATCTCATGAAAATGCACATAATTATCCAAGTTTGATTAAATCAAGATATGCATGAAATTCTCATCCAAAGCTTACTTATTTCCTAAGAAAGTGCATGAAACCAAATGAAAACTAATGAAAAAGGCTTGTGAAACTATCCTAAGATGCCCAGGCATCAGTTTAGTGTTGAGAAATTGTGTAATTTTGGTGTTTAGGACTGAATTAGCTTCGTGGACTTGCCGGGTCTTGTTCCAATTTTGTGTTGGTAAGGTGAGACAATCTTAACCCTTGTCAAATTATCAAATTTATGAACCCTAAGATAATTCTAGTGTTGATGTATGAAAATTTAGATTGAATTGTGTACTTGGAAATAATTTAGTGATATTGGAGGCAAATTGGCAAGGTGGGAGCTTTAGCATGAATTTTGGGACTGTGGATATTTGTTAACGGTGGATGCTTAGGTGTTCCGGGTTTAACAGAAAATCAGCCAAGGTATGGTTTCGGTTTTTCGTATCTAAAATATAATGTATTGTGAAAAATTATGCTAGTGACCCTAAGATAGGATTTGAATTGTGATGTGATTGTTGGTTGAGAATGATTATTATGTATGTGGTTAATGGCCTTGGAGATTGCGAATGATGTTCTTATTGGTGAAGTATATAATGTGTATGTGATATTGATTGGTATGTTTAATGGTTGATTAAGTTGAGTATTGTTGGAACTTGAAGTATTGAATATTGTTGAATTTGAAATATTGATATTGAGGTTGATGAAACTGGGGAATTGGTAGGTTGCGGATTGAATAAGGAAGTTGAACATATGTGTGGGGAAATATTTAATATTGTCTTGATGAGGTTTGGGTTGGTTTTAAAAGGTTGGCACTGGTATGTTTTGAAAATGGAGGTTTTGAAAGGTTTTATGAAAACTATGATTCTGACCTTACTTTGGCGGAGCATAACCTGATTTTTGGACCTTCAATTTTTATCAAACTTTTTTAGAAAGAACATTTGGTCCGAGATGTTTACACTGTTCAAAGAACAGAGGAAAAATATTTTAAAACGAGAAAGTTATGCACATTCAAAGTTTGGTGTGCAAAAATTGAGATGTCAGGACTTAGCAGCTTTTTAAGGATTCTGCTAAGCCCGCATACGCGAGATACACGCGTGACGCGACCAGTTGTTGCTGCCTCAAGGACTCGCGTGTGATACAAGGAAAATCGTCGGTTAGGAATTTCACAAAAATAATCACGTTACAAGTATAGATCCAAACCGACAAACAACCCTCAATCAAAGTTTAATTTGTTTGTCACAAGTACAAATCCAATAAAAACTGAGAGTATTTAAACCTCGGGTCATGTCTCAAGGAATTGTAGGGAAGTGTGCATATTATTGATTATGGAAAAGTATTTTTGGGGTTTTGAATGATAGACAAGAAATGTAAATAACAAGAAAATAAGCTAACAACTAAGAAAGGTCTTAGCAAGAGGTAAGAATTGGAATTCCTATCCTCATTATCATCCTCAATTGTGATGGTAATTGTCTTTTGCTCTTACTTAGTTATCCTCTAACAATTGAAGGAAAGTCAAGTGAGTAAAGTCAACTCTAGTCCACAAGTACTAATCAAAGACTAGCTTTAGTGGAAGTCAAGCCAACTAGCAATCCTCAATCACCAATCAACAAAAGAATTTGACAACTCAAGAGTTTCCAATCACTCAACCCAAGCCAAGAATACAAAATTCTACTCTAAAATCCAACCAAGCATTTTATCAAACAATTGGAAGGCGTAAAAGAAAAGCATAGTAAATTAGCAAGAAAAATAAAATCTAAAACTACCAAATGCAAGATAACAGTAATAGCAACTCAATTAAACATCAATAAACAAAGAAATATAAAATTGCATTAATTGAAAAATCAAAATCCAACAAGAGTTCATAAACATAAAAGTAACAAAATAAAGGAAATAGCATGTAAAACTAAAAGAGCAAAATGTAACAAGAAGAAATTGCAAGGAAACTAAATCAAGCAACAATTAAATTCTAAACTTAAGAGAAATATATCCTCAATCTACCCTAATTATAGAGAGAAGAGAGAGCTTCTCTCTCTAGAATATGACCTAAATCATGTTACTAAACTATCCTAATTTCTCTCCCCTTATTCCCTCTTGAATTCTGCATTAAATAGCTTCAGAAATCTCCCCCAGCGTGTACCTTTAATGAGGTCATCTGACAAGTGTCACGCGTACATGTGGGTGACGTGTGTGTGTGGCCAAGCAAGTTCCTCTCTCAAGTGTATGCGTGGGTCATGCGTGCGCGTCGCTATGATTTTTACAAATTCTCATTTCTTCATGAATTCTCCACTTTTACATGCTTTTCTTCACTTCTTCAATCCAATCCTTACCTTGTAAACCTAGAATCACTCAACAAACATATCAAGGCATCGAATGGAATTAAAGTGAATTAAATTTATCAATTTTAAAGCCTAAAAAGTATGTTTTCAATCATTAATCACACTTTAGGGAGAATTATAAAACCATGCTATTTTAGTGAATAAATGTGAGAAAAGTTGATAAAATCCACCAAATTTAATATAAGATAAACCATAAAATTACGGTTTATCAATCTCCCCACACTTAAACAATAGCATGTCCTCATGCTAAACCCAAGAATAACAAGAAAGGGGTATTACTTATTCAATGCAAAATGTCTAAATGCAAACTATCTATATGGAGCCTAACTAAATGCATGCAATTACTTGGTCAAAATAAATCAATTCCCAAGAAAGCATGTATAAACATAAGGGCTAAAGCAATCACGATCAAATCAAATCCACAATTGAATTGAGTTATTGAAAAAATTTACAACTTGCAAGATAAGAAATAATAATCGGTGGAAGCATAGAATTGAGCAATCGAACCCTTACTGGATGTGTATCCGCTCTAGTCACTCAAGTGTATAGGGTTGATTCACTCAATTCTCCTCTAATCATGCTTTCTAAGATTTGTTTTTCATCTAACAATCAACAATTATTCAATGCATGCATACATATATCATGAGGAGTTTTCAAGGGTTGTAATGGGGATAGGGTCAAGGTAAGGATATATATGGCTAAGTGAGCTTGAAATTTGAATCTTTGATTAACTTAAGCTCTCACCAAACACATATAACAACCTATACAATTCTAATGCAAACCTAACTATCCATTCTTCACTTTTTCACACACTCATGCACTCTCTTTTTTATCACAACACATAGTCATTGATTATTATTGAACTTTTTTAGGGCATTTTGTCCCATTTTTATTGCTTTCTTTTTCTCTTTTTCTCTTTCTTTTTATTTTATTTTTTTTTCAAACTAAAATATATACAAAAGCATAAATGTATATGGTTTAAACATTTAATGCATGAGAATGTACCCAATTCCCAAGATCTTCAACAAAAATACAAAAAATATACTTTTACCTCAACCAATGTTTCCAAACTTCTCCACACTTAAATGATCACACTCTCATTAGTCTAAGCTAATCAAAGATCTAAATTAAGGATATTTATTATTTTTCACTTAGGGGTAGTAATGTGCTAAAATTAAGAACAAAAGGGGAATAACATAGGCTCAGAGTTGGCTTACAATGGTAGATAAAAGGTAAGGCCATTTGGGTAAGTGAGCTCAAATGAAATAAAGGCCTCAATCATATAAATGTATTCATACACAAAATAATGGACATAAAGAATCAAACAAATCAAACATTACAATCATAGAAAGAGAATAACACATACAAGAATGAAATAGTGGTTATATGATGTAACCACACAATTAGGCTCAAAACTCACATGGTTGTGTGTTCTTAGCTCAAAAATCATGTTCCACAATATATAATTCAAGCAAGTTCAATGAAAAATATTTTTACTCAAATCAATTGGAATGCCCTATAGATAAATTTCTGGGAAAATTTTATTATTTTGACTAAGCTTATTATATATATATATATATATATATATATATATATATATGCAAACCAAGAAAATGCAACTAAAAATTCTAAAAGACCTAGTAATAAAATAAAATAAAATGTGAAAGTGTTAGGCTTTAGAAATTTTCACACAAACGGCCGATTGGTCGGATGACCTCCCCACACTTAAAAGTTTGCATCGTCCTCGGTGCATTCAAAGATGAGCAAGGGGGTACGACGACGATATGGATTGCCACCTTCAGCTGGTGGATCAACCGATTGTTGTATGTTCTTTCTCTCACTTTCCATGTTGCATATGGTGAACCATCCTGAAAGATAGAAACAGGATATATTAAGATAAGTAAATGCAAAGGTAAGGAAGCATAGATTGTTAGAATGAGGTAATGATTACTAAAATGAAGTGAGTGAATCAATGTGTGACATTAAAGAAAATAATGTGAGTTCTAAGTTGCATGCAGTTTAGAACACACACACTAGCATTTTAAAGCTATGTCACAACAAAACAAAAGAAGTATGCACTTCACTCATTCTAGTGTGTTTGAGATACTTTAAAGAAAACTTGTAAGTTAAAATAAACAAACAAGGAATAAAGAAGCATTAAAGCACTCAAGCAAATAAACAAGCAATTGTGAAATGGATAACGAGTGGACATTGATTGATGTGCAAGGAAATTTAATGAACAAAATGAAATATGAAACTTACACATCAATCAATGACACACTTTGAATTTTGTTTGCAATACCTAATTGACATAGAAGGTGGAACATGGGTGCTATGCAACTTAGGAAAATAGAGAATTAGTGGTGAAAATCCATCACATAGCAAGCATGGTCTACAAAGCTTGAAGAGCTCAAAAATATGTCACTAGATAAGCTTACGATCCAATTTCACAATTCCAAAATCTCAATGCATGAACTAGGCGACGTAAATAAAGATTAATCATAAACAAGCATCACCTAACAAAAAATGCATCGACTACATATAATTTCCTAATAATCAATAATAAAATCAAATCACATGGTGGCTAGCTACAACATGCAATTTAGAAATCTAAAAAATATTCTTGAAGGCAATGTCATAAGTACTTGGTATGCACAAAATAATAAGCATGCAAAACTCAATATCAAGTAACAAATTATAACCTTAATGAGGAAATCCAACAATGACTATTGTATGACCCGAGCTGATTGAAGACAAGTCAACCGACCTCTTCAGGTCAGGATTACCCGAGTTCCTCTCAAAGATCTCGGCCTTAATGCTATAAGGAGCCCAAGCAGGCCCAAATAAAGGAACATAGCCCAATCTAAAGGCAACTAAAGCCTAGAAAGATAAGGACGGTTCCCCTTGAAGATAAGATGACTTCACTCAAAAGATAAGATAAGATAACTAACTTATCTTATCTGGAAAGGTCAGCCTATGCTATTATAAATACACTGGAGCACCCAGGTATAACTCATACTCTGATTCTACAAAAAACCTGCTTAAAACCCATGCTAACTTAAGCATCGGAGTCTCTTGCAGGTACCACCACCCTCCGGTGACGAAGGATCAGCAGCACCACCAGTTCTACCAGGTCGGACACATCAACTCCGGCCACCACCGCAGATCTCGTCCGAGATTGACCTACAGTTTCAGGTAACCCTCGGAACATTGGCGCCGTTGCCGGGAAATCTGGAAGTCATCCCATCACCATAGCAGATAACCTTGACAATGACCACGACTCCGGATTGGAGGAGAGAACTCTGCATAAGAATGCGGACACCACACCAAAGGATACGCCTCAACCAAACAAAGACAAGAATTTGCCAAATACAGAAATTATGGAAGCCCTACAAGCTCAATAAGATCGCCTCAAACAACTCGAAAAAGAGGCCAAGCATTAACGGGAAGCCGAAAGAAACCTCTAGAGAGAAACTAGGCGACGCCAAGAGTTGGAGGACAAACTCCTAAAACTCGAAGCCGAACTAAAAACCAAAACCATCCAAATCGGTCACGATGACACATCCCACAAGGATCAAGACCCCTTCACCAAGGAAATCATGAAAACTAAGGTTCCAAAGAATTTTAAAGCTCCCGACATGACCCTATACGACGGCACCTCCGATCCCAGCCATCATCTTAGCAATTTCAGAAGCAGAATGTATCTTAATGACGCCTCAGACACTACTCGATGCAAAGCCTTCCCAACCACTTTAACAAAGACAGCAATTAAGTGGTTCGACAGTCTGCCTCCCAGATCCATCACAAGTTTTGACGACTTAGCCAAGAAATTTCTTGCCAGATTTTCCATACAGAAAGACAAAGCCAAACACACCCCAAGCCTATTAGGGATCAAGCAAGGAGATCGGAAGAGTCTACGCAATTACATGGAAAGATTCAATAAAGCGTGTCCGGACATACAAAATTTGCCAACAGAAGCAGCCATCATGGGTCTCATCAATAGCCTACGAGAAGGACCTTTTAGTCACTCCATATCAAAGAAACATCCCACATCTCTGAATGAAGTGCAAGAACAAGCAGAGAAGTACATCAACATAGAGGAAAACTCTCGACTAGGAGAGACCTCAAAATCCGGATTTTCCTACTCCTCTCGGGATAAGGATAAAGAGTCCAAGAAAAAAGAAGATCAACATGGAGAGAAGGTTAAAAAATACCACAATTACACCCCCCTCTTCGGGTGTCTCTCGTGGAAGTCTACCGAGAAGTATGCCACACTGAGAAGATTCCACCACCTCGACCAATCAAAAGTAAAAGAGGAGGTGGAAATCCGACAGAATATTGTGAATATCATCGAATCTATGGACATCCCACCAACGAGTTCTTTGACTTGAAGAATGTCATAGAAAAATTGGTGAGAGAAGGGAGACTAGATCGGTACTTAGCTAGCAAAACGGATGAGCCCAGAAAAAGAAGAAGGGACGAAGAGGTCGGACAAATTAAACGACCATCTCTCACCCCGCAGAGACATGTTCACATGATAAATGGAGGATTTTTAGGAGGAGGAATCTCCAAATCATCTCGCAAAAGACACCTTAAAGAAGTATATCATATCGAAGGAGGAGAAGGAGCACCCGACCTCCCTACTATTACTTTCACCAAAGAGGATGCGGCAGGCATCATCCCGGGACATGACGATCCCATGGTCATCACCATCATATTGGCCAATGCTAATCTCCACTGCACACTAGTGGACCAAGGAAGCTCAGCGGATATCTTGTTTAAATTTGCCTTCGACAAACTCGGCCTACAGGACAAAGAGCTCAGAGCATATCCGAACAGTTTGTTTGGACTAGGAGACACCCCAATCCAACTGTTTGGATACATCTCACTACACACAACTTTCGGAAAAGGAACCCGATCGAGGACACTCAACATAGACTACATCGTGGTCGACGTAAGCTCAGCTTACAACGCCCTGATAGGTCGGACAACACTAAATCAGCTCGCCGCGGTAGTTTCAACTCCACATCTATGTATGAAGTTCCCAACTCCAGAAGAGAGCACTACGATAAAAGGTGACCAGAAAACAGTGCGACGCTGTTACAACGAAAGTCTGAACCTCAGAGGCAGAGGAGAAGAAATCCACACCATCGAACTCGGGGGAGTTCGAGGTCGGGAAGAACTTCGTCCACAACCTGAGGGGGAGATAGAAAAATCCAGATTGGAGATGTCCCAGACAAAGCGACAAATGTTGGAGCAACCCTAAAAAGAGATGTAAAGGA
Organism: Arachis ipaensis; assembly: GCF_059453495.1. Taxonomy (NCBI): domain Eukaryota; kingdom Viridiplantae; phylum Streptophyta; class Magnoliopsida; order Fabales; family Fabaceae; genus Arachis; species Arachis ipaensis. The sequence continues at coordinate 49,145,800 of NC_142436.1, read as the reverse complement.
GTCGTTAATACAGTTCTTAAGGGATAATATCAACCTCTTTGCATGGAAGGCCGTAGACATGCCAGGCATAGATCCCAAACGAATGTGCCACAAACTGGCAGTATACCCAGGATCTCGGCCAATACAACAGAAGCGTCGGAAGCTCGGACCAGAAAGATCTCAAGCTGTGGAAGAACAGGTACAAGCTCTACTGGAGGCAGGATTCATAAGAGAAGTCAAGTATCCACTATGGCTGGCCAACGTTGTATTGGTGAAAAAGTCAAATGAATGGCGAATGTGCACCGATTACACCGACCTCAATAAAGCTTGTCCAAAAGATCCTTATCCACTCCCAAGTATAGACACTCTAGTGGATGCCTCCTCCGGAAACAAGTACCTCACCTTCAGGGATGCTTATTCGGGATATAATCAAATCCCAATGTACCCGCCTGATCAAGAAAAGACCTCATTTCTAACCCCAAAAGCAAATTACTGTTATGTCGTCATGTCATTCAGACTCAAAAACGCACGAGCTACCTACCAAAGATTTATGAATAAGGTCTTCGCAGACCATATCAGGAAACTCATGGAGGTATATGTCGACGACATGTTGGTAAAAACACAAAGAGAGGAATCATTACTGTTCGACCTCGCCAAAGTGTTCGACACCATCAGAAAGTATGGCATGCGACTTAATCCTGTAAAGTGTACCTTTGCAGTAGAAGCCGGCAAATTCCTGGGTTTCATGCTAACACAACGAGGAATCGAGGCAAACCCAGATAAATGCCAAACTATTCTCAACATGAAAAGTCCGACCTGTGTCAAAGAAGTACAACAACTCAATGGAAGATTGACCGCCTTGTCCAGGTTTCTAGCCAGATCAGCCATAAGGTCTCTTCCCTTTTACACCACACTAAGGAAGGGAAAGAGGTTTGAATGGACCACAGAATGCGAGCAAGCCTTTCAGGACTTCAAAAAGTTCCTAGGACAACCACCCATTCTTACTCGGCCACAGGAAGGAGAAGCACTCATATTATACCTCGCAGTGGGAAGTCGGGCAATAGCCTCGGCACTAGTCAGAGAAGACGAAAGTGGGCAACAACCCATCTACTTCATCAGCAAAGCTCTACACGGGGCTGAACTGAACTATCAAAAGATAGAAAGGTTCGCCTACGCTCTCATACTAACTTCTCGATGACTTCGCCCATATTTTCAAGCTCACACCATCAAGGTTCGAGCTAACCAACCCATAAAAGACATTCTACAGAAGACAGACTTAGCGGGAAGAATTCTACAGTGGGCAGTCGAGCTATCTAAGTTCGATCTTCAGTATGAAGCTCGGACGGCCATCAAGTCTCAATATTTAGCCGACTTCATTGCTGAGTACACTGACACCCCGAGAACTCCTACAAAATGGAATCTCTACGTAGACAGCTCTTCAAACAAAACTGGAAGTGGTACATGTGTAATAATAGAAAGCGATCAGGGAACCCAAATCGAACTCTCCTTAAAATTCAAGTTATCTGCTTCAAATAACCAAGCTGAATACGAAGCATTGCTAGCTGGTTTGAGACTGGCTAAGGAGTTTGGAGTCCAAAAGCTTATCATTTTCAGCGATTCACAAGTCGTCACCTCGCAAATAGCAGGGAGCTACCAAGCTAAGGACTCTAGCATGAAAAAGTACTTGGAAAAAACTAGGAAACAGCTCGGGCAACTCGGGAAATATGAGGTCCGCCATATACCCCGAGAATAGAATGCTCAAGCTGATGCACTTTCAAAACTAGCCAGCACCAAACTAGGGGCAATAATAGAAGCCTCATCCAGGAAATACTGCAAAACCCATCGATCTCAGAGGAAGAAAAGGTCCTAGCCATATCAGGTCAGGATCAAGGGTAGATGACCCCCATAATTAACTACCTCAAGTCAAAGACACTTCCCACAAATAAAAAGGAGGCAAAGAGGCTAAGGCGAGAAGCACAATATTACACCATAATGGGCGACATCTTATATAGAAGAGGGGTCTCAACACCCCTCCTAAAATGTGTGCCGACCTCCAACACAAACGAAGTTCTAGAAAAAATACACAGTGGTATATGTGGCAACCATCTCGGGGCACGAGCCCTCTCCAAAAAAGTCCTTCGAGCCGGATTCTTCTGGCCAACCTTACAAAAAGAAGCGGCAGAATTCGTAAAGAGAGGTCCACCATGTCAGAAACATGCTAATTTTCACATCGCCCCACCAGAGGAGCTCATCAGCGTAACATCACCTTGGCTATTCGCAAAGTGGGGACTCGACCTTCTCGGGCCCTTCCCCCAAGGATCGGGGCAGGTCAAGTTCTTCATTGTAGGGGTAGATTATTTCACACAATGGATTGAGGCAGAGGCCCTAGCTAACGCCACTGCTCAAAGAAGTCAGAAATTCTTATACAGGAACATTGTCACATGGTTTGGGGTTCCTCAATCCATCACCACAGACAATGACACTCAATTCACAGACGCAGGTTTCAGGAAGTTGGTAGCTGACTTGAAAATAAAGCACAAATTCACATCCGTAGAACACTCCCAGGTTAATGGACAAGCAGAAGCTGCCAACAAAGTCATACTAGTCGGGTTAAAACAGAGACTACAGAACGCAAAAGGATCCTGGGCAGAAGAGCTCCCGCAAGTCCTATGGGCATATCGGACAACTCCACACTCCACGAGGAGGGAATCACCTTTCTGACTGGCTTACGGAATGGAAGCAATGATCCCAGTAGAAGTCGAAGAAGGATCCCCCATAACGATCCTCTACAGTGAAGAGGCCAATTCTCAACTCCAAAAGGAAGAGCTCAACCTACTCCCAGAAATCCGAGAATTAGCTCGGATCAGGGAGGAGGCGTTAAAGCATCGAATGGCCTCAAGATACAATCAGAAGGTAGTACAGTGAAGTTTTGCCGACAATGACCTCATCCTAATCCGAAATGATATCGGAACAAGTCGACCTAGAGAGGGGAAGCTAGTGGCTAACTGGAAAGGACCCTACCGAGTCACAGAGGTATTGGGAAAAGGCTACTATAGGGTGTCCGAACTCGAGGGGCGAGAGTTACCAAGGTCGTGGCATGCCTGCAACCTAAGGAGGTACTATAGTTAGGAGGTAATAAAAGATCTTAGGTCAAGGTGCACTCTTTTTCCTGAAAAGGTTTTTTAACGAGGCACCAAGCCAAGATCTACAAAATTACCTAACTTAAGAAGAGTAAGCACCCACATGTGTATATATCTTTTCTTTTACCGGTATATCTATTTTCTATTTGAATAAAACTTTCTAGATTCTCTACAAAGTCTCTCTACTAAGACGTATTAATCTAAACGCAAAAATTCATCGCCCGATTATAAAGCTACAAATCGGCAAAGTGAAAGCCAAATTCACTGCCCGATCACGATAAGGTCGATAAAAGATGAAAACTGAATTTATCAAAGGTCGGCCAAGCGAGGACCAAACTCACTACCCAATTTCTACAAGGTCGGCAAGATGAAAAGCGATAAGAATAGATTAATGCAAAAAGTTATAAAATGTGATCCATGGAAAAAGGCCCGACGAGGTCTGAGAAAAAATGGATTGCTAAAAATAACTTGGGAAGGACCGACATGAAGAAGTCAGACCAATCCCCCCAAAGTGACAAAGTTATAAAAAGTAATCCATAGAAAGAGGCCTGACGAGGTCTGAGAAAAAATGGATTGCTAAAAATAACTTGGGAAGGACCAACATGAAGAAGTCGGACCAATCCCCCCAATGTGACAAAGTTATAAAAAGTAATCCATAGAAAGAAGCCTGACAAGGTCTGAGAAAAAATGGATTGCTAAAAATAACTTGGAAAGGACCGACATGAAGAAGTCGGACCAATCCCCCTAAAGTGACAAAGTTATAAAAAGTAATCCATAGAAAAAGGCCTGACGAGGTCTGAGAAAAAATGGATTGCTAAAAATAACTTGGGAAGGACCGACATGAAGAAGTCGGACCAATCCCCCCAAAGTGACAAAGTTATAAAAAGTAATCCATAGAAAGAGGTCTGACGAGGTCTGAGAAAAAATGGATTGCTAAAAATAACTTAGAACGAACCGACATGAAGAAGTCGGACCAATCAATCAAAGCGACAAAGTTATAAAAAGTAATCCATAGAAAGAGGCATGGCCAGCCCTGAATAAAAGTGGATTACTAAAAATAACTCAAGAAAAAATCGACAAGAGAAGTTGGACCAATGAAAGGCGTGCATTAGAAAGGACACAGCTCGTCCTAGAAAGCCACGACCTCACAAAAGCTATCAGAAATGCTCAAAGACTAAAAGGGTTCCATGAGAACACTAGCAAGTCATCAAACAAAGCTAACCTCAAAGGTCACTCTTACTAAAGCAGGAAGCGAACAAACACAAAAGGCAATCAAAAGAGGTCAGACAGCAAAGTCCAACACTCTAAAGATTCCTGGAAGCATCAAAGGTTGCGAGCAAACATACCAAAAAGCTACTGCAATAAACATTCAGAAGGCCACCCGAAGGTTGACCTTAGGAGTTCAAAAGCATTTGTTTATTCCTAAATAAAGTTGTTAAGAAAAGCAACTGAAATGTCAAAGCCACACTAGGGCTCAATTACAATAACGCAGAGTTTAAAAGCCCACAAACCGGGCTATACAAAATGCATTAGAAAAATCATAGGGGATCCAAGTTCTCCTTAGGAATGGCACCCTGAGTCATCGGGGGAGGTATGATCTTCATCGAAATCGCATCTACAGTTCCATCATCCCGATTTAAGATCTGGACATCGGGATCGGACTCAGGGTGGCTGACTTCAGCTGCAGCAGTTGAAGAAGTCGGGACAATAGAAGCCTTGGCTGATGACGCGGGAGGAGGAACTACATCCTCATCTTCATCAGGGGCAGGAACAATTTTACCATCATTAACAACATTATCCAAACTGAAAAGACTCAGGTCGAGCTCGGGAGCAAGAACTCGGACCTGAGCTTCTAGATTCTCATATGCATCAGTCACGCTGCCCACGAGATGGCCCTGGAGCTCAGCATAGTCAACATGAGCAGACTCCAGCCTCTCCCTGGTCTCAAACAGCTCGCCATAGGTTCGAGTGTAACTCTCTTTCCATTTCTTAGCCATCTCTTCAGCCAGATTTGCAGTAGTCTCTGCAGCAACAGCCCTGAATTTCTCCTTCTCTACATCCAGCTCTAGCTTGGCCACTTTAGCATCCAGCTCATCCTTTAACCCCTTGATTCTGTTGAATTCCGACTTGGCTTCCTGCATAAAGGCCCTCGTAGCATAGATAGGAGAATCTTGGATTGAGCGAAACAAAGTTGCACCTATATGCGCCATTTGCACACTACTACTGGTGATAAAATCCAGGTGGTGCAGGATGGACACATCGTCTATAGAAAGTCGGCTATCAAGAGCGATCTGGTTATCCACAAACCCCACAGAATCAAAGTCAGGGGCATCCAAATTGAAGGGCTCAGTAGTCCTCTGCTTCTTAGGGAGAGGACCGGCAGCAAAAGGAGAGGCAGCACCAGAGGTTGGCTGAGAAGGATCAGAAGAAGCCAAGCAAACCTGGAGAGTTGGGATGACCTTCCTCGGAATAGAAGTGTCCGAGGTCGACCTCCTCAGCGTAACATTAGAAGATCCCTACCCAGGACCTTTGGCCGAAATATTCTGGGCAGCAGTTGCCTTCCTGGCTCTCTTAAAAGCCTTCATGGAATCAGTGGTCTTCACCATCTCTGAAAAAATAAAGCAGCAGAACCAAAGTCGCAAGTTAGAAAGAGATGGATCGACAAAACAAACAAAATAACAAAGACAAAGCTAAAAAGAAATCGGCAGCTACCCAATTCAGTTCGAAGAAGGGAGGGATCCCCCAAGAACCTCTTCGTATCAAGATGGGGAGGCTCCCCCCAATTTTCTTCTAGTACATGTACAAAAGCCTGCTCAACCTCATCCAACATTTCTCAAATATACCTAGATACTACCACATTCTGTTGCCAGCATAAGGAGAAGGCAGGCTCATTATTTTGTTCCAAGAAAAAAGGACGAGCTCCTTCAATAGCTCGGACCTTGAAATAATAGTTTTTGAAATCCCTAAAAGATTCGCCGTACATAGAAAAAACTTTCTTTCCCTGGGCAACTCGAAAGGAAATCCAGGAAGCCTTCTTCTTAGCTGCCCCAAGCTTCGTTAAAACAAAAAGGTAAAGAAAGAGAGTTTGAGAAAGTCGGACATCCAATTCTTGGCATAACAGTTGGAAGATTTTTATGAAGTCCCATGAGTTCGGGTGAAGCTGGGAAGGAGCTACGTTGCAGTACCACAACAAGTCAGTCTCAAAGGAAGTAAAAGGAAGGGTAATGTTCATTTGGCTAAAAAAGTAATCATATACATAAAAGAAAGGATGTTCCCCCGGAATCAAGGTAGGAAAACAAACCCTCTCATCAGGGTCAGGCACTATCAACTCGTAATTCTTCTCCTGATCTCTATCACTACAAACCCTGTGATGTCTCCTAAGCTGCACACAATACTTAGAATTAACCACAGAAACACACATCAAGACGAGGGAGTCCAGCCAGTCAGACATGCCCTCGGGGACCTTGGAGGACGTCTCGACAATGTTTTTGCAAAGAGACATGGGTCAACTAGTCCTACAGTGAGAAAAGGGAAAAATGGGTTACTAATCAAACAATCTCAAGAAAACAGCTCGGACAAATATGAAAACAGCTCGGGAAAAGGCATGCAAATAGTCAGATACAGTAGTAAAATGAAACCCCAGGACTCACACCAAGGTCTAGGGGCATCCTTTGGAGGCAGTAATAAACAAGAAACCCATTATCGTCAAAACAGCAAAGCTGCAGTCATCCTCTACCAACAGGCCAAGCAAAAATAGAGAACCCAGAGACGAGGACATATAAGGATGAAAAAAAACAAGAACAGCGATAACCCTAAGGCAGCAAAAACTATCAAACACATGTCATAACAAGAGAGTGCAAGAATCACTGTAAAGATGCAAGCTTTCTCAGGAAAAACAGAAACAAAATCCCCCAATCTTTTTTCGAAGAAATCAAGACTCACAATCAGTAAAAACCACATGCAACAGCTTTCTCCATACAAGAAGGTGACTATCAAAAGCATAAAGGGGAAAAGAAAAATACTAACCTGTAAAGGGAAAAGAAGTGAGCGCAAGGAAAAGATCAGGAAGAAACGGTGACAAATCCACACCAGCAAGAAGAAAAATGCACGAGGGTGTAAGAGAAACGGATGGAACAAAGCAATGGAAGTGAATAACGAAGTAGAAGGAGACAAAGAAACTGAAAAGTAAACCTCTTTTGAAATTCAAAGTAAAGATGCAAAAGAGGGAAAGAAGGAACGGCAAGAGGAGTTAATAAGCATTAAAACCTCGTACGTTTCTAAGAAAACAAAAACATGCACAACAATTAAAAAAGGAAACATTCCGCATTCAAGCCACTAATGGGAGATCTACAAAGAGATCGACGAAAATGCTCGAGCTCGGCATCCCCAAAAGAGGTCAAATTCTAAACAGAGACATGACCTCAAAAGAAAGACCGAGCTCAAGCAAGGGCACTGTTCATGCCCTAGGTCGAGCTGTATGACCCGGGTTGATTGAAGACAAGTCGACTGACCTCTTCAGGTCAGGATTACCCAAGTTCCTCTCAAAGATCTCGGCCTTAACGCTACAAGGAGCCCAAGCAGGCCCAAATAAAGGAACAAAGGCCAATCTAAAGGCAACTAAAGCCTAGAAAGATAAGGGCTGTTCCTCTTGAAGATAAGATAACTTCACTCAAAAGATAAGATAAGATAACTAACTTATCTTATCTGGAAAGGTCAGCCTACGCTATTATAAATACACTGAAGCACCCAGGTATAACTCATACTCTGATTCTACAAAAAAACCTGCTTAAAACCCATGCTAACTTAAGCATCAGAGTCTCTTGCAGGTACCACCACCCTCCGGTGATGAAGGATCAGCAGCACCACCAGCTCTACCAGGTCAGACACGTCAGCTCCGTTTACCACCACAGATCTCGTCCGAGATCGACCTACAGTTTCAGGTAAACCTCGGAACAACTATTAACAACAATAATGCTAAAAATAGCATCCTATAGTAATAAGCAGCAATAAACAACAAACAAGCTTAATAATCCAACACTTGTCCACAAAAAGATAACCTAAACTAACAACCTAATCTACTAAAATAGAAAATTAAACTAACTAACTAAGAAATAGAGATGGTGGTAGATGGTACATGGTAGTGATGGATGGTGCTTGGAGGAGGGAAAGAAGAGAAAAGAAGAAAGGAGAAGAAAAGAAATGGAGAGAAGAGAAGAAAAGAAGAGTGTGTGAAACAGGGCAAGGGGTCACGTGTACGCGGGATGTCACGCATACGCGTGAGTGACATAAATAGGATGTGACCCGTATGCATGGGCCACGCATACGCGGGATAGGGGAAAATAGATGGTGACGCGTACGCGTGGATCATGCATACGCGTGGGAAGAATTTGTGCTAGACAGACAGTTCCCGCACGCTACGTGCACAACTCACTGTCTGGACCGTGCGATGGCACAGTGCCTACACAAAAAAAATCATGATCAAGATTTATAGGGCGATGCGTACGCGTGGGTTACGCGTATGCCTGGGAGGGGTTTTGCACCTCGCATCAAGCCAGCATGGTCCCAGCACAACTTTCTGTCTGGACTGTTTGATGGCACAGTCCACGCACTATCCTAGCACGCTCAAAATCTTGGGGTCACGCGTACGCGTGGGGCACACGGACGCGTGATAAGATGCTCTATTTTTTAAAACTTTTCCAATTTCTTTCACCAAACCAAGCATTCCATACATCCAAACAGTCATCTAAACACCACCAAACCTTATTCAAGACACTAGACTACCAAATAAACTCAATCAACTAAACTAAACATGAAATTAAACTTATTTATCAATATATACAAAAGAGAAAAAATGAAATGATGTTACCATGGTGGGGTGTCTCCCACCTAGCACTTTTAGTTAAAGTCCTTAAATTGGACGTTTGGTGAGCTCTTTGTCATGGTGGCTTGTGCTTGTACCCTTCTTTGAACTTCCAACAATGCTTGGACTTCCAATAAGCTCCAACATTCCAAATCAATTTCATCAAGCCTTGATGGAGTTCCACACAAGCTATGAGCTCCCAAAATTGATCCACATGATGTATACCAGGATTCCAAACATTGTTTCTACACCCGTCTTCAAGTTGATCATCATTATTCCAACCGGGTGGTATAGCCTTGGAATCCTCATTCAAGCACCCAAAAAACATCCTAAACCCAAGCAATCTAGCTCTACACCAACCTTTGCATTTAGACTTTGAACATGCAACCAAAATGAGCCTAGAATGATGTTTCTAACCACTAACCATCTCTCTTTTACTCTTAAAGCTACGAAGAGCTCTAAGTTGCCCATTCGTCTCAAGCAAACCATATTTAAGTGGAATAAGAAAGCTTAGGGATAAGAGATTTACCCACTTGAATGAAAGAATGGATGGTGATGGTTTGGGGAGAGGTGTCTCCAATGATCTTGCAAGCTCCACTCCTTTGTGGTCTTCTTTGATGATCTCTACCTCTTGGCAACTTTCTTCCAATTCAATCTCTTCCTCATTGCTTGCCAAGGGTACGAGAGGTTGTGCACATTCTTCTACGACCTCAATTTCATGTCCAATGGGGGAGGATTCAATCATAGATAAAAACTCGTCAATAATCCATCTCTTGATTAACCTCTTCAACCTTAGAGGGCTCTACAACTTTAAAATCCCATGGACTTTCAACATCTCCTAAGTCTTCAACCACTTCTTCCTCTTCAACAATTATAGCTTTCTCCAATTGTTCCAATATAAAGTCCCATTCTTCATTTTCCACTGGAGATGCTAATCTCTCTTTCATACTATGCTTTTCATTTGATTCTCCACATGTAGCCATGGGAGTACTTTGATTGCTTAAGCGTTGGGAGGCTAAGTTGTTTACTACCACGGTCAAGGTAGCCATGAATTCTAATGTCCTCCTTTGAGCTTCACATTGCTCTTGAAGTAATAAAGTGAGAGAATCATCCCTTAGGATTTGGGGTGGATAAGAGAATTCATTATGTGGGAGAAAGGTTCACAATAGGAAGGTGGTGCATCTTGATAAGGATATAGAGATAATGTATATGGAGGTGGTTCTTGGGAGTAATCATGTTAGAATTGTGGTGGTTCTATGTATGGTTCATATGGCTCATATGATGGTTGGTATGGTGGATAAGGGTTAAAGTCATATAGAGGTGTTTGATGGTATAAGGCTTGTGAGTATGGTGGTTGAGGGCTATATTGAGAAAGGGGTTCATAGGCATATGGTGGTGGTTGTTGATAATCACAAGGAGGTCCACCATAACCATTGGATTGGTATGCATCATAGAATGGCTCTTGCTCATAGTACATTGGAAGAGGTTGTTGCCAAGAAGGTTGATCATAAGCATATGGCTCCTCCCACCTTTGATTGTTCCATCCTTGATGCATATCCTTATTAAAATTTTCATTTCCTTCAACATAGTTAGAACCAAACTCATAGCCAAAGTGGTGAGAATTCATAGTAGCAAAAAAAAAAAAAAAAGACAAAAACTAATAAGAAACAAAGAGAATCAAAGTCCTATAACTAGCAAGAACTACCAAAGAAACTAAAGCAACTATTCACAATATTAACATATATACAATAACCAATAACAAGCGCACATATGCAAGTCCCCAGCAACGGTGCCAAAAACTTGATATAAGGAAAATCGTCGGTTAGGAATTTCACAAAAATAATCACGTTGCAAGTATTGATCCAAACCGACAAACAACTTTCAATAAAAGTTTAATTTGTTTGTCACAAGTACAAACCCAATAAAAATCGAGAGTATTTAAATCTCGGGTCATCTCTCAAGGAATTGCAGGAAAGTGTGCATATTATTGGTTATGGGAAAGTACTTTTGGGGTTTTGAATGATAGATAAGAAATGTAAATAATAAGAAAATAAGCTAAAAACTAAGAAAGATCTTGGCAAGAGGTAAGAATTAGAATTTCTATCCTCATTATCATCCTCAATTGTGATGGTAATTGTCTTTTACTCTCACTTAGTTATCCTCTAACAATTGAAGGAAAGTCAAGTGAGCAAAGTCAACTCTAGTCCACAAGTCCTAATCAAAGACTAGCTTTAGTGAAATTCAAGCCAACTAGCAATCTTCAATCACCAATCAACAAAAGAATTTGACAATTCAAGAGTTTCCGATCGCTCAACCCAAGCCAACAAAATAAAGGAAATAGCAAGCAAAACTAAAAGAGCAAAATGTAACAAGAAGAAATTGCAAGGAAACTAAATCAAGCAACAATTAAATTCTAAACCTAAGAGAAATCTATCCAAAAATCTACCCTAATTCTAGAGAGAAGAGAGAGTTTATCTCTCTAAAATATGACCTAAAACATGTTACTAAACTATCCTAATTAATCTCCCGTTGTTCCCTTTTGAATTCTTTATTAAATAGCTTAAAAAATGAGTTGGATTTGGGCTTGGATGAGCTCAGAAATCGCCCCGAGCGTGTTCCTTTAATGAGGTCATGTGACAAGCGTCACGCGTACGCGTGGATGACACGTGCGCGTCGCTATGATTTTCACAAATCCTTATTTCCTTATGAATTCTCCACTTTTACATGCTTTTTCTTCACTTCTTCACTCCAATCCTTGTCTTGTAAACCTAGAATCACTCAACAAATATATCAAGGCATCGAATGGAATTAAAGTGAATTAAATTGATCAATTTTAAAGCCTAAAAAGAATGCTTTCAATTATTAAGCACAATTTAGGGAGAATTACAAAAACATACTACTTAAGTGAATAAATGTGAGAAAAGTTGATAAAATCCACCAAATTCAATACAAGATAAACCATAAAATTGTGGTTTATCAGCGTGTGCGAGATGTGAGTCGTGTATGCGAACATCTCGCTTCCTTGGTTGCGTTGCGTATGTGACCACATGGTGCGCGACGCGAGCAGTGTTTTTGGGTTGAGGAGCTCGCATATGCGATCTGGGGGTCATGTACGCGACCACCCATTTTTTTCTCTGTGCGTACGCACGTTAGGGGTGTGCATACGCACAGCTCCTGTTTTCTGAAATATGAATTTTTACATTTTTAAATTCTTTCCTCTAGCTTTTAAAACCCTTTTTACTCTTGTTTAAAGCCCTATATTGAGTTTTTGAGTAGTTAAGTGTGATAGGATGGTGGAAGTAAATTTCTTGTTGATGAAGAAAGAGGAAAAATGAATTGATGAAATGTGAGTATATGGGAGAGGGTATAAGGGTGGTAATGATAGATAGTGGGTGTGATTGGAAAGTGTGACGTGCGCTATATCCCAAAAGTGTGCCGAACACTATATTCCAGGTAAACAGTAACTGCGGCTATGATTGGTTAATTAAGAAAGTGTAGAATTTTGAGACAGATATGAAAGAATGAATGTGATTATGAGACATGATTGAGGAATGACTGATGAGGAGAATGTGTATGTTTTCTCTCTGTTGTAAGGTGTGTCGGGCACTATATCCCATGAGTGTGACGGGAACTATAGCCCGAGAGCGTGGCGAGCGCTATATCCCAAGAGTGTGGGAGTACCTTACCTTGGAAAGTGTGACGTGTAACAACCCTGATTTTCGAGTATGCGAGATCTTTTCCGAAGGCACAGATTTCGCCAGAAGATCAGTAAAGGAAATACCTCTTCTGTATCATCAAGCATCTCAATCCTCATTGTCATTATATTATCTTTAACTCAGGACCTTAGTTGAGACAAGCTCGATAACGCGGTCACGAAGAACCTAGTTTTTGAACCGTGTCGGTTAGGGGTTTTGATTCGGTTTTTCGTAAATAGTCTCAGTTTGACAAACTGGACTCGATTTATGAGAGGAGAGAGATAATAGTATAATATTATCATTATATTAGTATTAGAAGATACTTGAATGATATTATAAAGTTACATGGTCTGTTTTAGTTAAAAACAGAAAATCGGTTTAACCGGGTTTACGGTTTACTGGTGCAGCTTAGCACCAGCACTCTCTGATGACTTTAGCAATGCTAAGGCCTCATTATACATGTTTTATTCTCATAATAAATATGTTACTAGTGTCATTTATGCTAGTAGTTTAGAAAATAATTTTTAGAGATGTTTTTACAAGTGTTCCGATACACCTAGTTTTAGTAGTTATACACCAGAGATATTTTAATATTATTTTAATCCACCTCCAAGCCAACCAATCACAACTCACCTTACACCCCCAAGACCTCCAAGGCTGTCTCATTTCATCATTTTGGCCGAAAATAACAAGAGAGAAAAGAGAGAAACTTTCATGAACACTTAATCTTCAAAGCTTGATTTCTTCTGAACCAAAACTCAAATCAAAACTCCGATTTCACCAAAATGATCCTCTCTTCTTCCTCTACATAACCATGTAACTTATCAAGGATGGAAATAAGGTGAGATGGCTGTCTCCCTCCCATTTCAATTCGGTTTTCAAGGAAAACCATGCAAAACATGTGTTTTCTTGATGTTCTTCCTTAGGAATCATGCTTAACTTGACTTGAGGGCCAAGAAACATGAATTTCCAGAAAGTATAAGGTGAGATATCTCTTCCTAACATACTGAGTGAGATTTGGTCAGTTTAGAGTTTTTGGATTTAAAGTTGTTCTTGATGTGATTTAGGAGGTAAAAGTGCTTAAGGACCACCTGAAAGTTTAACCGAATTAGGAGCAGCAAAACCAGGTAGGGTGTCACAAAATTAATCTTGATTATTTGTGTTTGATTTGTGTGAATGTTGTATAAATTGGCTGTGCTAAAAATTGGTTGCATATATGATTGATTCTTGGTGAAAATTTGGTGAAATTTTGATGAAATTTGATGAAATTCAAGCTTTAAAGTTCATGTTCTTGGGCAGCTGAAAAAACGAAACCCTAAGCTTAAATTGAGATTCAATTTATGTTGAAATCATGTATAAAAGATGGGGTTTTAGTGGCTGCAATTTTATTTTAAATTATGGTAAAAATCGGTTGCTGAAAAGACTGAAAAACAGGTAAAAAACAGAGAAAGAATCTGAAGAATTTATGAAGAACATGAAGAACACTTTGAGTGTGGTGAAGAACATTGAAGAACACCTTTTAGATCTTAGAAAGGGCAAGGAAGTAAATATTTTGGTGTTTGAGGGGTTATTCTGTAATTTTTGAAAGTTAGGGTGGTTAAAGTAGAAATATTAAAAGTTACGGGTGGTAAAAAGTGAATTTTTAAAGGTTAAAAGTTAAAAAGGGGTAATTTTCGAAAAATTAATGATAAAATAATAAATAATAATAAAATATTAAATAATAATATTTAATTAAAAATAATATTTTAATAAAAATAATAAAATAATGCGGAAAAGGCAGTTTTCTGTAAAAGCTTTAGAAAGACAACTTTAAGCGCAGAATCTCATAACTACCTTCATAAAACACTTAGGGAGTGGTAAGAACATATTAGTGAGGCAAAGATAAAGGAAAGATAAAAAGTTAAAGAAAATATAAAAACCAAAGAAAAGTCTGTAAAGTTTAATGACAGAAAAACAGACAGAAATTAGTGAACGAACTAGGGCAACATAGTTAGTCATTGAGTTACGGCTAGGGTTAGGTATAATATGAAAAGTTAAACTGTTTCAGTATAGACTTAATGAACCTATATTTGGGACAGGCTAACTATTCATATCGAAATTTACATAAGCTTTAAATACATATGTTATGAAGAGAAATCAAAGCAGAGTAAAGAAACACAGAGAACAGAGTAACCAGAGAAAAGTAAAGAGATACAGAGAAAAGAGTAATCAGAGCAGAGTAAAAAGACAAAGAGAAAAGAGTAATGTGATAAAGAGAAATTGGTTGAGTTACGATGTTGTAAAAGTAAAAGCTGTAAAGTTTGTATAGCATGATTGAACAGAGAAAGAAAGAGGTACTGCATAAGAATGTGAAAGTGATGATGATAATGAGAATGATTATGTGATTATCTGCTGCGTGAAGGCAGTCAGATAGATGGTGGTACGACCACTGAGAGTGCTTTCCTGGGATACTTAGCTATAATGCTATTCTGTAAGTCAGAGGACTCTTACAGAGGTATCGAGAACACACGACTAGCAAATACTCCTGTAAGTCAAAGGACTCTTACAGTGAGAGTGTGTGTGTATGCTCCTTTAAGTCAAAGGACTCTTACAGTGAGAGTGTGTGTATGCTCCTGTAAGTCAAAGGACTCTTATAGAGAGTGTGTTGGGCAGATATAAGTTAACTAGCTCCGCCATGCAAGTCAAATGACTCTTGCAGTGGGTTGCTAGTGCCGCCCTGCAAGTCAAAGGACTCTTGCAGTGGTTTGCCTCACAAGTCAAAGGACTCTTGCGAGGGACATTGCCAACAGGAAAGCCTTACCTGGTCAGAGGACTCCGGGTAACGTCGGGAGCGGGTATGTAACCGACAAATGAGCTCATTACCTGCGCTAGGGCTAGACATGCATCATACTTGGCTGTGCATTTTCCTCTGTTATGATTGTTGTATGAATGTATGCTTTCTTTGTTTGTATTCTATTCTCTGTGTCTGTGTTTTATTTTCTTGTATTTTTCTGTTTGTGTTCTATTTTCTATTTTCTCTATTTCCTCTATTTATATGTATCTTCTATTTACTACTTCTCGTATTCTGCTATTTGTCTGCTAAACAACACGGAATTAATGAACTTAACTAATAACCCCGACCCTACTAAGAACTCCCCAGTTCTTACCCCTTCTCTCTCCCTTCCCCCTTCAGATGGAAGCATGAGTACCCTTCCGTAGTTTGCTGACGATCGTTCACAAAAAGGATTCCACTCTAAATAGTCTTCTGAGTCTAGAGTGAACTCCGTTACCTGTTTATATGTATATACTATGAGGCCAGCCAACATCTGCACCCCGCTTTTCTACAAACTTTAGCCTAAGTCCTCCGTACGATGTTGCTGTTATGTGGCCACTTGATGAAGTACTTGAGAGACGCTCTTTGATGACATATGATCGTGCAGAGGAGTAGCAGATGATGTTTTACCTTTTGGTGACGTTCCACCTGACTTGAGTTTTGAAGACTTAGAGCGTACTTTCCCTCGCTTTAGTAGTTTAGAGGGAATAGGTGAGTATAGAGTCTAGACTAGCCTGGGTTCCAGCTTAGGAACTTCTTGAACAGGTCAGGGCCTGGGATGTTGTATGTATATATATGTATATAGTTATTATCTAGCTATATCTAGGGGTGTTCTAACTAAAAGTCTATACTCTAATAAAGGCTGGATCACTAAATGTTGTTAGCTACTTGTGATGTATTTATGTGTGGTTGCTTATAACTGTTTTATCTGTTATTATTTGTGAATTGATTATAAATGATTCTGTTTATTAATTCAAACATTTTCAAAAAAAAAAGTACCTCGCTAACTAACTACGCTTTTAACAACGGATCAGGCTCATATAATAAATAATAGATAATAATTAGGATGACAAATTGGTAGCACTCAGTTTCTGGTATGTCCTAGGCGTACTGAAAATTGGGTCGTTACAGGACGGGAACTATATCCCACGAGTGTGATGGGCACTATATCCCGAAAGAGTGGTGGGCGCTATATCCCAAGAGTGTGGGAACACTTTATCCTAGGTAATGCGACGGGCACTATATCCCATGAGCGTCAACTGGCACTATATCCCAAGAGCATGGCGGGCGCTATATCCCAAGAGTGTGGAGGCATATCAGAGAGACAATATCCGGGTTAGCTATCGGGTGTGTCGGGTTCTAGCAAAGTAACCGACACATGAGCTCACGGCCAGTAGGGAAGGCATGCATCATATGCATCTGTGTGTCTTATTTGAGTTTACATTATTTGGAAGTGCCTTTGTGAAATTACTATGCTTACTTGCTATATGATTTTCTTGCTGTACCTGTAAACTACTTGTGTTTACTTTGTCTGTTTTGTTTGTTTGTGTGGTTCTATTGGTGTTTCGAAGGATTGGAAGAAAGGCGATGATTTTAGGGATTAAGTTAGAATTGAGATAGAATCAAGAATTCTTAGATAATCTACCCTATTTATGGTTTTAAATTTACAAACTTTAAGACTTGAATCTGAGTGTCGGAGTTCTAGGATTGCCTTCGGCTTTTCCGGAACATTATATGTTAGATATGTGGGCACTGTTACCATACTGAGAACCTCTGGTTCTCACCCCGTACATATTTTGTGGTTTTCAGATGCAGGTCAAGCGGCACCTCGCTGAGACATTCTGGAAGTTTCTGAAGCGAAGAACTCTTGCCTTATGGGTTTCTATTTTGTTTTTTTTATAGATATATGTAGATACGTTATATCTCCATTGAATAGATTGTGGTATGTCCCTCTTAGAGGTTGATTTGGAGAAACAGGTTCTATAAGCCGTCTTTTGGGCCTTTTGTGTTTATCTTATATTTACTATGTAAATATTCTCCGGCCAACCTTGGCTTCACAGGTTGAGCCTGGAGCTTGAATACTTGTATCTTTGACACTCCCTTTTTATTATTCATATACATATATCTTACATTTCTTCGTACGCAAGTTTTTCGTTGACGTGAGCGTTACGACTTTTGTTTTAGACTTTCATTCAAAGACTCCTCGGTATAAATTCCTTTCAACTATTATTATTATTATTATTATTATTATTATTATTATTATTATTATTATTATTATTATTATTATTATTATTATATATTTTTAGAGGTCGTAATACCTTGCCACCTCAGTTTTATGACTTAAGCGTAAGACTCTGTGTGGTACAGTGTTACATTTGACATTATCCCCTCAAACTTATGATTGGCCTTGGAACAATCCTAAGTTTACTCCTGAATTTGTCAAAAATAGTTGCAGATATAGATTTACAACTTGTTCGGTCCCAAGTATATGCACAACTTGAAGAATCTGCTTCTGAACCTTCTCCTTCACAAATTGAATATCCAGTTGAAAAGGCTTGGATTTAATTTATCATGAAGAAATGGATTCTAAGTTAGCTTTACAGTACTCAAATTGTGACAAAATATCATTGGAGTAGTTTGAAGTGCAATGCACTCCTAACTCCATCAGCAAGTTCCTAATCCATATGATTTCAACCTCACAAGAGGTCAAGCTCCTGAGTTCTACCTCAGTTGAAGATCTATTAACTATGTGTTGTTTTCTACAAGACCAAGAGATTAGATTAGAGCTGAAGAACACACAAAATTCTAAAACTG